>NC_133619.1:413565976-414165976 GCF_048593235.1 Sminthopsis crassicaudata
AAACTCCCAAATCTTTTCTCCTCTAAATTCCTATGAAGTACTAACATAATTGCAGGACTTTGTTTTTATATTATATTTTGAAAATATTTACAGTTATTTCTTCCTTTATTCCCAAATTACCACTTCACAAAGGAATACTTTGATTACTGATATTATTAAGCAAAAGGGACATTCTGAAAACTACCACATTACAAAAGGTTTAACTCATGCAGAGATGAGTGCTCAAGGAGTAAGTCAATGGGAGAAATGAATTTCTGAAGCATTTTGAGTCTCAATCACATTCTTATCTCAAAGTCTTTCTGGAAACTAATTTTAAGAAGATAGAATTTGCAAAAAATGGTGCCTTTTCCTTTGTAATAAAGACTTTGATTTTCAAGTGTAAGTCTATTTTTTCTTTCTGTTATTTCTCTCTCTCCCTCTCTCTCTCTCTCTCTCTCTCTCTCTCTCTCTCTCTCTCTCTCTCTCTCTCTCTCTCTAATACACCTATTACTATTTATAAGCTAAGATAGCTCCTCATTCTCCTCCTCCTTGTTGTTGTTCTTGTCCTTTTTCTTCTTGTTCTTCTTTTTCTGGTTCTTCTTCTACTACTTCTTCATAAAGAATTGTCCATAATGTAACTACCTCATAACTGAACAAAGATCTTTTAGGTGTATTTCCAATATATTCTTTTGAATATTTAATTATAACACTTCAAAATTAAAATATACCCTCCCACACATTTTACTATAATTTTCATTATTATCAATTTCTCTATAATTTCCATTAGCCCCAAACAATTAACAAAACAATAAATTAAGCCCTGATTTTTAGTGTTATTTCCAAAGCATAAATATTCATATTGAAAATCAGTGCCAGTGAGTTATTTCAAGCTTGTTCCAACTTACAACTAGATAGATATATGGATAATCGTAAAGAAACTTTATACTTTGGAACTCTGTCCTGTTATATGTAACCAAGAGCTCAACCTTCTATTGTTATTGGTGCTTCTTCTAAAAGCTATACTTCTATATATGCCCCCATATCTTAGGCTATCCACAGATCTAAGTTCTTAATAGATATAGAACTGGTAAAATTATCAATTATGCAATGACTAAGGAAAACTAAAAGTCAAAACAATATGAAAGAATTTCATAAATTATGTAAGTATAATCTTTCACAAATATTTCATCCTTAAGGAAATTTTTTTCTTTGAAGAATCAAGGTATATTACATGAAAAGATTCCAAAATATATTATTTATACCATTGTCTAGCATTACTGAACTCTTGTTTAAGCTTGGCCAAATTTAACTGTGAACTATACATCTGTATATGTGTAGATATAGTATGCATTTGCTTTTATGAAATATTACTGAATTTCTCTATAATATTCTCAATTATTAATAAATTTCATCAAAATGAATTTATTAAACACCTCCAGGTTCCAACAACTGTAATAAATTATTTGGGAAATAGTCTCTTTCCTCTTTTATTGTGTATAATCTCCCTTATGTGTCTATACACATGTAAATGTATATGTATTATGTATATATATCTGTGCATATATAACATACATTAATGTATATATTATATATTGTGCATAGTCATTTGCATGTTTTCACTCCCATTAGGTATGTATTCCTTGAAATCAAGGACTATTTGTTTTTTTTTTTTTTGTTTTTTTTGTTTTTTGTTTATATCCCAGAACTTAATGCAATGCCTGACATACATTAGCATTACATACACATACATGATTGCATACCCACAAGGCATTTATATACACACAAACGCATCCACACACAAACAAATTTTTTTAATAAAATTCCTTTAGTGCAAGAAATCTTTCCCAGACTCAGATACATAACACTTCCTATCTGTGTGACCTTAGGCAAATCACTTAACCCCATTGTCTAAAAAAAGAAAAAAGAAAAAGAAAAAAAAAAACTTCTTCCACCAAGAAAATCATATCACCTCTAAATTTAAATATAATTACCTGATGTTCATAGAGGTTAAGGAACTTGCCATGACTATCCTGCAAGAAGATTTGTTGCCAGTACTAATGATAATGATATATACATTTGTATATTAGAGATTCACAAATGAAATGACTTAAACAGCTATGAGCTAACATAGTATCCATATTGATGCTCATGGCAAATGTGAAAATAATTTGAAGGCATATAATAAAAAGCCTAATCAAAGATAAGGTAAAAAATAAAGTTTAACTTTCCTTGATTTAGAATTTTTTCAATTTCCTCAAAAACATTTAGAAAATCATTAGGTTTACACTTTCTGCTTTCTTTTTAGTGAAAGATTTCTCAATTTTTTTTTTTTTGGTTTCCTCATAACTTTTTCAGGCTTATTTAAACATGATGACTTAATGACAAGAATTTACATTTTAAAGCCATCTATTTGGTTGTTGATAATTGAACCATTCAATGTTACTTTTAAACACAGTAATTAAAAAAATGGCCAAAATTTTCTCAGCTCTTGTCTTGTATTGTTATTTATTCTGAATGTTATGTTCTTTTTTTTCACTAGTAAGAAAATCTTGATATGGTTCTTCTTAGGGGAGTAGTTAAGTAACCATAGTTAAGATTTTATTGCCATGCCTTTTACTGGGGAGTATGAATAAATCCTGATTCCTTACCACAGGCTGACATTGAAATGCTGTAGTGTTTACTCAGACAAATGCAGTGGACCACAACAGAATGCTTTCTGCATTTTCTCATCCAAACACAACATTAACCATATGTTCACACTGTGAGAAGCTGTCATTAGGTATTATAATGACACTATTCACACCAAGATGGTTGAGGGCCTGTTAGTATTTCTATTATAAATTCAGGACCCTATAAGTCAATTGGAAAATATGCTTCAGAATTAAATCTGCCTTACCAAATCTGTTTTGATGAATTTTGTTTGCTTTTTATTTTTTTTTCCTTATTAATCTATTAGGATTATTAGTAGGAATTATTAACTTTGAGCTCATGAATATCTTTTTATAATATGTTACTAACTATATTTGATATAATTATTGTACCTTTCAATCTCTGCATTTTTTATGTTTATAAAAACATTATCCCAAGAAGAGTTTGGTGATAAACACAAAATCACAGGACTCTCATCTTTTACCAGAGGGACCAATTATTTTATTTAATGTTTTTTATATCCGCAATTTCTGAGTTAGTGCCTGAAAATTAGTAAGTGTTTAAAAAATGTTTCATGATTGATTAATAGAATTGGATTTTGGGGGAAATACAGAAAAATCTTGTCATGGGCAATATAAAGAAGGGTGTAACTAATTAAAATCTATAGAGAACACAAATTACATTTAGGTAATTAATTTAAATTCTTTATTTCATCAAGTTACTTATCAAAATAGAAATAAAGTGATAAAATCAGCCAATTCCTGCTTCATTATAGAAGGAATTTCTCTATAGATTAATATGCATTTATTAAATATTTGAGATGTACCAGGTACTAAGCTAAGATATAAAAAGATGTACATACAAATAAAGAAAAAGATAAATTTCTCAAAAGGAGTTTTCATTCTAATGAGAAAAGACAAAAGATAATATAGAAAAACACAGGGATTGGAGAGAAATTTTACACTCAAGCATCATTCTGGTCAAGTCCAGGGGAAAGCACAAAGCAGAGGAAAATGAAAATTTTTCATGGCAAATGTGAAAGTAATATGAAGGCATATAATGATTAAAAAAAATAAAAAAAAATAGGTTTGCTCTCAAAATGGAGGTCCCAGAAGAGAAGGGAAAAAAGACAACAATGGAGCAAGACAGAAGGACTTTGCAAGATGAGAAGGCCCCAGGGACTAAAAATGTTTCATGGTATAAAGACAATTGAGTCATGGTAGCAAATTTTACAGACAAAAATACATTTCAGGGATAATGACAAACAATAAAATCATTAGTTGTTGTTGCAAAGTATAAAAGTGAAGGAATAGGCTAGTATATGATAATACATAGACAGTGTTATACATACATATATATATGTATATATATATATATATATACATACATGTATATATACATATATATGTATGTATGTATACACATACATATATACACACACTTCCTCTTCTAAAATTTTCTCCTGTTGTTTTTGAATTAATTTACTAGCTAAACTAGAAAAGTAAATTATATAAAACTTTAAAAGACAATTGTTGTTGGGCAATTTCATAGACTTCAAATTGGATTAAGAACAATATTGAGCTTGAAAATCATAATATAATTTTTGAGGGGAGCTTAAGGAAAACAACTGCTAGCTATAAAAGACTATTAGTTAATATATAAAAAAATAATCACAGACTTCAATTTGAAATTTTCAACAAGTGAATTTAAATTTAATTCTCATGTTTTATTGACTTTGTTTTTTATTAAGTAAAATAATACTCCTCATAATAAACAAATTCATAACTGGTTTCAATATTCAAATCCATATGCACAAGTCAAACTAATAAAAAAGATTATTTAAAAATTAGAAGCAAAAAAAAAGACCAAATTAAGAAAATATAATCTATTTTTGTCATTGGGATTAAAAAAAAAAAGTACCAATATTGAAGAGGAAAGATCATTGTTTTATTTTTTGTATACAAATGCTTTTGCTGATAAAATGGGATCTAAAAAATTGAAACATCTTAAAGTCTCTCTCTGTGTGTATATAAAATGTCAAGATAAGATTTTTATCAGAAAACTAAATTTTTTCATAAGCACAAACAAAATTTAAAAATTGGCTGTTGCTTTCATTTTAAGATTATCAGAATGAATTATCATAAAATTCCCCATTTAATGGGAGAAATTGGTTTAAACAATCATTAATCAGAAATATCACATAAAAAGCATCTTTGAATTGTTTTACATGCAGATTATATGGTCAGAAATAGTACAGCCTATATATCTTGAAGATTTTTTTGATGGAATAATTGGCAAGGTATTTTAAACCCCAAAAAATGAAATAAAAAAATGTAACTTAAAAATACCTTTTAATTATGTCTATGTAAAATTTTGCTGAAATGGAATTTAAGTAAGTTTTATTATTCTTCAAACTAGTTGATGACAATGCCTCTGAAGAGAAATTTGAATCTGTTATTTTTCTTTTTTGTTTAATTTGATATTTTTCCCCAGTTACATGTAAAATATTTTAACATTTTTTGAAAATTTTGAGTTGCAGATTTTCTCCCTCTTTTCCCCACCTATGCCCATTGAGAAGGCACATGTAAATTTGTGCATAATATTTTCATAATAATCATGTTGCTCAGGAAAACAGAAATTTCCCCCTAATCTCTCAAAAAAAAACTCAAGGAAAATAAATTTAAAAACTAAAGTATGCTTCAATTTGTGTTCACACACAAATAGTTCTTTCTTATTATATGTCTTTAAGACTGGTCTTAGATCATTGTATTACTGAGAATAGCAAAGACATTCATAGCTGATCATTCCACAACATTGCTATTGCATTGTACACAGTACATCTAATTTTCCTTGAGGACTTTATAAGGTTTTTGTGCGAGCATGTAGCTTATCATTTTGCAAGGAATGGCTCTTTTTAACAATGATACTGATGTTGTTGATGGAAAGAGCTATTCACATTCTGAGAGAGAGAACTATGAACCCTGAATATGGATTAAAGTACAGTATTTTCACATTGTTGTTGTTGTTTGTTAGCTTGTTTTTATTGTTTTCCTTTCTTTTGTTTTTCCCTCTTTTGCTTTGATTTTTCTTATACATCATGATGAATATGGAAATATTTGAAAGAATTGCAGTTGATTAATCCATATTGGATTGGCTCCCAAGTTTGTTTTTGTTTGGGGGGGGGAGGGGACAAGGCAGAGTTGGGAGGGAGAACAATTAGGAACATAAGGTTTTTCAAAGATGAGTTTTTGTATGTGTTTTGAAAAAGAAAAAGCTATTTTAAAGAGTGTTTTTGCTTCTGATCACTTCTTTACTCAATATGCCCTCTCAACTAGCACTCTTCTGCCTTCTCATATTTTCTTTACTCCTGCTTTATTGTAGGGTAAAATAGGCTTTTATATCCATATTAAGTGTGTATTATTTCCTTTTTGAACTGATTCTTGGGAAAGTTACTTTCACTCATTCCTCTTTATATCCCCCCTTTCCCCCTCTATTGTAAAAGCTTTTTCTTGTCTCTTTTGGGGTAGATAATTTGGGCTATTGCACCTCTCCCTTTCCCTTTCTCCCAGTATATTTTTCATTCCACACTTATTTTAATTTATTTTTAAATATGTTATCCCTTCATATTCTACTCACACCTCTTCTCTCTTCACCATATATTCCTTCTAACTGCCATAATAATTTTTAAAAAGTACTTAAAAGTTACAAGTACCATCCTCTCTTGAAAGATTGTAAACAGTTTAACATTATTAAGTCCCTTGTGATTTCCTTTTCCTGATTGTCACCTAATCTTTTCCAGAGTCACATTTTCTGTACAGCTTTGGTCTTTTTATCATGAATGCTTAAAAGTCATCTATTTTATTAAATATCCACATTTTCCTCTGAAGGATTATATTCATTTTTTTCTGGTTAGGTAATTCTTGGTTGTAATTACAGCTCTATTTCTCTCTGGAATATCATAGTCTAAGATATCTGCTCTTTTTATATAGAAGCTGCTAAATCTTGTGTTATTTTGACTGTGGCTCCACTATCTATGAATTGTTTCTTCTGGATGCTTGCAATATTTTCTCCTTGAACTGGGAGTTCCAACATTTTATATAAATTTCCTTTGAGTTTTCATCATGGAATCTCAGGAAGTGATCTGTGGATACTTTCTTTTCTATTTTATCCTTTGATTCAATATGTCAAGAGAGTTTTCCTTGTTAATTTATTGAAAGATGATGTCTATTATCTTTTTCTTTGTTCATGACTTTCATGTAGGCAATTTTTTAAACTTCTCTCTCATGAATCTATTTTCTATATCAGTTGTTTCTTCCATTTCTTAATAACACTGATAAATTTGGGGAGAATTGCATTAAATTTGACTTGACGTACAAAACTTCATGTATGTCAAGATTAAATTCAGGTCTACATATAATGGTCAAGAACATGACCTTTCATATAAATTGATCACATTGTCTGTTTCAAAGTCATTTGTACATTGAAAAATAAATAAGGAACTACAGGCAGTTGTTCAAGGTGTGCAAGAATAATCAATTTTATTTAAAATATGAATAAGAGGGCTCTTCAAAAAATTTTAATGATATGAATACAAGAACCAAATTTAATAAAAATAACCAAAATTTTCTCATGCCCAAACACTTTGGAAGATTTTTGAATTAAAAGAAGACACCATCAGTGTTCTTACTAATGATGACATAAATGGAAAAATCCACATTTTAACAAAGATTTTTTTTCCCTGAATTTGACATATTTGGAAACTATTTAAAAACTGAGTAATCTACATCAGTGAAAAATCTTTAAATTCCTACTCTAATCTAGAAATATAAAATGTCTAATATAAAGAATAGAAAGATAATATATTTACAAAAGAAGATTTTGTTTTCCCATTAAAATACATTCACTAAAATGAAAAATAAATTATAAAGAAATACAAGTTAACCACTCAGCTAAAGCCCCAGAAGCAATTGTCATTTTACTTTAAAGAGATAGAAATTTCTTACCATGAATTGATAAAGAATATGTTTCAATGTGGCCATAGCATATATTTGATTTTTTTCTCTTTAATAAAGGATGATTAATGGACTTATCTGGTGAAAATACATTGAAACAACATTTGTTCCTGAAAATCTAGTATATTTTTGCCCTGAATAGATTATCAAAATTGCACATTTTAGTACAATTAATATCTTAAATTTGTGAAATTAGTTTCTGTTATATTTACTTTAAATGCAAAATATTAATGTCAAGTAGTAGCTTAGAAAGAATAATAGATAGTGCTTTACTTGGCCTTTCAAGGCTCAGTTTAAAACAAATATGTTGAGAATTGCTAGAAAATTTGAACTCAGGCTAATGGCTCCATTGCCAACATTATTGTTATGAAATACACCATGAAAGAAAACCAAACATATCCAATTATAGCAACATGAAAAGATACTTTATTCCCCAATGCAAAAAATTGACTTCAACACCAAAAAAGGAAACATTTTGAGGAGGCAGCATTCTTTTTTTTTTTTTTATTTTTTTTTTTAATTTTTATAATATTATCCCTTGTATTCATTTTTCCAAATTATCCCCCCCTCCTTCCACTCCCTCCCCCCGATGACAGGTAATCCCATACATTTTACATGTGTTACAATATAACCTAGATACAATATATGTGTGTAAATACCATTTTCTTGTTGCACATTAAGTATTAGCTTCCGAAGGTATAAGTAACCTGGGTAGATAGACAGTAGTGCTAACAATTTACATTCACTTCCCAGTGTTCCTTCTCTGGGTGTAGTTATTTCTCTCCATCATTGATCAACTGGAAGTGAGTTGGATCTTCTTTATGTTGAAGATATCCACTTCCATCAGAATACCTCTTCATACAGCATTGAAGTGTACAGCGATCTTCTGGTTCTGTTCATTTCATTCAGCATCAGTTGATGTAAGTCTTTCCAAGCCTCTCTGTATTCCTCCTGCTGGTCATTTCTTACAGAGCAATAATATTCCATAACCTTCATATACCATAATTTACCCAACCATTCTCCAATTGATGGTCATCCATTCAACTTCCAGTTTCTAGCTACAACAGGAGGCAGCATTCTTAATATTGGGGTTCTAGTGGCAAAACTGTATGTGCAGGAATTAATTTGGTTGAGAACAAGTTATTATTGACAATTGCAGAAAAAGGCAATCCTAAGCAGACCTGAATATAGATGAGAAAAAATTTGGCCACACACACACACACACACACACACACACACACACACACACATATATATATATATGTATGTATGTATGTATGTATATATTTGACTTCAACATATGAATATTTTATAAGTTAATTTTTACTTTTATCCATTTGTGGCTATACCAGTTGAGAAAAGAGAGAGACTACCTGCTTAGTACCTCGTATTCTACTAGTTGTTTCACTGGCTTTTTTTGTCCTAGTGTTGTAAAGAGCTCCCTAAGCATTTTTTCTAAATATTGGTTGTCTTTAAAACTCATTTTGTGTTATAATTATGCCCCAAAATCAAAGTGCAAGTCCTTTGGGCTTTAAAACCAAGCATACAAAATCAGTCATGCTGCTTTCTGAGTAAATAAAGGTGTTAGATGAACTTTGTGTCAGAATGTCTATAGCTGCTATCAGTGTAATTGACCAAGGATGATGATGTCATCATTAATAGTAGCTTTGAGGTTAAATGACAATTTGTCTCTTCTCTGCTTCCATAATCTGAAACCTCTAAGGATTGAAACAGTGTAAGAAGCAGACATAACTGACAGATTATTTCAAAATAGTGTGTCCTTCAGGACTGTCAAGGCAATTCACCAATGTAAAGAACAGAACAAAGGTGATGTTGAGACTTTACCAAATATTTTCTAAAGTCCCCACAGCCTCTCCCTTGGGTTTCAAAGGATGGCCAAGGTAGAGATTTATAAGAATATATGGTACAAAGTACTAACACCACCATTTGACACAGTGGAAGGTTACAAAAAGCCTTTTAACTCTTTAGAATATTAATGCTTTATAGTATTTATAACCCTATAGATTTAATGTATTTTAAAAATAACACATTTATTTTTACATGAAATATTTTTACTTGGTTAAGTTACCATAAAAATCCCAGAACTCTAGAGAATTGCTAGATAAAAAAATGTTTTGCATGTTACCAATTTTATTCTGTATAATGAATTTCATTATCATTATGTTAGGAACAATACATATTTATCAGAATTAATATTTCATTATAGAATTATATGTAGAAAAATCTCTTTTCTTCAGTCTCTAGAAAAGATTCTAGTTTTTGACAGTAATAGGAACTTAACTCCTTATTTCTCACAATCTTAAAATAGCAACATTCATGTCATTTATTTTTCTACTGCTTTCTAGGTATTTTATGTCTGGGGAAATTTCCTTTTCAGTGTAGCAGAATTGAGTGAAACTCAAGTATGAGAAGCTTCTTTAGCTTTTAATCTGAAAATTGTCTGCTCATATCCTTTCACCATTTATGAATTAGAGTCAATTCTTTTTATATATATATATATATATATATATTAAATGAGGCCTTTATAAGAAGACTTGAATGTAAAATTTTCCCAGTTTATTCCTTCCAATATAATCTTGTTTACATTCTTTTTGTTTCTACAAAAATATTTCAACAGTATAATCAAAATTATTTTGTATTGCACTCAATAATGTGCTCAAGTTCTTCTTTGACCACAAATTCCATCCTTCTCCGCAGATCAAAGAGGTAAACTATATTCTACTAATTTGCTTAAAATAGCACTCCATCGAAGGACAGGAACAGACAATTTTCATATGAAGAAATTGAAACCATTTCTAGTTATATAAAAAGGTGCTCTAAATCACTATTGATCAGAGAAATGCAAATTAAGACAGTTCTGAGATACAACATGCCCCTCAGATTGGCTAAGATGACAGGAAAAGGTAATGAGAAATGTTGAAGGGAATGTGGGAAAACTGAGACTTTAATAAATCGTTGGTCGAATTGTGAATGTATCTATCCTACCATTCTGTAGAAAAATTTGGACCTGTGCTCAAAAAGTTATCAAATTTGGCATACCTTTTGATCCAGTAGGATTACCAATGGTTTATATCTGAAAGAGATTTTAAAGGAGGGAAAGAGACCTTTATGTGCAAAAATGTTTGTGGCAGTTCTTTGTGTAGTGGCAAAAAACTGGAAACTAAGTGGATGTCCATCAATTAGAGAATGGCTGAATAAATTATGATATATGAATGTTATGGAATATCTATAAGAAATGATCAGCAGGATGATTTCATAGAAGCCTGGAGAGACTCACATGAATTGATGCTAAATGAAATGAGCAGAAATAGGAGAATATTTTACACAGCAACAAGAAGATGATACAATTATCAATTCTTGTTGGAATACATAGGAGCTACTTGACAGTGGCTGCTGGAGATCCAATTCAGACCTGCAGAATGGATCTCCTTTAGTGAGAGGATGATACAAGGAGACTGAGAGGCAGTTGCTCTTCTTTGACCTCTCTGATCGAGAGGCCATGGCATTATCTGGCCTCTTTCCTTATCCCTCTACCTCCAATTTATCTCATTCCCTGTCCACAACCCCTGTGTCAGCAAAGGGAACTCCTTCAGATGTTATGATTCAAAGTTGTGGAGGCTCTCGGGGAAGTGACCTGTCCTTTAACAAAGTCTGATAGATGTGGCTCTCTTCAACAATGAGAAGATCAAATTCAGTTCCAATGATCTTGTGATGAAGGCAACCATCCACATCCAGAGAGAGGATGGTGGGAAAGGAGAGGAGGATTCACAACATAACATTTTTACTCCTTTTGTTGTTTACTTATATTTTATTTTCTTTTTCATTATTTCCCTGTATAAATATGCATATATATAGCTAGATAGATATATATATGTATATATATATATATATATATATATATATATATATATATATATATATATATATATATATACACATATACATAGAGAGAGAGAGAGAGAGAGAGAGAATTTAACATATATTTCTACCATATTTAACTTATATTGGATTACTTGCCAAATAGAACAGGGGGTGAGGGAAGGGGGAAAATTGGAACATAAGATTTTTCAAGGGTTAACAGTAAAACATTACCCAAGCATATATTTTGAAAATAAAATGCTTTTCTGTAAGAAATGACCAATAGGAAGAATACAGAGAGGCTTGGAGAGACTTACATCAACTGCTGCTGAGTGAAACGAGCAGAACTAGGAGATCATTATACACTTCAACAATGATACTGTATGAGGATGTATTCTGATGGAAGTGGATATCTTCAACATAGAGAAGAGCTAATCCAATTCCAATTGATCAGTGATGGACAGAATCAGCTACATCCAGAAAAGGAACACTGGGAAATGAGTGTAAACTGTGAACATTTTTGTTTGTTTGTTTTTCATCCCAGATTATTTTTACCTTCTAAATACAATTCTTCCTTTGCAACAACAACAAAATTCAGTTCTGCACATATATATTGTACCTAGGATATACTATAAGATATTAAATATGCATGGGAATGTCTGCCATTTAAGGGAGGAGATGGAGGGAAGGAAGGGAAAAATTCGGAACAGAAGGGAGTACAAGGGATAATGTAAAAAAAATTACCTATGCATATGTACTGTCAAAGAAATGTTATAATTATAAAAAATAATAAAAAATAAAAAATATATCAAAATCTAAAAAAATGAGACATTTCATTTTTCAAAAAAAAAAGAAAAGAAAAGAAAAGAAAATGCTTTAATGAAAAAGCAAAAAAAATAACTCTTCATATCTAAATCATGGACCCTTTTTGAACATATGTTGATGTATAGTATTTGGTGTGTGTCAATGCCTAGATTCTGCTATACTTGTTTCCAATTTTCCCACCCATTTTTGTCAAACAATGAGTTCTTTTCCCAAAAACTGGGGATTTTGGTTTGCCCAATACTATATTATTATAGGCATTGATTATTTTATCCTGTAAACATAAGCTATTCCACTGATCAACTGCTCTTTTCCATAGCTAATACCAAATGGTTTAAATGACTGCCTCTTTATGATATTGTTTTAAGTCTGGTTCAGCTAGGCTGCCTTCCTTTGCAGTTTTTCATTCATTCCCTTGAAATTCTTATCCTTTTGTTCTTATATGAACTTTGTTACTATTTTTTTTCCAGTTGTGCAAAACAGTTTCTTGGGAATTCCATTGTACTATATGAAGATGTATTCTGATGGAAGTGCATATCTTCAACATAAAGAAGATCCAACTCACTTCCAGCTGATCAATGATGGCCAGAAACAACTACACCCAGAGAAGGAACACTGGGAATTGAATGAATATTAGCACTACTGTCTATCTACCCAGGTTACTTATACCTTCGGGATCCAATACTTAACATGCAACAAGAAAATTGGATTTACACACATATATTATATCTAGGTTATACTGTAACACATCTAAAATATATGAGATTGCCTGTCATCTAGGGGAGGGAGTGGAAAATCTGGAAAAATGAATACAAGGGATAATGTTATAAAAAATTACTCATGCATATATAGTGTCAAAAATGTATAATTATAAAATTAATAAAAATATTTTAAAAAGAGAATTCCATTGTTATAGCACTGAATAAGTAGATTAGACATTTTTATTATATTTATTATATATATTTTATTATATTAGTTCTGCTTAACCATGTGCCCATGATATTTTTTTCAGTTGATTGGATCTGACTTATTTTTGTTGAAAGTGTTTTATAATTATGCTCATATATTTTCTGACTTTGCCTTGGCAGGTAGATTCTCAAGTATTTTATATTATCTATTATTTTTTCCAATATAAGTTTTTTGGTTTTTTTAAAGATTTTTTTTTCCCTGAGGCTGGGGTAAAGTGACTGGCCCAGAGTTACACAGCTAGGAAGTGTTAAGTGTCTGAGACTAAATTTGAACTCGGATCCTCCTGAATTCAAGGCTGGTGCTCTATCCACTGTGCCACTTAACTGCCCCCAGTATAAGTTATTTTAAAAAAATTATTACTTTTTTTATCATATCCCTCTATTTACAAGACATATGCATAGATAATTTTTCAGCATTGACAATTGCAAAACCTTTTGTTCCAACTTTTCCCCTTCTTCCCCCCACCCCCTTTCTTAGATAACAGGTAGACCAATATGTGTTAAATATATTAAAGCACAAGAAAAAATTTTATTTAGAGATAAGATAAAAATAACCTAAGAAGGAAAACAAAAATGCTAGCAGACAAAAACTGAAGGCATGGAAATGCTATGTTGTAGTCCCCACTCATTTCCCATAATTCTTTTGCGGGGTGTAGCTGGTTCTCTTCATTATTGAACAATTGGAACTGATTTGGTTCATCTCATTTTTGAAGAGAGCCATGTCCATCAAAATTATCATGTAGTATTGTTGTTGAAGTGTATATTTATCTCCTGGTTCTCCTCATTTCACTCAGCATCAGTTCATGTAAGTCTGTCCAGGCCTTTCTGAAATCATCCTTCTGGTCATTTCTTACAAAACAATAATATTTCATAACTTTAACGTACCACAATTTATTCAGCCATTCTCCAACTGATGAGCATCCATTCAATTTCCAGTTTCTAGCACTACATAAAGGGCTGCCACAAACATTTTTTGCACATGTGGAACCCTTTCCCTTCTTTAAGATCTCTTTGGGATATTAGCCCAGTAGTAACACTACTATATCAAAACATATGCACACTTTGATAACTTTTTGAACATAGTTCTAAATTGCTCTCCAGAATGGTTGGATGCATTCACATTCCCAGTTTTCCCACATCCCCTGCAATATTTATGATTATCTTTTCCTGTCGTCCTAACCAATCAGAGAGGTGTGTAGTAGTATCTCAGAGTTGTCTTAGTTTGCATTTCTCTGACCAATAATGATTTGGAGAATCTTTTCATATGGCTAGAAATAGTTTCTATTTCTTCATCTGAAAATTATTTTTCATATACTTTGGCCATTTATGAATTGGAGAATGGATTGATTTCTTATAAATTAGAGTCAATTCTCTATATATTTTGGAAATGAGACCGTTATCAGAACCTTTGACTGTAAAAATGTTTTCCCAGTTTATAGCTTCCCTTCTAATTTTGTTTGCATTAGTTTTGTTTGTATAAAAGCTTTTTAACTGGATATAATAAAAATTTCCTATTTTGTGTTCAATAATGATCTCTAGTTCTTCTTTGGTCACAAAGTCCTTCCTCTTCCACATATCTGAGAGGTAAACTATCCTTTGTTCTTCTATTTTTTTTTTATAATCTCATTCTTTATGCATAGATAATGAACCCATTTTGAACTTATCTTGGTGTATGATGTTAAGTGTGGATCAATGTCTAGTTTCTGCCATACTGATTTCTAATTTTCTCAGCAGTTTTTGTCAAATGGTGAATTCTTATCCCAAAAGCTGCGGTCTTTGGGTTTGTCAAACACTAGATTATTATATGTGAAGGTCTGGGCTAGCTCCTCTGAAGGGCTCAGAACAAGTCCTTGCCCCATGTTGGACTCCAAGATGTAATGTTCTGATCGTCTCTCAGTTGTAATCCTTCTCTTGGGAGGTTTCTGTTCTAAATAATATTTTCCTCTGTAATCAGGTTTCTTGGGAGGCTTCTGGAGTATTCAGCCAGACTCTTCTTCTTCTTCCTGAATCCTGGCTCTGAATCTCCTCCAGCTCTTGTCCTTCCCCAATCCAGACTGCTTGTGTATATATATGTATATATATATATATATATATATGTATATATATATATGTATATATATATATGTATATATATATATACATATATATATATATATATATATATGTATGTATACATATATATTTTTTTTCATTAGTGCCCTTGAAATTCTTGAGCTTTTGTTATTCCAGATGAATTTTGTTATTTTTTTAGGTCATTAAAATAGTTTTTTGAGAGTCTGATTGGTATAGCACTAAATAAATATATTAGTTTATATTAGTATTGTCATCTTTATTATATTTGCTCAACCTATCCAGGAGCACTTAATATTTGTTCCAGTTGTTTAGATCTGATTTATTTTTATAACTTTTGCATTAGATTTTGTTAGTAATGTATAAAAATGCTGATGATTTATGTGGATTTATTTTGTATCATGAAACTTTGCTAAAGTTCTGGATTACTAGTGTCTAATATCTTTTTAATAGAATCTCTGGATTTCTCTAGGTATACCATCATATCATTTGCAAAGAGTAATAATTTGGTTTTCTCATTACATACTCAAATTCCTTTAATCTTTTCTTCAACTGTTATTGCCAAAGCTAGCATTTCTAATATAATATTGAATAGTAATGGAGATGGTGGGCAACCTTGTTTCACTCATGATCTTATTGGGAATGGTTCAAGTTTATCTCCATTACATATGATGCTTACTGACAGTTTTAAATAGATGCTACTTACTATTTTAAGGAAAAGTCCATTTATTCCTATACTCTCAAGTATGTTTAATAGGAATGGATGTTGGATATTATAAAATGATTTTCTCCATCTATTGAGATGGTCATATGATTTTTGTTAATTTTGTTTTGATATACTCAATTATGTTAATCATTTTCCTAATATTGAACCAGTCCCCCATTCCTGGCATGAATCCTACTTGGTCATTGTGTATTATCCTGGGGATGATTTTCTGTAATTTTTTGCTAATATTTATTTATGATTTTCACATCAATATTCATTAGGGAGATTGTTTTATAATTGTCTTTTTCTATTTTAGTCCTACCTGATTTAGGTATCAGTACTATGTCTGTGTCATAAAAAGAATTTGGTAGGAGTCTTTCATTCCCTATTTTTAAAAATAGTTTATATAAGATTGAAGTTAAATGTTCTTTAAATGTTTGGTAGAATTAACATGTAAATCCATCTGGTCCTGGGGATATTTTCTTAGGGATTAATAACTTGTTCTATTTCTTTTTTCTAAAATGGGGCTTTTCAAGCAATTTACTTTCTCCTCCATTAATCTGGGCAGCCTATGTTTTTAAGGTAGACATCCGTTTCACTTAGTTTATCAAATTTATTGGCATACAATTGCACAAAGTAACTTCTAATTATTGCTCTAATTTCCTTTTCATTGGTGGAGAGTTCTCCCTTTTCCTTTTTAAGACTAACAATTTCATTTTCCTCTTTCCTTTTTCTAATCAAATTTACCAAAGATTTATTTATTTGTTGGTTTTTTATAAAACCACCTCTTTTTTATTTATTAATTCAATAGTTTTTTTTTTTTTTACTTTCAATTTTATTAATTTCTCCTTTTAAATTTAGAATTTAAATTTTAGTATTTGATTGGGAGGTTTTCATTTGGTCCTTTTCTAGCATTTTAAGTTGCAAGCCCAATCCATTAATCTTCTCTTTCTCTATTTAATTCAAGTAAGCCTCTAGAGAGATAAAATTTCACTTTATTACTGCTTTGGCTGCATCCCATAAATTTTGGTATGTGGTCTCATTGTTGTCATTCTCTTGGGTGAAATTATTAATTGTTTCAATGATTTGCTGTTTCACCCATTCATTCTTTAGGATGAGATTATTTAGTTTCCAATACTTTTTGGTCTATTTTCCCCTAGCTTTTTGTTAAATGTAGTTTTTATTGCATTGTGATCTGAAAAGAGTGAATTTTCTATTTCTGCCTTTCTGCATTTAATTTTGAGTTCTTTATTTCTTAATGTGTCAATTTTTGTATAGGTTCCATGAACTGCTGAGAAGAAAGTATACTTCTTTCTGTCTCCATTCAGTTTTCTTCAAAGATCTACCATGCCTAACTTTTCTAATATTCTATTTACCTCTTTAACTTCTTTCTTATTTGTTTTGTGGTTTGATTTTATTTAATTCTGAGAGTGCAAGGTGGAGATCTCCCTCTATTATAGTTTTGCTGTCTATTTCTTCTTGCAGCTCTCTTAAATTATCTTTTAGCAATTTAGATGGTATAACACTTGGTGCCTATATGCTTCATATTAATATTGCTTCTTTATCTATGCTTACTTTTATCAAGATATAGTTTCCTTCCTTATTTCTTTTAATTAGATCAATTTTTGCTTTTGCTTGATCTCAGATAAAGATGGTTACCCATCTTTTTTTTTTTTTTAACTTCACATGAAGCATAATAGATTCTGCTCCTGCCTTTAACCTTTACTCTGAATGTATCACCCTGTTTTAAATGTATTTCCTGTAAGCAATATATTTTAGGATTCTGGCTTTTGATCCAGACTGCTATCTGCTTTTACTTTATTGGAGAGTTTGCTCCATTCAACTTTATGGTTAAAACTATTAATTTTGTATTTCCTGGCATCTGAATATTCCCATATTATACATTTCTCTTTCTTTACTCCCTTACTCCTCTCCCCAGTATTAAACTTATAGTCATCACTTGCCTCACACAGCTCTACTTCTCTGAATCCATCCCAACTCCTTTGAGTCCCTCCCCCTTTCTAACACCTTTCTCTTATTATTTCTGTATTTCCTTCTATTTAGTCTACTCTTTTGCTTTTCTCTTTTCCTCTCCCCCTTTTTAATGAGGTAAGAGAAGTTGCTCTGTAAACCAAATATGTCTAATATTTTCTTTTTGAGCCAAATCTGATGAGAGTAAGATTCACACAATGTTCTTCCCCTTCCCTTAATTCCCTCAGATATGATAGATTTCCTTTGCCTCTTTTTCGGATGTAGTTTCCCTCTTTTTATCTTCACTTTTCCTTTTTTTCTGATACAATCCCCTTGCTACTTCTAATTCCTTTATTTTTATAACAGTAAAATCAAATTATTAATGTGTTCTTTATGTATGCCTGTAATAGATATACAATTCTCAAGAATACTTTTTATCTTTTTATGCTTTTCTTGAGTGCTATTTTTGGAGGTCAAATTTTTTGTTTAACTCTGTTTTTTTTTTTTTTTCCCCATTAGGAATAAATGGAATTCACTTAGTTCATTGAATGTCCATCTTCTTTGCTGAAAGAAAATTCTCAGTTTAGCTAGGTAGTTTATTCTTGCCTGCATATCAAGTTCTTTTGCCTTTCAGAAAATCAGATTCCAGGCACTTTGATCCTTTAATATGGAAGCTTTATTCTGAATGAGCTTTATTGTGCCTCCTCAGTATTTGAATTGTTTTTGTTTGTTTGTTTGTTTGTTTTGTTTTGTTTGTTTTGTTTTGTTTTCTGGCTGCTTGTAACCTTTTTTTTTTCCTTTTTCTGATAGTTCTGAAATTTAGTCATAATATTCCTTGGAGTTTTTATTTTGGGGTCTCCTTCAGAAGGTGTTTGATGAATTCTTTCAATGCCTATTTTACCTTCTGATTCCATTTCATCTGGGCAATGATCTTTGATAATTTCCTGAAAAAATAGTGTCTAGTTTCTTTTTTTCATCATGGTTTTCAGGGAGACCAATAATCCTTTGACAATCTCTCCTACATCTATTTTCCAGGTCTATTGTTTTTCCAAGTTTATTTTAACATTTTTTTCCTATTTTTTCATTTTTTTGGTTTTGCTTGATTCTTGATCTCTCAATGAATAATTTATTTCCATTTATTCAGTTCTGATTTTTAATGAGTTATTTTCTTCATTTACTTTTTTTACTTCTTTTTGTATATATCCAACTGAGTTTTAAATGAGTTATTTTGCTCTATGGATTTTTTTTTCCATTTCACAAAAAAATTTAATGAGTTATTTTCTTTTTCCAATGCACAAATCCTACTTTTCTGGGAGTTCTTTATCTTTTCCAATTCACAAATTCTGTTTCATTGGGACTTCCTTATAGTTTCCATTTCACATTTCAGGGAGTTCTTCTTCTTCTTCTTCTTCTTCTTCTTCTTCTTCTTCTTCTTCTTCTTCTTCTTCTTCTTCTTCTTCTTCTTCTTCTTCTTCTACTTCTTCTTTTTTAAACGAGTTATATGCCTTTTCCATACTCTCTTTCAGAACTTCTCTTTTCTTTCTCCATTTTTCTTCTAGCTCTCTTTTAAGATCTTTTAAAATTTATTCTAGGAGAACCTTGTATGGTGGGGACCAGATTATATCCCCCTTTGGGGTTTTATCTGGAGTCTGCTACTAGTCTACTCAAGGCTTTCTTTCTTAGTCTAATCTTTTCTCTTTCTATATAGAAGCAATCTATAGTTAGAACTCACTTTGTTGTTGTTTTTTACTCATTTTTTAATCTGTCTGACATTAGGATGAGGAGGTTCCCAGCTTCATCTACAGAATAGGGACAAAGGGACAGTGGCTGTCCTGGGAACAGGATGTGAACAGAGACCATTTTGCCAAAGTGTGACTTCCCTGTGATGAGTGGCCATATTGCAGAGTATGATTGTGACTGTGCTGTGACTACGCTGCGTCACTTCCAGTGCTGGGTGGGTGTTGCCAGGTCCTATTAAATTGTGGCGTTTTTTGGAGTACACTCTAACTTTGGTGTTTGTGTAACTTCTCTGCTGATCTACTACTTTGCAACTAAAGCAAAGCAGCCATCCTGTTGTAGAGTCCTCTCTGCAAATTCTTACCAGTAAACACAGCACCCCACCCTCAGTCTGCTCCATGTGAACTGGTCTCCATATTCTACTTCCTTGCTGCTCTGGCCTCCTCCCACCCAACCAAGACAGACCTTTTCTGGTGATCTTCCAGATTATCTTCTGCTGGTAATTTGTCGTACTCTCAATTATCATGGATTCTACCAGTCAAGCACTGTTTCAAAGCTTCAATTCTGTATAGAGTAGTGAGGATAGAAGGGGAGCTCAGAATGAAGCATGTGTCCTCCTCTGCCATCTTGGCTCCACCCCTATTATCTATTATTTTAAACAGAACATTCCTTTGTATTTGTTGCTGCCAAACTTTGTTGCCAATATATAAAAATGCTGATTATTTGTGTGGATTTATTTTGTATCCTGCAATTTTGCTAAAATTGTGTATTGTTTCTAGTAGGTTTTTAGATGGTTCTCTAGGATTCTCTAAGTATACCATCATATAATCTGCACAGATTGATAATTAGTTTTCCTCATTACCTAGTCTAATTGTCTTGATTTCTTTTTATTCTCTTATTACTAAAGTTAACATTTCTAATACAATATTGAATAGCAATGGTGATAGTGGGTAAACTTGTTTCACAATTTATCTTATTGTCAATGGATCTAGTTTGTCCCAATTACATCTGATGCTTGCTGATAGTTTTAAGTAGATGCTTCTGATCATTTTAAGGAAAAGTCCATTTATTACTATACCTCTACTGTTTTTAATAGGAATGAGTGTTAGATTTTGTCAAATGCTTCTTCTTTATTTATAATCATATGTTTTTTTCTTAGTTTGGTTATTGATATAGTGATTATGCTAATAGTTTTCCTAATATTGAATTAGCCGTGCATTTCTAATATAAATCCTACTTGGTCATGGTGCATTATCTTGGCCTGATTTGCTGAAATCTCTTTGTTAATGTGTTATTTAAGATTTTTACATCAGTATTCATTAGAGAAATTGGTCAATAATGTTCTTTCTTTCTTTTGAACCAACCTGCTTTCATTATCAGCACCATATCTTGCCATAAAAGAAATTTGGTAGGACTCCTTTCCATAAATTTTTCCACAGTTTACATAATAATGAAATTAATTGCTCTTTACATTTTTGGTAAATTCACAGGTAAATCCATTTGGCCCTAGAGATTTTTTCTTAGGGAGTTGAATAATTTGTTCAATTTCTTTTTCTAAAATGGGAATATTTAAATAATTTATTTCCTCTTCGGTTAATCTGGACAATCTATTTTTGTAAGTATTCCTCCATTTCACTTAGATTATCAAATTTATTGAGATATAGTTAGGCAAAATAACTCCTAATTGTTGCTATAATTTCATCTTCATTGGTTGAAAGTTCAATCTTTCATTTTTGATACTAACAATTTCATTTTCTTCTTTCCTTTTTCTAATCAATGTAACTAAAGTTTTATTTATTGGTTTGTTCATAAAACCAATTTAATTTTATTTATTAACTCAATAGCTCCTTTTTTTAACTTTCAATATTCTTAATCTCCCCTTTTATTTCCAGAATTTCAAATTTTGTATTTAAGTAGGGGTGCTTAATTTGTTCTTTATCTAGCTTTTTGAGTTGTAAGCTCAATTCATTTATTAGCTTTTTTACTATTTAATGCAAGTAAGCAGCTAGAGATATGAAATTTTCCCTAAAAATTGCTTTGGCAGCCACCATTAATTTTGGTATGTTGTCTCATTATTGTCATTCTCTTAGATGAAACTATTAATTGTTTCTATGATTTATTGTTTCATCCCTTCATTCTTTAGGATTAAATTATTTAGTTTTCAATTAACTTTTCTTCTAATTTCCTCTGACCTTTTATTGCATGTCATTTTTATTGCATGATGATCTGAAAAAAATGTATTTACTATTTCTTCCTTTCTGTGTTTAATCCTGAGGTTTTTATGTCCTAATAAATAGTTCATTTTTGTATAGGTTCCATGTACTGCTGGGAAAAAAAAAAAGTATATTCCTTTCTTTCTCCATTCAATTTTCTCCAGAGGTCTATCATACCTAAATTTTCTTCAAATCTATTTACCTCATTAATTTATTTCTTCTTTGTTTTCTAGTTCAATTTATATAGTTCTGAGAGAGCAATGTTGACATTCCCCACTACTATAGTTTTGCTATTTCTTCTTGCAGGTCTCTTAACTTCTCCTCTAGGAATCTGGTTGCTAAACCACTTGGTAAATATATGTTTACTATTGTTATTGCTTCATTATTTACAGTACATTTTAGTAGGTTGTAATTTCTTTTCTTATGTCTTTTAATTAGATCTATTTTTGTTTTTGCTTAATCTGAGATCAGGATTGATTATATATATATATATATATATATATATATATATATATATATATTACTTTGGGTGAAGTATAATATATTTTGCTGTGACTTATTACCTTTACTCTGAATATATCACGTTGCTTTAAATTTGTTTCTTGTAAAGAGCAAATTGGATTATTTTGGTTTTTAATATAGTCTGCTATCTGCTTCCATTTTATGTAAGAGTTCATTCCGTTCACATTTGCATTTAAAATTATTAAATGTATGTCCTACCATCTTCCCCCCACCCCAGTTATATTTTTCCTTTGACCCTCTCTCTCCTCCTCACTATTTTACTTTTGACTACCACCTCCCTCAAGTGCCTCTTTCCTTTTAATGCTTCTCCCCCTTTCTTATACTTTTCCCTTTCCACTTCTGTTCTCCCTTCTGGAAAGAGCTACCCTCTTTCCTTTTCTTTTCTTCTCCTACTTCCCTATAAGAAAGATAAATATCTCTATGAAATTAAATATGTCTGATATTCTCTCTTTGAACCAAATTTAATGAAAATATGATTCACCCAATGCTCATCTCCCTCTTTTCCCCTCAATTGTTATAGGTCTTTTTGCCTTCTCATGAGGTACATTTTACCCTATTTTAATTCTATTTTCCTCTTTTTCTAGTAGAATCACCTTTCCTTCTCTAATTTATTTTTTATATCATCACAATAAAATCAAATTATACCTGCACCATTTAAGTATACCCATAACATAGATACAGGTCTCAAGTATTAAACATATCATCTAATGATAAAAAGATATAAACTTTTTAACTTTTAAAAGATAGTTATTTTTGAGATGTTGAAGGTGTTATGGCCAAAATCTCTTGGTTGCCAAGCAAGGGGCCATATCCAAGCCAAATCTGATGATTACCCACTTTTCTTCTCTCAACTCTTCATGTGACTTGAGAACAATCAATATCTGCAGTTTGTTGCTAAGGGAAGATAGGAATAAGTGAGATGTATAGACAAAGTCTGTGAAACAAGAAGAGATTTCAGTACTTAGACCCCAGACATAAGTCAGGGAGAGGTTTTTATGATTCATGCCACAAGGGCTAGGTAGGGAGGGGTCCAGGAGGATCATTTTAAAGATTAGTGGTCTCTCTCTCTTTCCCTTTTTTATATTGTAGATTTAATATTATTGTTTTGCATTTGAGACATTCATTTTTGGGATAGTTTTTGAAAGTTAAGGGGGTCTGGCGGAGCCAAGATGGCGGAGAAGATACACACGACTCTGTGAACGTTCTTACTCCCTCACAACCAATTAAATAAATCAGCCTCAGAAATAGCGCTGGACTGATAGAATCCACAATGACTGGAAGCACGATTTACCAGCTGAAGAGAATCTGGAGTTTCAATAGAAAAGGTCAGTTCCCAGGGGAGGAAGAAGAGAGGCCAGCACAGACGGCTGGGTGCTAGCATATTACGCCGATCGCACAGGTAAGGGCTCTGGGATCAGAGAAGCCACTGAGATAAAGGAATCTGGCACAGGCTGTTAGCTCTTCTCTGCTTATAATACAGCAGTTCAGAAGAGAAATCTAAACTACTTTAAAAATTCAAAGATAGATTGGATTTTCCAGTATCCTGGGGGGTGACTCAGCAGATCCTGGTACAGTGGGTGTGGCCCCTATCTCCCACCTGAGACTAGTTAAGAGATTGAGAAGTGGGCAGATACGGCCCAAGGCAACACCCACTGCCTAGCTCAGCTGCAGGGTGTGGAACTCAGCTCCGGAAGTCCCAAAGAAGTAGAACCTTTGAACTAGGGACTGCGGTTTCTGACAGACACTTCCAGTTTGAAAACAGGGGCTTTTCGCATCACCTGCTACTGACATTCACGCCCCACCAGGACACATAGGCTGGGCTTTGTGTTGCCTTTACTGCTCAGTCTCAAACCTCAGGGAAGCCACTAGAACACAGTGCCCTCAAAGCACAGCGCTGATCACCTCTGAGGCACTTCCAGGGAGGGGGGGGGAACTCTCTCCCAGAGCTCTCTCTTAGCTCAGGCCAAGGGGCCGCTACATCCATCTGGTCTGGGAGGAAGCTGGTAAAGAAATAAATAAATAATTTCCTACCCCAGGGACAGACGCCAAAAGATTTTTTTAAGTATGAGTAAGAAGCCAAAAAGAACCATTGACTCATTCTACACAGAGAAAGAGCAGGTATCCAACCCCGAGGAAGTTAAGAGCAGAGAGTCAGCAGATAACAACTTAAAGGGGAACGATTCCTGCCCCCCATCACATAACTCCCTCCTCAAAGAGACTATTAAAAAGCTAAGAGAGTTTGAAGAAAAATGTGGAAAGGAAGGGGAAGCTATGATAGAGAATAACAACGTTCTGAAATTGGAGTTGGAAAAAATAAAGAATTCACAGGAGATGCAGGAAAACAAAATTTGTGAATTAGAAAAGGTTAAAAAATCACAGGAAAGTAGGTTTTCTGAATTGGAAAAGATAAAAAAAGTCTCAAGAAAATAGAATTTCTGAATTGGAAAAAGAAAATAATTCTCAAAAAAAAAAATTAGGGAAATGGAAAAAAATTCAATAGAGCAAGATAATTCATTTAAAAACGAAATTGGGCATTTACAAAAAGAACTAAAAACTGTGAAAGAAGAAAATAACTCCTTATGGAACAAATGGAAATGAATGATTCACAGAGAACCCAAGAATCAGTCAAACAAAACAAACAAAAAAAAAAAAAAAAAAAAAATGAGAAGCTGGAGAACAATGTCAAATACTTGCTGGGAAAATCTGTAGACCTGGAAAATAGATCTAGGAGAGATAATTTGCGAATCATTGGACTTCCCAAAAACTATGACCAAAAAAAGAGCCTAGATTCTATTTTAAAGGAAATTATCAAAGAGAACTGTCCAGAGAAAATAGAAACAGAAGGGAAAGTAGATGTGGAAAGAATTCATCAAACTCCTTCTGAAACAGAACCTAAAAAAGAACACCACAGAATATTGTGGCTAAGCTGCAGAATTACCACACAAAGGAAAAAATCTTGCAAGCAGCTAGAAGAAAACAATATAAATACCAAGGTGACACAATAAGGGTCACTCAAGATCTGGCTGCCTCCACATTAAAAGATAGAAGGGCCTGGAACCTGATATTCCGAAAGGCAAAAGATCAAGGACTGCAACCAAGAATGAACTACCCAGCTAAGTTTAGCATCTTTTTCCTTGGAAGAAGATGGTCATTCAACGAAATAGAGGAATTTCATATGTTTCTAAGAAAAAAATCAGACTTAAACAAAAAATTTGGTCTAAATTCACAAGACTGAAGAGAAACAGAAAAAGGTACACAGAACCCTTGAGAACTATAACTCTGTTGTAGGTATATAAAAAGTACTCAAGGATAATTTGATTTTACTGATATAAAAGAAAAAAGGGGGGTGTAGTAAAGGGAAGGAGGTCGTATCAGAAAAAGGGGAAGGAATGATAAAAAGAGGAAAATTACATCCCAGGAAGAGGCATAGAAAATACACCATATCTGAGGGAATTAAATGAGGGGGAGAACCATTGTGTGAATCTTACTCTCATCAAAAGAGGCTCAAAGAGTAAATAATTGACATATTTGTTTTTCAGAGAATTTTCTCTCACCTCATTAAAAGGGGGGAGAGGAAAAGGGAAAAGGAAAAGGAGAATAAGTGAAGGGACTTGGAGGGAGGGGAGAGGGATTCTAAAAAAAGGAAGGGCTGCGCATCAAAAGGGGGGTCTGTAAATTAAATACCGGGGAGGGGGATCAGGGGGGTCAAGGGAAAAAGCATAATCTGGGGATAATATGATGGCAGGAAATACAGAATTAGTAATTTTAACTGTAAATATGAATGGGATGAATGCTCCCATCAAACGGAGACAGATAGCAGATTGGATCAAAAATCAGAACCCTACAATATGTTGTCTGCAGGAAACACACTTAAAGCAGGGAGATACATACAGAGTAAAGGTAAAAGGTTGGAACAGAGCCTATTATGCTTCAGGTAAAGCCATAAAAGCAGGGGTAGCCATCCTTACCTCAGATCAAGCAAAAGCAGAAGTTGATCTAGTTAAAAAAGATAAGGAAGAAAACTATATCCTGCTGAAAGGTAGCATAAATAATGAAGCCATATCAATACTAAACATATATGCACCAAGTGGTATAGCATCTAACTTTCTAAAGGAAAAGTTAAGAGAATTGCAAGAAGAAATAGACAGTAAAACTATAATAGTGGGAGATCTCAACCTTACACTCTCAGATTTAGACAAATCAAACCACAAAACAAATAAGAAAGAAATTAAAAAAGTAAATAGAACATTAGAAAAACTAGGTATCATAGACCTTTGGAGAAAACTGAATGGCAATCGAAAGGAATATACTTTCTTCTCAGCAGTTCATGGATCCTATAGAAAAATAGACCATATATTAGGACATAAATATCTCAAAATTAAATGTAGGAAGGCAGAAATAATAAATGCCTTCTTCTCAGATCACAATGCAATAAAAGCTACATTCAGTAAAAATTAAGGGGTAAATAGACCAAAAAGTAATTGGAAAATGAACAATCTCATCTTAAAGAATGACTGGGTGAAACAGCAAATTATAGAAACAATTAATAACTTCACCCAAGATAATGACAATGATGAGACATCATACCATAATCTGTGGGATGCAGCTAAAGCAGTAATAAGGGGAAATTTTATATCTTTAGAGGCTTATTTGAAGAAAATAGAGAAAGAGAAGATTAACAAATTGGGCTTACAACTTAAAAGGTTAGAAAAAGACCAAATTATAAACCACCAACCAAAAATTAAACTTGAAATACAAAAATTAAAAGGAGAAATCAATAATATTGAAAGTAAAAAAAAATATTGAATTAATAAATAAAACCAAGAGTTGGTTTTATGAAAAAGCCAATAAAATAGATAAACCTTTGGTAAATTTGATCAGAAAAAAGAAAGAGGAAAATCAAAGTGTTAGTCTTACAAATGAAAAGGGGGATCTTTCCACCAATGAAGAGGAAATTAGAGAAATAATAAGGAGTTATTTGCCCAACTTTATGCCAATAAATTTGATAACTTAAGTGAAATGGATGACTTCCTCAAAAAATATAGGCTCCCTAGATTAACAGAGGAGGAGATAAATTGCTTAAATAGTTCCATTTCAGAAAAAGAAATAGAACAAGCTATTAATCAACTCCCCAGGAAAAAATCCCCAGGACCAGATGGATTCACATGTGAATTCTACCAAACATTTAAAGAACAATTAGCCCCAATGTTATATAAATCATTTGAAAAAATAGGGGATGAAGGAGTCCTACCAAACTCCTTTTATGACACAGACATGGTACTTTTACCTAAACCAGGTCAATCGAAAACTGAGAAAGAAAATTATTGACCAATCTCCTTAATGAATATTGATGCTAAAATCTTAAATAAGATATTAGCAAAAAGACTTCAGAAAATCATCTCCAGGATAATATACTATGATCAAGTAGGATTTATTCCAGGAATGCAGGGCTGGTTTAATATTAGGAAAACTATTAATATAATTGACCATATTAATAATCAAATTAATAAGAACCATATGATCATCTCAATAGATGCAGAAAAAGCATTTGGCAAAATCCAACATCCATTCCTACTAAAATCTCTTGAGAGTATAGGAATAAATGGACTATTCCTTAGAATAATCAGGAGCATATATTTAAGACCTTCAGTAAGCATAATATGCAATAGAAATAAACTGCAACCTTTCCCAGTAAGATCAGGAGTGAAACAAGGTTGCCCACTATCACCATTACTATTCAATATAGTACTAGAAACGCTAGCCTCGGCAGTAAGAGCCGAGAAAGAGATTCAAGGAATTAGAGTAGGAAATGAGGAAATCAAACTATCACTTTTTGCAGATGACATGATGGTATACTTAGAGAACCCCAAAGACTCTGCTAAAAAGCTACTAGAAATAATTCAAAATTTCAGCAAAGTGGCAGGATACAAAATAAATCCACATAAATCCTTGGCATTTTTATATATCACTAACAAAATGCAACAGCAAGAGATACAAAGAGAAATTCCATTCCAAACAAATGTTGAGAGTATAAAGTATTTGGGAATACATCTACCAAAGAAAAGTCAGGAATTATATGAGAAAAATTACAAAACACTTGCCACAAAAATAAAATCAGATTTAAATAATTGGAAAGACATTCAGTGCTCTTGGATAGGCCGAGCGAATATAATAAAGATGACAATACTCCCCAAACTAATCTATTTATTTAGTGCTATACCAATCAGACTCCCAAGAAACTATTTCAATGACCTAGAAAAAATAACAACAAAATTCATATGGAAGAATAAAAGGTCGAGAATTGCAAGGGAACTAATGAAAAAAAAAAAAAACTCAGAGGAAGGTGGTCTAAGTGTACCTGATCTAAAGCTATATTATATAGCAGCAGTCACCAAAACCATTTGGTATTGGCTAAGAAATAGACCAGTAGATCAGTGGAACAGATTAGATACAAAGGACAAAAAAGGGTACATCTATAGCAATCTAATCTTTGACAAACCCAAAGATACCAACATTAGGGATAAAAATTCATTATTTGGAAAAAACTGTTGGGAAAACTGGAAATTAATATGGCAGAAATTAGATATGGATCCACACTTAACACCGTATACCAAGATAAGATCAAAATGGGTCCATGATTTTGGCATAAACAGTGAGATAATAAATAGATTAGACTAACAGAGGATAATCTACCTCTCAGACTTGTGGAAGAGGAAGGAATTTATTACCAGAGGAGAACTAGAGATCATTATTGATCACAAAATAGAAGATTTTGATTACATCAAACTAAAAAGTTTCTGTACAAATAATACTAATGCAAACAAGATTAGAAGGGAAGTAACAAATTGGGAAAATATTTTTAAAAGCAAAGGTTCTGACAAAGGTCTCATTTCCAAAATATATAGAGAACTGACCCTAATTTATAAGAAACCGAATCATTCTCCAATTGATAAATGGTCAAAGGATATGAACAGACAATTCTCAGATGAAGAAATTGAAACTATATCCACTCATATGAAAGAGTGTTCCAAATCACTACTGATCAG
The DNA here is from genome assembly GCF_048593235.1 of Sminthopsis crassicaudata. NCBI lineage: Eukaryota > Metazoa > Chordata > Mammalia > Dasyuromorphia > Dasyuridae > Sminthopsis > Sminthopsis crassicaudata. Next base: position 413,595,551 of record NC_133619.1, read on the forward strand.
AGAAATGCAAATTAAGACAACTCTGAGATACCACTACACACCTGTCAGATTGGCTAAGATGACAGGTACAAATAATGATGAATGTTGGAGGGGATGTGGGAAAACTGGGACACTAATATATAGCTGGTGGAGTTGTGAAAGAATCCAGCCATTCTTGAGAGCAATTTGGAACTATGCCCAAAAAGTTATCAAACTGTGCATACCCTTTGACCCAGCAGTACTACTACTGGGCTTATACCCTAAAGAAATACTAAAGAGCAGAAAGAGACCTATATATGCCAAAATGTTTGTGGCAGCTCTTTTTGTTGTAGCTAGAAACTGGAAGATGAATGGATGTCCATCAGTTGGAGAATGGTTGGGTAAATTGTGGTATATGAAGATTATGGAATATTATTGCTCTGTAAGAAATGACCAGCAGGAAGAATACAGAGAGGCTTGGAGAGCCATCAACTGATGCTGAGTGAAATGAGCAGAACCAGAAGATCACTGTACACTTCAACAACAATACTGTATGAGGATATATTCTGATGGAAGTGGAAATCTTCAACATAAAGAAGAGCCACCTCACTTCCAGTTGATCAATGATGGACAGAGGTAGCTACACCCAGAGAAGAAACACTGGGAAGTGAATGTAAATTGTTAGCACTAATATCTGTCTGCCCAAGTTACATGTACCTTCGGAATCTAATGCTTATTGTGCAACAAGAAAATGGTATTGACACACATGTATTGTATCTAGGTTATATTGTAACACATGTAAAATGTATGGGATTGCCTGTCATCGGGGGGAGGGAGTAGAAGAAGGGGGGGGATAATTAGGAAAAGTGAGTATAAGGGATAATATTATAAATAATTATATAATAATAAAAAAGATAGTTATTTTTTTCTTTCCTTTTTACCTTTTTATGCTTCTATGGAGTTTTGTATTTGAAGGCAGAATTTTCTATTCATCTCTGGCTTTTTCAGCAGAAATGAATGAAATTAATCTGTTTCATTCAATGTCCATCTTTTCCCTGAAAAGTAATGCTCAGTTTTAGTTGATTCTCGGCTGAATTCCAAGTTCTTTTGCCTTTCAGAATTCAGATTCCAGGCCCTTCAATCCTTTAAAATGGTAGCTGCTAGGTCCTAGGTATTCCTTATTGTGTTTTTTTTATTTGTTTTTTTTTTTTTTTTTTTTTTTTTTTTTTTTTTTTTTTTTTTTTGGTATTTGAATTGTTTTCTTCTGGCTGCTTATATTATTTTCTCCTTAATTTGACAATTTTGAAATTTACCTACAATGTTGGGTGGAGCTTTCATTTTGGGGTTTCTTTTAGGAAAAGATCAGTGAATTCTTTCAATAGCTATTTAATCTCAGATTCTAGGACATCAAGGAAGTTTTCCTTTATTTTCTGAAAGATGAAATCTGGGCTTTTTTTTGTTGTTGTTGTTTTTTTTTTTCATCATAGTTTTCAGGACGTCCAGTGATTCTTAGATTATCTCTCCTAGATCTGTTTTCCAGGTCACTTGTTTTGCTAATGAGTTATTTTAAATTTTCTTCTATTTTTTCTTTCTTTTTTTTTTGTTTTGTTTTGTTTTGTTTTGTTTTTTTCTTAGTTTTGTTTGCCTGATTCTCAAAGTCTCTTTGAGTGATTCATTTCCATTTGCTTAATTCTTATTTTTAGTGAAGGATTTTCTTTAGCTAATATTTTATCTACTTTTACATTTGGGTAATTGAACTTTTAAATGAGGTGTTTTGTTCATCGAAGGTTTTTGTTTTTTGTTTTTTTTTTTCATTTCACAAATTCTATTTTGATAGAATTTGATTATTAATCTTCCTTTAAGATTCTTTTTGAACTCTTCCAAGAGAGCCTTGTGAGATGGGGACCATCACACAAGGCTTCATTTGGAGTTGATTTGCCTTTAGGATTTTCAGGGTTTGAGGTCTGTTCTTGAAGACCTCAAATAATCAAAGTAATTATTTACTTTGATTATTTAAAGCACTAATCAAAGTAATCAAAGTTATCTGTAGCTATATGAAAAAATGCTCCAACTCATTATCAATTGGAAGTATGCAAATTAAAACAATTCTGAGGTACTCCCTAATATATATTAGACTGTGTAATAAGAAAGAATATAGGAATGACAAATGATGAGTGGGATGTAGGAAAAATAAGACATTAATGCACTATTGGTGGTGATATGGCCTTTTTAAATGATTTTGTAGAGAAATTAGGAACTATGACCAAAGGTCTGTAAAACCATGCACAATCTTTAACTTAGCAATACTACCTCTAGGTCTGTATTCCAAAATAGTTAAAATAGTTGTTTTTTTTGTTTGTTTGTTTGTTTTGCTTTGTTGTTAAGAAAAAGGAAAAGGACCTACATGTACAAACATATTTTTAGCAGCTCTTTTCTGGTGGACAAGTAATTAAAAATTGGGGGTATGTACATCAATAGAAGAATGGCTGAACCAATCATGTTATGCGATTATGACTGAACATTGTTGTACTATAAGAAATGATAAGTAGGGTGCTCTCAGAAAAAATATAAAACGGCTTACAATGAGCTGATGCAAAGTGGAAAGGTACAGTGTACAAAGTAGCTGCAATATTATATGATCATCATCTTAAGGTATTCTCAGCAATACAATGATCCATGACAACTCTGAAGGACTTATATAGAAAAATGTTATCCATTCCCAAAGAAAGAACAGATAATGTAGGAATACAGATTGAAGCATGAATTATTTTTACTTAATTTACATGAGTTTTTTTTTTTTTTTTTTGATCTATGTTTTCTTTCTCCATCTAAAATTTCTATTATGGAAATGTTTTACATTACTACAAATGTGTAACCTGTATCAAATGCCTTATCTTCTCAATAAGGGCATGTAAACAGAGAGGAAGGGAGAGAATTTGGTACTCAAAATGTAAAAATTGAATGTTAAAATTTATTGTTACATGTAACTAGGAAAATAATATACCAAATATATGATCTAAAGAAATAAAGTTCTACCTTCAGCAAAAGAAGAGAGAGAGAGAAATGAAGTTCCCACACCAAAAGATATGACAACCTAAAAGTATTAAATTAAGATGACAAAATCTAATTAATTGCCCTGTGAAGAAAAAAAAAAATTATTAGCCTCATTTTATTTCACTTATATTTTTGTATTACAATATTAATCAAATAATCAATAGCATATTTTTTTCATTATAACCACATAATTTTCTAATTAAAGCCATGATTGATTAATTTATCCTGCATATTTTTCCTATTGAAAAAGGTATTATACAAATAAATACTCATTTTCAAAGTTGATGAATGCATAACTTATTGTTTCATAATTTTATCTTAAAATTTTATTTTTAAAAATCAACACAGGAAGATTTTCCTTTTTTTCAGTATTTATATTATTTCCAAAGTCTTAAAACTTTTAGACATGTATATGGGCTCAATTTAAAACAAATCAAAAGAAATTTCTAATTATAATATGCTTCTAGTATAAAAATAATTAAAGAATTATAGTCTCATAATCAATTAACATTCCTGGAGCACCCACTGGGTATATGGCAATGTACTGATATTAATAATAGTTGATGACTATTACACACTGTGCATCCAAGTCCTGCTACTTCATTAACATTCATTAAGCCTCATAATGCCCCTGAGTGCTGTGGTAGACAGGTGTCCTACCAACTTCCAGAGATGAGTAATTCCCAAATGAAGAAGCCCCAGGCCAAAGAATGAATCGGTTTTAAAACCCAAGAATAGAATTTGAGACCTATTTCTTGGCACCAACTTAAGCCCTAGAAAGCATCTGGTTAAATGGTCCTCAGTTAATATTTCATTTTAAATATATATATATATATATATATATATATATATATATATATATATATATATATATATATATATATTTTGTTTTTGTTTTTGTTTTTGTTTTTGTCAAAATTCAATTTGTCCTCCATTCCACATGTAAAAAGGGACTAATTAAATATAAGGTACATAAATTATATATATATATATATATATATATATATATATAAACCAATAAACATAAACCAATATTTCCTCTATGCAGCATTACAAGAAATTACTTCTGTTTTTCACAAATCACAAAATTTAATATCCTAAAGCTCCCTATTCTTCCAAGTAGGCAATTTCCTGCACTTTTGTTTCTGCCCCCCTAAATAGGAAAGGACAACTTATCTTAAAATGGGTTCTAAAGTATAATTCAATTAGGAAAAATGTCATTTTTCTTTGCTTTTATTTCACCAGCTCTTTGACAACAAAAAGTATTTAATTTTTGTGTCTATATCCCAACACATCACAATATCATAATGTTTAATCCATGGTGGACTGATAAATCAATATAGATAGATGATATATAGAGATAGATAGATAATCTTGTAGATCATGTCAAAATTATTTAAAACATGGATTGCATGATGAATTTTAATTTAGTTTACCATTCCTTAATGCTAAATTTCAGAAAAATACATGTAGTAGAAGAAGAGCCAAGTTGGGTTAATTTTAGCTACTGAATACATAATTAGCCTAGAGTATCAATGATATGAAGTTTTAAAAACAAATAAGAAAAGACAAATTTTCCCCTATATGATGTCTCTTTTAAGAGGAACTGTACACAGTAAAAGGATAGTGAAACAATGCTTAATAGAGCAATATTATTTTAATTTCTTTATTGTTTACTTATTTCTGATTGTTTGTGATACTATTTGGGGTTTTCTTGGAAGAGATAATGGAATGGTTTGCTACTTTCTTTTCTAACATTTCACAAATGATAAAACTGAGGCAAACAAGAGTTAAATCGTCCTTGCCTAGGGTCACAAAGCTAGTAAGTCTGACATCAGATTTGAACCTAGTAAGATGAGTATTCCAAACAGTATTTTAATCTATTGTGCCACATACCTTCCCAGTTTTATTTTTTCCCCCTTAAATCCATCTTTTTTTCTGGGGATTTAACCAATTTATTTTACAGTAATCAAATCTATTTTTTGGTAGCAATTGTGGCAAAAATCAGAATTTATATGATGAGATACCATGTGGCTTCTTTTCTCTAGAATTTGATAGAAAATAAAATCAAATTTCAGTGAAGGATAAGGAAAATATCTAACTAGCTTTGTTATGTTTGGTTTATTACACACACACACACACACACACACACACACACACACACACATATATATGTGTATATATATATATGTGCATATATATATATGTGCATATATATTTTTTAATTTGGGACCCATAATAACCTACTTAGACATTGCTGCTATCTCTACCCCTGAAATTAACAAACAAATTTAAATATTTACTAGAAAATCCCTACCATGTTACACTAAGCATTATTACTTGTAAAATAAAAGTAGAATGCTCTTTTGGATTCCTATATTTAAGGGCTGCTGATCACGCATATGGCAGAAACACACTTGGTCTAACACCTACTTAACCTTGCTAACACCTACTTAGTAAGCACAGTTACTTTCAGTAAGAAGTTAACAGTAGACATAATACACACTCTCTGCCATCAGATTGTGCACTATAATAATTCACCTAGAAATAACTTGTAAATGTCCCAGAGTCTTTATCACTACTACTCATAAATTGATATTGAAGTATGTGGTAGGTTAGCCCATGTGTAAAGATATTAAACTCTACTATGGAAGCTATAGTGAATATCAAAAATAGCAGAAAGAAAATCTTTACTTTTAGACAAGCTTATCATTCATCTAGGAGCCAAGATAAACGTAAAACTTACTAGACATATACAAAGTGAAAGTGAACTAGAATAATAAACTAGAAAATAGTAAACTAGAAAAATAAACAGAAAATGAGTGCAACTTAATTAGCTGAGCCCAAATGTGTCCTCTATAGACTCTGGGGAATGTTGATCTTATTTACTTAAGAAATAGCATGAAAAGAAGTAAGACATAGTGGAGAAAAGCTCAAACATAGTGTCAGAAAGATCTGGGGTCAAGCCCTACTACTCACATATTACTATTGTGTGATTAGGGCAAATCATTTAATTTCTCAGAGTTCCATGTTTCTTGATAAGACAATAAGTTACATTAGGCTTTATAAAAAATGATACTAATTTACTTTAAAGGAATGTATTAATTCAATAAGTATTCCATAGACTGATAAAATCACATGTCCAGAACTCTCCACTCTCCCCAAAATTAGGTTTATGTTGCATTTAACCCAATATGAAGTTGAAATTAAATTCCAGGTCTTAGGTGGAAAAAAATAAAATAAAAACATTCTCAAGATGCATAAATAACTTTCCCCAAAAGTCCCTCCTCTCATTCTGTGTCTTGCAAATACTCAGATTTAGACAGTCACCATAAGCCAAGTTAAATATTAACCATATCATGTTAGCACCTTTTTTCCATTTGAATACTTTATTATATAGAGAATATATTGTTAATGGCCAAAAAAATCACAAAGCAATAGAATTTTTCATTAAAAGGGGGTTAGAGTCATGTAATCCAAGTTTCTCCTTTTTACAAATGAAGATGATGAAGCTAAAATAATGTGTTTAAAGTATACCACACTGATCAATTAACTTATGTTATGATTCCCTTTCTCCTGTGTCATTATGCTTCATGCAAAAAGGAACACAATGATGAATATAAAAGTTTTCACATTTAAAATCACAAGAAAGATTACGTGATTTCCTTGATGGATCATTTTTGAGAACATCCAATGCAAGCACTATCTCAAGTAGGATAATCACACAAAATGACAAACATTGAGCAAACTACTTTTTATAAAAGATGACATTTCATACTTTTTAAAGAAAATATCAGGAAATAGTAAGAACAAAAATAAAAATGAAATTGCTTACTATCCTCTTTATAATAACAAAGGGAGAAGGGGAGAAGTGCTATTTAATGTATTGTACATCTCATCTCAACAGAAAATAGTATAACAAATGTAAAATAAATCATTTATCATTTCTTAAAAAGATAATTTAGAATGACTACTGTTAATTTTAATGATCAGAATAGCGTTGCCTTAGCTCTGTTAAATATTTGATTTTTAATAAGTTCTTTTATATATAGCTTCATACCTACAATTTGCAAATAAAGAATATATATTGGTCCTTGGGAATAATAATATGATTTTGTATGGACTTAATGAGATTTGTAAGCTTTAAAACCTTAAATAACCATATGCCACTATGCCACTATATTTTATGAAACTTATTAATGGAAATGTCAACCTAGTTCAAGTTGAAAGGCCACCAAAAACATCTAGGTTTTAACTACATAAACCCATACAAAAATGAAGCTTTTACATTATGGTCAATTTCAGGAAGTCATTCTGTCTCTTAACATTGTTGTTAAGGATCCCCAGACGCCGCCTTCTTTTTTTTTTTTTTTTTTTCTCAGTCAGATGCTTGTTGTAAATATTTAATTTTATGATACAATTCTCAAATATTCTGTTGCTAAGAAATGCATGATACCACTCCTTTTCTCTTTCCAAGATAAATTCTATCTTATCACTTTAAAAACTTCCTGCCCTCAATATCCTATCAACTCAATCTTTTGTGCTTTGAGACTGGGTTTTTAAACTAATTTAGTGCCTCACCTAGTTAAGTATTTTAGTGGCATAATTAGGATATGCTAAAGGCCTTAACTGTCTGGTATTTTCCAGTACTACTAGCAATAAATATTCATTAAATCCATGTAAATGTTTTTACATTGAGCTCTATGCTTTCTAGGTAAATCTTCTGGAAACAAACTTATAAACATTTCAACAACACAGCAGAACATACCTTTTTTCTCCAAACATCATTGCTGATGACAGTGTAAAGACTAAGGTTTGACCTTGGTTTTGTTTTTATCATATTTTTTCCCAAGAGGGAGACATTCTATTATTATTATTATTATTATTATTATTATTATTATTATTATTATTATTATAGTGATTAAAAATTAGGATATCACAAACAAGCCTCTTAATGATTCTGAAATTAACAATGTCTTGGTCATTGCCACCCTGCTTCACTAAGGCTTTCAATACCCATAATGAGCCCAATATTAGCCTACCTGAACATCAGGAGGCTCTCTCCCACTGGAAGGTATGTTTATGATACTCATTAAATTATAGTAAACTAGGTGAATTTCTTCTCAATGTCTCAAAGAATTCCAAGTAATTTGCAGTGTTGAAGTATTGTAGGAAATTTCAGTCAGTCTACTGAAACAGATCAGCAAGATGTTTATATTATGAAAATTTCTCCATGCCAATGCCATTCCATGTTTTCTCTTTAATTATTCAAAACAGATAAAGGGGAGAGGGGAACAATGAATGACATTATAAACTGTTAAATTTCATTCCTAAATTCCCTGACAGTAATGTTTGTCTCTGTACCCCGAAACCTCTGTTAAATCTTCCAATGTCAGTGATTTTGTTCTATTGCTTTATTCTCTTACAGTGTAACTGTCAGTATAGCAGGTGGAAGGATGCAAACACTACTTATACTAAACAGCAGTAATAAACAGAGAATAAACATCAACACACTTGGAACTTTGCACTGTACCTTACAAGACAAAGAAGGGTTATTAGGACCAATGTGTGTACTGTCCTTCCCAGGTGAGCAGGTAATGGTGCATGCAAGAAGTTGGCACTTCCATTTGTTTTCTTAATGCACCTGAAATTTCTAAGTTGTCCCCCAGCCACCTTTGTCAGAATAATATAGCATTTGATTGAAAGATCAAGTTAATGTTCCCCCCCCCCTTTGGTTTTATTTTCCATGTTTTTTTAACAGCTGTCACTTTACTTTTACCAAGTTCTCTTTTAAAAGAAATTTATTCAGAATTCAAAGAAAATTAACATATTACTTTTAGAAAGAATATTTAAACTTAAAGTAGTGAAAACCTAGTCCTGCTTATTTATATAAGCTCCATAACCCTAACTGGCTTTTGGTATAAAGTGTATTCAGATGGTTTATATATTATTTAGCAAACATTGTTCAGGAATAATTTGGGAGAATTGACTTTCACTTCATAAATGTACATTGATCCATGTGATATAAATCTCTGGTGTGAAAGGACCATCAATTTCCTTATACAATTTCCCTGACCCTTACACAGCTTCATTCCCCTCATGCAATCAGACTGACCTCCATGTCCCTAAAACAGCTTCCTGATCTGTGGGAACAAACATTCCAGACCCATGCAATCTCAGACTTGGTAAGTAACTGACATCATTCTAGTTGCTATATCCTGATGACTTTTTGACCAATCTGATTTCAAGTTGAAGATAAGGCAGGATACCTTTAGGATAGCTAATTGCAATATATGTTGATTATTTTTACTTTTGAGTAAATTAAACCTCCTCCTTTGTTAAATGTTCAATGACTTGTTAGTGGGCCAATTAATCCAGTGTGTTGGGTTTAGAGCTAAGCATATAGCACATAGGAAAAAAAGCAAAATGTTCATTTAAAAATATATATTATTGTTAGATACTACTGATACTGCTGATCATCACAACTTTTTTTTAATTGAGAGCTTTTAATTTTCAAAATATATGCAAAGATAATTTTAAACATTTGTCCATGCAAAACATTGAGTTCCAAATTTTAATCCTTCCTGTTCTGCCAAGCAATTAATCCAATGTATGTTATACATGTGTAATTCTTCTATACATATTTCCAGAATTATCATGCTACATAAGAAAAAACAGGTCAAAAAGGGAAAAAATGAGAAAGAAAACAAAAAACAAGCAGACAACAACAAAAAAGGTAAAAATACAATGTTGTGATCCACATTCAGTCCCTACAGTGCTTTTTCTGGATGTAGATGGCTTTCTCCATCACAAGGCTATTGGAATTGGTCTGAATCACTTCATTGTTGAAAAGAACCAAGTTCATCATAGTTGATCATCACATAAGCTTGTTGTTTCTGTGTATAATGTACTCTTGTTTCTACTCACTTCACTTAGCATCATTTCACATAAGTCTTCCCAGGACTTTCTGAAATCATTTTGCTAAGCCTTTTTGAAATCATTTTCCTGCTGATTTCCTTCTTGGAGGAAAAAAAAAAAACACCTTTATTTTTATAGACACCTAGGTAGAACTGGATCTGAACTCAAGGAAACCTAGATTAAAACCTAGACATATGCACTTACTAGCTTTCTGACCATAGGCAAGTCATTGAACTTCCTTCTGTCTCAGTTTCTTTATATGTACAATATATATAATATGGTTATGCGGTTAATTGAGCTCAAATCTTGATTCAGATTCTTGATTCAAATCTTGACCATTGGAAAGTCACTTAACCGCTCTCAACCTCAATTTCCTGCTCTGTAAAATGGTAATAATAATAATATTTAATACCTAGAGGAGAAATAAAATGAGATTGTAAAGTGCTTTACAAAGTTGTAAAAGCTATATAAATTCTTATTAGCTATTATTATTTCCTTAACATCTTTATTTCCCCCTCTAATCTCTTCTTTGGGTCCTTGTTCTTTTTAGGGATTTTCCCTACTCTTGTCCTACTCTTTGTGAACACATTTACGAACTTCTTGGCATAGATACTGGGTGTTTAAATATTTCTTTTTCCAGCTCCATTTACAGATGAGGAAACTGAAGCAAACAAGGTTAAATAATTTGCTCAGGGTCATACAGAAAGTAAATGTCTGAAGCTGGGTTTGAACTCAGATCTTCCTGACTCCAGGCCAGACAGTGTATTCACTATGCCATCTTATAGATCTTTGTTCTACCTTCTCTCTTTCTGAAATGTTATATTTCTTAAGCTTTATTATTTTATTTTCTTCTTTCATAAAAGAGCATTTAATTATTCCTCATGAAAACATTAATGATCACCTCTATTTGAATGAATCTTTGATTTCCAGATCTGATCAAAAATATTTTTTCTTTAATTTGCTAATCTACATCATCTAGATGATCCACTGGCACCTTGAATTCAGTAAGTCCAAAACAAGCTACCATTGTCCCAGTTAACAAAGTTCAATATCTTAATCACCTATGAAATCTTTCTTTTTACTTATATTCCAAATCAAATCTATTAAAATTCAGTTCAATCAAATTTGATAACAAAATCTCTTTGTGGAAAGGGCTCTTTCATCTCATTTAACTTTTTTTTGTCTTTATATTCTCCAGTACCTAACCCAGTGCTTGACAAATGTGTGGTACTTAGGAAATAATTATTGATTTATTGAATTCCAAAGTATTCATTAAGCTTCAGTGTTTTAGGCATGATGTAAGGCACAAATGATAGTGTGACAGTAGACAGTAGATAGTGAGCTAGCCAGAGAGTCAAGAAGTCCTTATTCCAGGTCATATTCCTAACACATGGGTTGTTTTCCCCTGTTTTATGTCATTTAAACTTTCAATGCACTCATCTACTTTCTATGACAAGAAATTTTCATAATAGGTATAGATTTGCATTGTTACTGAGGGTTACCTCAACTGACTTCTCTAAAATAATTAAATGAGAAGTAAACTTCTTATGTTTGTCCTAAGAGAAGATATATATCTTGTATATATCTACCATATCATATTCACTCATTTTTCTTTCAGTCTTAAAATCTATCTCCTCCTTTACATTCTCATTGCCACTAAGTCAGACCATGCCCTCATTTATTTTCCCTTGAACCATCTCATTATTCTTCTAAATCATATTACACACTGCAACCAAAATGATATTCTTGAAATGTAACTTTGATCCTATCACTTCCCTACTCAAAAACACTTTTTTGTTATTAACATTATAAAGTTTAAAACTATTCATTTAACATCCAAGGCCTTATACAACATGTCCTTTACCTATTTTTTAATTATTCTGTTACAAAAACACCATATTCTATTTAAGTTGAAATTATTATTTTTTCCTAAAGAAAAAAAAAAGTCTCCTGTTTTCTGATATGTGACTTCCCACCATTATTTAAGATTCTGCCTAACAGTTCTGGCATTTGGCCAACAATCTTTAAAACAAAAGTGATCTTTCCTTCTTATGACTTCCCATGCCAATTGATCTGTACCTTGCTAACATCACCTAATACATGTAGCATTGTATTTTAGTGAATTGTTCTTTGTACCTAGTGAATCTTCTAATAAACATTTTATTTTGAGAAGAGATCATTTTCCTGTCCTCTTATGCATTACACATCTCTTAGTATTGTACACTGTAGTCTGCAATTCACTAAATATTGGTTTGATAAATAATATGTAAATTAGCAGAAGAAAGAAACAGAAAAATGCTTATTATTATGATATGAGTTGATGGTCAGAAGCACACACACAAAAAAAAAAAGAGGGAGAAGGAAATGTCAAGCAGAGTGAAGAAGAGTTGAGAATTTGTGTGCCCTAAGAATTTAGAGCTTATGGAAATATAGTTATTAGGTGTTATGATTACAAGGTGAGAACTCAGGTTGTTTGTGCAATTCTGTAGCTCAGAATTCACAGCTTTAGTTGTGGCCTTTAGGGGGAATTTACACCTTTGAACTTCTGAGGAGAAGTTTACATATTTAAAGGCGTTTACATCTTTAAAAGGAGTTCTGAAAAGGAGTTTACACAACCTTTAAAAGGAGCAAATTCATTGGTTGAAGTATTTTTCCACAAGCCCCTGAGTTCTCACATGCCCATTCTCTGGGAGGATAAAAAGAGGGCACCATTGGATCTGGAGAGTGGAGTCTGGGACAGAGTTGTGATGGGAGTCTGGAAGGAGAGAGTCTGGCTGGAGGCTCCAGAAGCTTCCAAAGAAACCTGCTCACAGAGGAAAAGATTTTACAGAAAAGAGATCTCCTCCCAGAAAAGGATTACAACTGAGAGACAACAGGACCTTTACAATTAGATTATGCTATCTTTGAATATCTTACAAACCCCTGAAAATTATCTATAAATATGCAATAAATATAACAAAAGAAAATTTGGTTTAAATCAAATGAAAGAAAATTTGTACACCATTCTTGCAATAAAAATTAAAAAAAAGAAAAATGGCTAAAACTATAACAGTTTCTCTAGATATTTGAACTTATAGCTAGATGGAAAAGATCCATAATTATTTAGTCAAAGGTTAGCATGGTAATACAAGGATTATAAACAAGACATTTTTCCAGCTTTATCTTTTATGTAAACCTGATCTCATCTTTCTTCATGGAAGACATTATATAACTATCACCAAAGAATAAGAACATCAGTGACTCTTCCAAATAGCATATAATTGCATGCCTATGCATTTCAAATAAAGAATTTACAGCTTTTATGAAAAGAAAATTTATAAGCACTTATAGGAAAACAATATTTAATGATTTAGAAAACAAAAAGTTTCAGAGTTGTAAAGAGAAATTTATTATTGATTTGATATTTATTCAACAAGCTTTCCCCAACTTCCATAATATTTATACTGTCTATTGACTAACAACTTGACTTAGTTTCATACTTGTGGCCTGTCTATATACTATACTATAAACATACAAAACAATGCCAAAGATTGTAAGAATATGAGACTATTCAAAGAGCACCAGAAAATTTCTCTGCTTGTAACCACACAGCAATGTGAAAACTAATATAATTTTTAAGAGGACAGTTTGAACCTCTTACAGTTCTCCTAGAAGTAAGTACAAATTAAAGAATTTAAACCAAATATTTTATTAACCATATCATTTACATGTATGGAATTAAATTTCCCAAGTCCATTGAGAAACCAAGCTATACAACTCATAAACCTTATGAAAATTTCTCCAGAGGTATCAACATCCCATTTGAATTCATTAAGTGGAAGATTCATTATCAATACTAAGGGAATATGGAGAATGAAGGATTGAGCTTAAGTTATGATGCCCATTGGATGGGGGCCCATTGGCCCATTGGATGAAAATAACATCTACACATGACTCAATATACTTCAGGGTGGATAAATGAAGAATAAAGATATTAAGGAGAAGTTATCGCTGAATACATTATAAATTTAGAAAGTATTCTAATAAAATTTTGTACAGTCTTAGCAAATATAGGTCCCATATCTCTAGTGTAACTATAGAAAGACATTTTTCTTAAACAAAAAGGAAGAATATGAAGGTTGATAATCAGCCCACACGACAAACATCACTTTGCTAAGCAGCAGTGAAAGTTGAGATTATATACACAATTTTAGATATATAGACAACTGTAAAAATATATGAATGTGATTTATCTCAGAGGAACAGGTAGAAAAAATAACTACTTATTGTATAAAACATTTACTATGTGTCAGGCACCTGATGATACAAATATGAGCAAAAAGAAATTCTTACCACTCAAAGAGGATAATTCTGATGAGAATGACTGAGGGAGAAAGAAAATGCAAAATAAGATTCTGAAAAAATGGACAAAGGAAGACACATCAATGGAACTATAGTTTGTGGTAAAATCCTGAAAGTCAGAAATTTACTGTCTCATATTTTGAATCCTCTCATGTCAAAGAAGGCTGCCCTGATCTCTTTTATGAAATTGAAGCCCCCTGTGGAATTCAAAAGAATGAAAGAGTAAATAATGACTATGAACAAACAGTAAAATCAAATGACCTCTTCTGGGCTTCATCATGTTTGGAAATCCTAGTTTAACAAGGAATTGGACCTGCTTAATACTTAGCGAAATGTGATCAGAGCCTGAATTAATGTGATGATTTTGTGAATAGTAAGAAGTTGAATTTGATGTGTGTAATAGAGGCAGCATAGCATTATTAGAATGACCAAACTATGTGGAATGAAAGATTTTCAAAATAATAAGACATGCAGTGCCACAGCAAAAATTGATGTACAGGAATAAGGTAGGGACAGACAGTTGATAGTTCTAGAACCCTACTCTCATTAGGAATGTGTTAAAGAGGGAATTATCTATGGATGGATAGATAGATAGATGATAGATAGATAGATAGTTTCATGTTTAATTGTAGCCCTTGGGAGAGGTGATAGGGAAGAAAAGGGAAAAAAGAATAAAGTAAAAAACACAAATAAAAGAACATCTACAAGGAAGCAAAGAAAAGATGTACAGGTCTGAACACCAAAATTTACTGTCTCATTTACTTTGAATCCTCTCATGCCCTGCTGAGCACATGGCAATGCTTGTTTGTTTGTTTGTTTCTTTGTTAATTTATTTTTCTGTGTTTTTTTTTTCTTTTGTTTGTTTTTCTATTTTGAAATTTAAAGAATAAGGACTTCCGGCCAAGATGGCGGAGAGGAGGCAAACAGCTGCTTGAGCTCCATGTTTTCTCTCTGAATTTACTTCATGACAAGACTCAGAATTAATGCCTGACCGGAAAAGAAACCCACAATTAATCAACAACAGTAGACATTCTTGAAATTCACCAGAGAAGGTCTGTGTTTACTCGGGGGGAGTGTCGAACAGACTGGGCACAGACTGAGGGCAGGCAGCCAGAGCAAGACAGGCAGCTCACACAGCTAAGACCCAAGGGTGGAGGGGTGCAATCTCTTCCATTTCTGCTCAAAGACTTTTACCCAACTGTGGATGTTCCATCTTGGCAGCAAGCCAGGAGCAGAAGAGCAGCAGTGAGGTAAAGAATAAAAACCCCAGAAAGCTAGCGTCTCTTGGGACCGCATCCACACTGTGACCCAGAATGACTCCACGCTTTCTTAGAGACTCAGAGCACAGGCACAGCACAGCCATTGCTGTCCAGTTAGTGACTTGCTGCTGTCTCGTGCAGTTTATAGAGGTAGCCCTGTAACACCATCCAGCCCCATCCTCCTCCCCAAAATAGACCAACTGTTTATCTTGTCAATTTGTTTTCTTCAATTCCCTCTCTGACAAAATGAACAAAAAATTTAAAAGGGCTCTAACCATTGACAGCTTCTGTATGGAGAGAGAGCAGGCTTCAAATACTGAGGAGATTAAAAGCAGATTGTCTCCAGAGGAATCCCCTAAGGGAGATATGAGCTGCTCCTCAACACAAAAGAATCTCATAGAGGAAATCCAAAAGGCTCTCACAAGAGAGCTAGAAGAAAAAATGGAAAAACGAAAGGGAAGTTTGGCAAGAGAGCCTGGAGAAGTCATTCCACACATTTAAAGACAGAGTGGATAAAGAAAACAAATCATTGAGAAATAAAGTTAGTGAATTAGAAAAGGTAAACAAATCAAAGGAAAACAGGATTAGTGAGCTGGAAAAAGAAAACATCTCTCTAAAAATAAAATGGATGAAATGGAAAAAAATTCCATAAAAGAAAAAAACTCACTTAAAAACTCAATTGGACAATTACAAAAAGATATAAAAAAGTGAGTGAAGAAAATACATCATTGAAAGTTAGATTCTAATAAGTAGAAATGAATGATTCAAGGAGAAACCAAGAAGTAGTCAAGCAGAACCAGAAAAATGAAACAATTGAAAAGAATGCCAAATACCTTATTGGAAAGGCAATAGACCTTGAAAACAGATCCAGGAAAGACAATTTGAGAATAATCAGACTCCCTGAAAAATGTGAGGAAAAAAAGAGCTTGGACACTATTTTCCAGGAAATTATCAAAGAGAACTGCACAGAGGTTTTAGAAACAGAGGGTAAAATAAACATTGAACAAATTCATTGCTCACCTACTGAAAGGGACCCTAAAATCAAAATGCCAAGAAATATAGTGGCCAAGTTCAAGAACCTTCAGACAAAGGAAAAAATATTGGAAGCTGCTAGAAAAAAGCAATTCAGATATGGAGGAGCCACAATAAGGATAACCCAGGATCTAGCAGCAACCACATTAAAGGGACGAAGGGCCTGGAATATGATATTCAGAAAGGCTAAGGAACTTGGTATGCAGCCAAGAATAACTTACCCAGCAAAAATGAGCATCATTTTCCAGGGAAGAAAATGGACATTTAACAAAATAAATAAATTCCATCTATTCTTGATGAAAAAGCCAGATCTACACAAAATCTTTCCTCTTCAAATACAGAACTAAATAAATTTCTAAAAAGGTAAAAAGAAATTTTGAGAACTATATGTCTGCTATAAAGACATGTAAACAACACATGTATAATTTGTCCTATAAAGTAGAGGTAGAAAGGAAATTATATAATAAAAACGAGTAAAGTGGTAGTACTACATTTCATGAAGGGGCAAAGGTAACCTATTATATCTGAGAGAAAGAAAGGAGGGGGATGAACATAGTGTGTATCAATAGACATACTCAATTTATGTTGAAATTTCTTCCACTTCATTGAAAAGTGAGAGGGAAGGAGTAAGCTAAGGGGAAGGGAATACAGAAATTGTGAGAAAAAAGGGTAAAATAGGAAGAGGAACTTTAAGGTGGGGGAGGGATACTAAAAAGGGAGGGCTGTGAAAAGCAAGGGGTGTTCACAATTTTAATACTTGGTAGGAGGGTAAGAGGGAAGGAAAGGAGAAAAGCATAAGCAGGAGTTAACAAGATGGCAAGCAATATACAATTAGTCATTCTAACCATAAATGTGAATGGGGTAAACTTCCTCATAAAGAGGAAGCAGTTAGCAGACTGGATTAAAAGTCCGAATCCTACTATATGTTGTTTGCAGGAAACACACCTGAAACAGGGTGATACATTCAAACTAAAAGTAAAAGGGTGAAGCAAAATCTACTATGCTTTAGGTGAAGCCAAAAAAGCAGGGATAGCCATCCTCTTCTCAGATCAAGCAAAAACAAAAATTGATCTAATTAAAAGAGATAAGGAAGGGCATTATATCCTACTAAAGGGTAGCATCAATAATGAAGCAGTATCAATATTAAACATATACACACCTAGTGGTGCAGCATCTAAATTCTTAAAAGAAAAATTAAGAGAGCTGCAAGAAGAAATAGACAGCAAAACTATAAGAGTGTGAGATCTCAACCTTGTACTCTCAGAATTAGATAAATCAAACCACAAAATAAATAAGAAAGAAGTCAAAGAGGTAAATAGAATACTAGAAAAGTGTGACATGATAGATCTTTGGCGAAATCTAAATGGAAACAGAAAGGAGTATACTTTCTTCTCAGCAGTTCATGGAACCCATACAAAAATCGATCATATACTAGGACATAACAACCTCAAAATCAAATGCAGTAAGGCAGAAATAGTAATGCATCTTTTTCAGATCAAAATGCAATGAAAATTACATTTAATAAAAAGCCAGGGGAAAACAGACCAAAAAATAATTGGAAACTAAATAATCTTATACTAAAGAGTAATTGGGTAAAACAGCAAATCAAAGACTTAATTAATCACTTCACCCAAGAAAATGACAATAATGAGGCATCATACCAAAATGTGTGGGATACAGCCAAAGCAGTAATTAGGGGAAGTTTTATATCTCTAGAGGCCTAGTTGCATACAATAGAGAAAGAGAAGTTTAACAAATTGGGCTTACAACTAAAAATGCCTGAAAAGGAACAAATTAAAAACCCCCAGACAAACACGAAACATGAAATTCTAAAAATAAAAGGTGAGAGTAATAAAATTGGAAGTAAAAAACCTATTGAATTAATTAATAAAACTAAGAGTTGGTTCTATGAAAAAACAAAAAAATAGACAAACCCTTAGTAAACCTGATTAAAAACAGGAAAGGGAAAAAGCAAATTGTTAGTCTTGAAAATGAAAAGGGAGAACTCACCACTAATGAAGAGGAAATTAGAACAATAGTTAGGAGATACTTTGTTCAACTTTATGCCAATAAATTCAATAACTTAAATGAAATAGAAGAATACCTTCAAAAATATAGCTTGCCCAGATTAACAGAGAAAGAAGTAAATAGTCTAAATAGCCCCATTTCAGAAAAAGAAATAGAAGAAGCTATTAACCAATTCCTTAAGAAAAAATCCCAAGGACCAGATGGATTTACATGTGAATTCTATGAAACATTTAAAGAACAACTAACTCCAATGCTATATAAAATATTTGGAAAAAATAGGGATTGAAGGAATCCTACCAAATTCCTTTTATGGCACAGACAGGGTACTGATACCTAAACCAAGTAAGCTGAAAATAGAGAAAGAAAATTATAGACCAATCTCCCTAATGAATATTGATGCTAAAATCTTAAATAAAATATTAGCAAAAAGACTACAAAAATCATCCCCATGATAATACACTATGACCAAGAGTGATTTATACCCGGAATGCAGGGCTGCTTCAATATTAGGAAAACTATTAGCATAATTGACTATATCAATAACCAAATTAACAAAAACCATATGATCATCTCAATAGATGCAGAAAAAGCATTTGATAAAATCCAACATGCATTCCTACTAAAAACATTTGAGAGTATAGGAATAAATGGACTATTCCTTAAAATAATAAGGAGCATATATTTAAAACCATCCACAAACATCATATGTAATGGCGATAAACTGTAACCTTTCCCAGTAAGATCAGGAGTGAAACAACGTTGCCTACTATCACCATTAGTATTCAATACTGTACTAAAAACGCTAGCCTCGGCAATAAGAGCCAAGAAAGGGAATTCAATGAATTAAAGTGGGTAATAAGGAAATCCAACTATCACTTTTTGCAGATGACATGATTATATACTTCGATAACCCCAAAGACTCAGCTAAATCGCTATTAGAAATAATTCAGAACTTTAGCAAAGTTGCAGGATACAAAATAAATCCACATAAATCCTCTGCATTTTTATATATTACCAACACAATCCAACAATAAGGTATACATGGAAAAATACCATTCAAAATAACTGTCGATAGTATAAAATATTTGGGAATATATCTACCAAAGGAAATTCAGGATTTATATGAGCAAGATTACAAAACACTTGCCACAAAAATAAAGTCAGATTTAAATAATTGGAAAGACATTAAGTGCTCTTCAATAGGGCGAGGAAATATAATCAAGAAGACAATAATCTATTTATTTAGTGGTATACCATTCAGACTTCCAAGAAATTATTTTAATGACCCATAAAAAATAACAACAAAATTCATATGGAAGAACAAAAGATTAAGAATTTCAAGGGAAGTAATGAAAAAAAAAAAAATCAAATGAAGGTGCCTTAGCTATACCTGATTTAGAACTATATTATAAAGCAACAGTCACCAAAACCAGTTGGTATTGGCTAAGAAATAGTCTAGTTGATCAGTGGAATAGGTTAGGTTCACAGGACAAGATAGTGTTTGACAAACCCAAAGATCCCAACTTTTGGGATAAGAATTCATAATTTGCCAAAACATTCTGGGAAAACTGGAAATTAGTATGGCAGAAAATAGGCATGGACCCATCCTTAACACCACATACTAAGATAAGATCAAAACGGGTCCATGATTTAGGCATAAAGAATGAGATCATAAATAAATTAGAGAAACATAGGATAGTTTATCTCTCAGACTTGTGGAGGAGGAAGGAACTTGTGACCAAAGGACAACTACAGATCATTATTGATCACAAAATAGAAAATTTTGATTACATCAAATTAAAAAGCTTTTGTACAAACAAAACTAATGCAAACAAGATTAGAATTGAAGTAACAAATTGGGGAAACATTTTTACAGTTAAAGGTTCTGATAAAGGCCTCATCTCCAAAATATACAGAGAATTGACTTTAATTTATAAGAAATCAAGGCATTCTCCAATTGACAAAGGGTCAAATGATATGAACATACAATTTTCAGATGATGAAATTGAAACTATTTCAACCCATAAAAGAGTGTTCCAAATCACTATTGATCAGAGAAATGCAAATTAAGACATCTCTGAGATACCATTACACACCTGTCAGATTGGCTAAGATGACAGGAACAAATAACGATGGATGTTGGAAGGGATGTGGGAAAACTGGGGCACTGATGCATTGTTGGTGGAGTTGTGAAAGAATATGGCCATTCTGGAGAGTAATCTGGAATTATGCACAAAAAGTTATCCAACTGTGCATACCCTTTGATCCAGCAATGCTACTACTGGGCTTATATCCCAAGGAAATACTAAAGAAGGCAAAGGGATCTGTATGTGTCAAAATGTTTGTGGCAGCTCTTTTTGTAGTGGCTAGAAACTGGAAAATGAATGGATGTCCATCAATGAGAGAATGGTTGGGTAAATTATGATATATGAATGTTATGGAATATTTTTGTTCTGTAAGAAATGACCAACAGGAGGAATACAGAGAGGCTTGGAGAGACTTACATCAACTGATGCTGAGTGAAATGAGCAGAACTAGGAGATCATTATACACTTCAACAACAATACTATATGAGAATATATTCTGATGGAAGTGGATATCTTCAGCATAGAGAAGAGGTAATCCAATTCCAATTGATCAATGATGGACAGAATCAGCTACACCAAGAGAAGGAACACTGGGAAATGAGTGTAAACTGTTAGCATTTTTTTTGTTTTTCTCCCCATGTCATTTTTACCTTCTGAATCCAATTCTTTCTTTGCAACAACAACAACAACAACAACAACAACAACCACAACAACAAAATTCGGTTCTGCACATATATATTGTACCTAGGATATACTATAACATATTTAATATGTATGGGATTGCCTGCCATCTAGGGGAGGGGGTAGAGGAAAGGAGGGGAGAAATTCGGAACTGAAGTAGTACAAGGGATAATGTTGTAAAAAATTACCTATACATATGTATTGTCAAAAATGTTATAAGTATAAAATTAATAAAAAAATATCATTCACAAAAAAAGATATTTAAAGAATAAATAAAAACAAACACAGAAAAAAGAAATGATTTTTTTCCTAGATCTTTCTTTTCCATGAAGAAAAATCTCTTTCCCTATCTAAAAGCACCATAAAAAAAATCTTCTCTTACACTATGCTATATTCCATTTATTATTGTAAAATGGAGGAAGTATCATTCAATATATCTGCCTTCATTGGACAAAGACTTATCTTTCTTTAAGCAAAAGGAATTTTCTTGAAAAGTTAAGTCTAAATTAATGTATTTTATATTTAATTCTTCCATAAATGCACTAAGCAGGTGGCTTTTTGCAGGAATTCTATAGTGAATTTTATGTTAATGAGGAAATATCCTTTTGTAATGTAAATAATCAGTCCTAATTTACCTTTTGTGTAAATCTAGAGATCTGTATAATGGCTTTGTTTACAACTGGTTGCACCTGTATTTGGGGTAAACATCTTGGAGACAACTGATTATCATAATCTTCCCACAACTAAAATTTTCTTGAATGTCTCTAGGAGAGTCAAGTTGTTTTCATATACTTGTAATAAACATTAAATTCAATTTAAAAAGTGTGCCACAAACTTATTTGCAATCTCTGCCTGCGATATTTTACTGAAACATACCTACACAAGAATCTTTCATTGATCTCCAAAAATCTCCAAAAAAAAAAAAAAAAAAAAAAAAAGGGTTGTCACACTACTGCCTGTGGGCCAGGCAGCCTGAGAAAGTTTATGAGGCCCACCAGGTTATGGCAGATGGGCTGAGGGGTGGAGACAGAGTGTGAGTTTTTATTTTCACTATAGTCCGACCCTCCAATAGTCTGAGGGACAGTGAACTGGCTCCCTATTTAAAAAGTTTGAAGACCACTGCTAGAGTCTAGAGATGCTGCAACTAATTTTCCATCATTCTACTTTATTTCAAAACCATTCTCCCACATTTTCATATTAGGTTGTTATTTCCAACATCTATCTCTTGAACAGGCATTCTTTAAACTACAACCACTGTCAATTTTGTCCCACTGTCAATTTTGTCTTCTATTCACTGCTTTTTTCATACCAAGTTCAAAGCATTTACGATCCCAGCAATTTCCATTTTCTCTGGAAAAATGCCCATTCACTTATCTCCCTTTTCTCTTTAATGTTCTATCTTTTTGTACCTAGTTGATCCTTCCCTGCTATCTACAAAAACACTCAATCCTCCTCTGAAATTAAAAAGAGGAAAAAAAAACCTAACATTTTCAAGCTATTTTCTTATATCTATGTTCTTCATAGTTAAACTCTCAAGAAGAAAAAAACTTATTGTGACTTTCCTCTCTGACATTTCTCAGTTCTTTGCAATTTATCTATTAACTTCATCACTCAACTGAAACTACTCTTTCCAAAGATGTCTAGATTCCTAAATATAATAATATTTTCTTAATTCTCAACCCTTATTGAATACTCTGTAGCAGTTGTCATTATGGACCAACCTTTCATCCTGGAACTTATTAAAGTTTCCCTAATACTCCTCTCTCCCAAGTCTCTTTTGCTTGACTGACTACAATTATCAGAGTCTTTCTTGTTCAGCATCTCCCTCATAAGTTAAACCATCATAAGTCTTTTTGATCCAATTGGTTTTCAGGAATTTAATTGTTCCCTATGCAGATGACTTTAGTGCTGGGGGAGGGGAAATTTATATAATAATTTTCTTATATATTTCAAAATATTAGTCATTTCTACATAATAAATGTACAGTTTCAAATGCATTCATCTTTTTGAAAAATTGTACCATATTATGGGAATGCTTGTTTTATTCCATAAATTAAGAACAAAATAAATAAAACTAAAACCAACCAACAAACAAAAAACCAAAACTTGTATTATTCATCTTGGAGAATTTTCTCTGGTTATTCCTTCATGTCTAGATCCTCATTACTCCTACTTCTTAGAATCCCTTATTTCCTTCAAAATTTAATTCAAGAACAACAATATACATAAACAAAGACTTTCATAATCAGTTTCAACTCTTTTGTTGTTATTTTCCTTCATTCTTGCAGAGGTCCAAAATAACATAGCTGATATTAAGACTCAATTTATAGTGTATCCATCTGGTTGATCAGATCAGTATTAGTTTGGAATGTTCACAAATAGTCCATATGTACATTTGGGGTGGATTCTCTAAATTTATGCATCTCACCTCTCTTTTCATCTATTTCAATTCTGCTTTCTCAGAGTAAGCCCCTTCACTGATGAGGATACACCATGATGGGGCACTCTATGACAATGTTTTTCATATCCTACAGTCAATTCCAATATTCTTAAGAGAGCCCTTGAGAGTGGCCTTGTATAGGCTGCCTGTTGGCAATGTTGTGACTGAAGCTCTCAGTGTATTGGCAGCTGCTTCTCCATCATTTGCCTTTCACTTCAGGACTCTGAGACAGGGAAAATTTTTTAAATTGTATTGATGCGGCTGATGTGGCAAATGATATGGCAACAGATGACATGCTTTAGGAGAGCACCAAATATTGGAATTCAGTCATGTCAAGAATCTTCACTTTGGCAAAAAGTATGCTTATTTGGGAGAAGAGGTTATAGACCAAAAAAGCTAAATTGTAGACACCTGGAATGTTATATATAAAATAGAATTGGGAGAGTATAGAAAGGAGTTCTAATAATTAATGATGGAAAGACAAGTTCCTTGGTAGAAAGGGAATACCCCATGAACTTAGGGCATACCCTTAACTGGTAGGCTAAATCCTATAATGGATTCATCATTCTAAAGTGTTAGTTAGTTATAAGGAAAAGAAGTGGAGTTAAAAAAAATATATCATAAGGCATAATGAGTTAGGAAGATCAAATGGCAGACTAACCCAAAGATGGACAATAAGTGTGGCATGGGTCATAAATAATTAGATTATAGAAAAAAAAATTTAACCTCAGGAATATGACTGGAATTTATGATAGGACATAGCAAGGTGAGATTGCCCAAGGCTTCCACATAAGGTAGGTCTGAGAAGCTTGACATAACTTTACTTACTGATGGGATGACTTCCACAGAAAGTGACATCTTGGATCTAAACTTTTTCAGAGCTTTCTCCCTGCCTATCTCAGGAAACAATTCTATCAATGCTCCAATTTCTCTCTGCCAACCACACCCACTCTTCAAGACTTTGGTAGTATGGATGATATTTTTGATTCATGCATAAATCAAATTAAATAAGTACAATTAAAGAAATTCATTCATTTCATTCTCTCTTCCAGAGATATCACAATCCTGTGGCAAGACAGTGTCAAGATTGTGAGAAATTAACTGAGTGACAATACCCTCATGAGAATATAGCTTTAAACTGTACTTTAATTGTGATTTGAGACTTTATAATAACAAATGGAGTGTAATGAGAACTCAATGGGGCTTGTAATCCTAACAATGGAGCTTCAGTTAAAAGTTGCATTTGTATTCTCAGGTTTTGCCATTATCTCTTAATTGGCATTTAAGTACCTTTTGTTTCCTTTTTTTTTAAGATTTTTATTTTCAAAACATATTTATGGATAATGACCAGCAGGATGATTTTGGAAAGACTTGGAGAGACCTACATGAACTGAAACTGATGAAATGAGCAGAACCAGAAGATCATTATACATAGCAACAATATTATATGATGATCAATGCTGATTAACATAACTCTTTCCAACAATGACATGATTCAGATGGGTTCCAAAGATCTTGTGAATAAAAGAGTTCTTTACATCCATAAAGAAGTCTGTGGCAACTGAGTGTGGATCACAACATAGCATTTTCACTCTTTTCATTGTGGTTTGTTTGCATTTTGCTTACTTTCTTATTTCTTTCCTTTTTCATCTGATTTTTCTTGTGCAACAAGATCATTGTATAAATATGTATTCATGGGGGCAACTAGGTGGTGCAGTGGATAGAGCACCAGCCTTGAATTCAGGAGGACGCGAGTTCAAATCTGGTCTCAGACACTTAACACTTCCTAGCTGTGTGACCCTGGGCAAGTCACTTAACCCCAGCTTCAGGGGGGGAAAATATGTATGCATATATTGGATCTAACATATATTTTAGCATGTTTAACATGTAACATATATTGGATTATTTGCCATCTAGGGGATGAAGTAGGGGGGAGGAAAATAAAATTTGCAAGGCCAATATTAAGTACTTCTTTTAAAAGATCATGATGGCTTTGAATTCTAGATGTGCTAAGTTTATCAGTTCTCTAGGGAATTTTTTTTTAAATTAAGAGGTTATTATTGACTTGTACTCTTTTGTTTCTTGGTTATATTTCTGATTAGAATGTAAGCCTGGCCTCCCCCAAACAATGGGAGAAAAGGACAGCCTGAACGGATAGGACCTTGGAGGCTTGGAGTCCTTTAGGCTATTTCATCTTGTGTTTAAAAGTTATGCTTTGCATTCCCTTCACAGACAAACACCTAGTCAGATGGAAAATGCCCTTTCTTAGGGGATAGTAATAAACATTTTACTTTTTCCTACTGTGATTGTTTTGTGGACACTTCTGTCATGCATAAGATGAATGTGATGGGATAATCATTGGAAACCCTTCAGTTATCCTCAACCTGGTTTAACCCATTGCTGAAATGGTCCCTTTCTTGATTGGCTCACTAACATGTAAATCTGATCAATTATATTTGTTAGTGAGCCAATGAACAAGTATTTTTAAATGCCAAGTACTTTGCTAAGCATTAGAGATATAAAGAAAGGCACAAACAGGAAGCGGAGCCAAGATGGCAGAGAAGATACACACGATTTTGTGAGCTCCCTTCTACCTGCAATAGCAATTAACTAAATCAGCCTCAAAAATAACGCTGGACTGATATAAACCACAAGGACTGGAAGCACAACTTACCAGCTTAAGAGAATGTGGAGTTTCAACAGAAAAGGTCAGTTCCCAAGGGAGGAAGAAAAAAGGCCAGCACAGACAGGGTTAGGTGCTAGCACACTGTGCCAATCGGGCTGGGGAGAACTCTGAGATCAGAGAAGCCACTGAGATAGAGGAATCTGACACAGGCTGTTAGCTCTTCTCTGCTTATAAAATAGCAGTTCAGAAGATAAATCAAGCCATTTTAAAATATAAAGCTAGATCCTAGAACCACCCCAATCCGGAAGTGACCTAACAGATCTCTTCAAGGCTGTGAAGCTGCCTGCTGCTGTCTGGGGCTTCACCTTGGGGTAGTTAAGAGCCTGAACAGCAGGGACACAGACCGAGGCAACATCTAATCCACTTAGGGCCAGGCTTGGCCTGAGGCTGGGGAAATCTAGCAGCCACAGAATTCCCAGAGAAACATAACTCCCAGAGAAGCGGAACTTTTGAAGCAGGGACTGAGGTTTCCAGGCAGACACTTCCAGTTGGAGTGCAAGGGCTTTTCACTTCAGCTGCTGATATCCACGCCCCACAGGACTCATTGGCTGGGCTTTGTGTTGCTTTTACTGTTCAGACTTAAACCTCAGGGAAGTCACTAGGACACACAGCAGGGTCCTTCAATGGGCAACACTCACAGTGAAGCCTTATCACCTCTGAGGCATTTCTGGGGCAGGGGAAGGAGAACTCTCTCCCAGAGCTCTCTCTTAGCTCAGGCACAGGAGCCACTGTATCCATCCAGTCTGGGAGGAAGCTGGTAAATAAATAAAATTCTTACTCCAAGGGCAGACCCCCCAAAATTTTTAATAATGAGTAAAAAGCTGAAGAGAACAATTGATACCTTCTACACAGAGAAAGAGCAGGTATCCAACCCCGAGGAAGTTAACAGCAGAGAGTCAGCAGATAACACACTAAAGGGGAATGATACCTGCCTCCAATGACATAACTCTCTCCGAGAAGAGACTATAAAAAAGTTAAGTAAGTTTGAAGAAAAATAGAAAAAGGCAAGAAAAGTTATGATAGAGAATAAGAATGTCCTGAAATTTGAGTTGGGAAAAAAATAATAATAATTCACAGGAGATGCAGGGAAACAAAATTTGTGAATTAGAAAAGGTTAAAAAATCACAGGAAAGTAGGATTTCTGAATTGGAAAAGATAAAAAAAAGTCTCAAGGAACTAGGATTTCTGAATAGGAAAAAGAAAATGATTCTCTAAAAAAAAAATTAGGGAAACGGAAAAAAATTCAATGGAGCAAAATAATTCATTTAAAAACTGAATTGGGCATATATAAAAAGAACTAAAAAATGTGAATGAAGAAAATAACCATAAGAATCAGGGCCAGAACAAATAGAAATGAATGATTCATTGAGAACCCAAGAATCAGTCAAAGAAAAACAACAACAACAACAACAACAAAAAAAAAAAAAAAAAAAAAAAAAAAAAAGCTGGAGAATAACGTCAAATACTTACTGGGAAAATCTATAGACCTGGAAAATAGATCTAGGAGAGATAATCTGAGGATCATTGGACTTCCTGAAAACTATGATCAAAAAAAGAGCCTAGATTCTATTTTACAAAAAATCATCAAAGAGAACTGTCCAGAAGATAATAGGAACAGAAGGGAAAATAGGTGTCGAAAGAATTCATCGAGCACCTTCTGAAAAAGACCCTAAAAAAAGAACTCCACAGAATATTGTGGCTAAGCTGCAGAACTACTAAACAAAGGAAAAAAATACTGCCAGCAGCTAGAAAAAAGCAATTTAAATACCAAGGTGCCACAATAAGGGTCACTCAAGATCTGGCTGCCTCTACATTAAAAGATTGAAGGGCCTGGAAACTGAATTTCCAAAAGGCAAAAGATCAAGGATTGCAACCAAGAATAAACTACCCAGCTAAGTTTAGCATTTTCTTCCATGAAATGAAACAGAGGAATTCTATTTGTTTCTAAGAAAAAAAGCAGACAAACAAAAAATTTGATGTACATCCACAAGACTGAAGAGAAACAGAAAAAGGTAAAAAGAACTTTTGAGAACTGCATCTCTGTTGTGGATATATAGAAAGTCCGCATGGATAATTTGATTTTACTGATATAAAAAAGGGGAGTAGTAAAGGGAAGGGGTTAGTATCAGAAATAGGGGAAGGAGTGATAAAAAGAGGGAAACTACATCCGAGGAAGAGGCATAGAAATAGACCACATCTGAGGGAATTTAGAGAGGGGGAGAAACATTGTGTGAATCTTATTCTCATCAGAAGAGGCTCAAAGAGTAAATAATTGACCTATTTGTTTTTCAGAGAATTCTCTCTCACCTCATTAAAAGGGGGGAGAGGAAAAGGGAAAAGGAAAAGGGGAATAAAGGAAAAGACTTGGAAGGAGGGGGGAGGATACTAAAAAGGGAGGGCTGTGCATCACAAGTGGGGTCTATAAAATAAATATTGGGGAAGGGGTTCAGGGGGGGACAAAGGATAAAAAAACATAATCTGGGGATAATATGATGGCAGGAAATACAGAATTAGTCATTTTAACTGTAAATGTGAATGGGATGAACTCTCCCATCAAACGGAGATGGATAGCAGACTGGATCAAAATCAGAACCCTATAATATGTTGTTTACAGGAAACACACTTAAAGCAGAGAGATACATACAGAGTAAAGGTAAAAGGTTGGAGCAGAATCTATTATGCTTCAGGTAAAGCCAAAAAAGCAGGGGTTGCCATCCTTATCTCAGATCAAGCAAAAGCAGAAATTGATCTAATTAAAAGAGATAAGGAAGGAAACTATATCCTACTAAAAGGTACCATAAACAATGAAGCCATATCAATACTAAACATATATATACCAAGTGGTATAGCATCTAACTTTCTAAAGGAAAAGTTAAGAGAGTCACAAGAAGAAATAGACAGTAAAACTATAATAGTGGGAAATTTCAACCTTGCACTCTCAGATTTAGACAAACCAAACCACAAAACTAATAAGAAAGAAATTTAAAAAGCAAATAGAACATTAGAAAAACTAAATATGATAGACCTTTGGAAAAACATGAATGGTGATAGGAAGAAATATACTTTCTTCTCAGCAGTTCATGGAACCTATACAAAAATTAACCATATATTAGGACAAAAAAATCTCAAAATTAAATGCAGGAAGGAAGAAATAATAAATGCCTTCTTCTCAGATCACAATGCAATAAAAACTACATTCAATAAGAATTTAGGGGTAAATAGAACAAAAAGTAATTGGAAACTGAATAATCTCATCTTAAAGAATGACTGGGTGAAAGAGCAAATTATAGAAACAATTAACAATTTCACCCAAGATAATGACAATGATGAGACATCATATCAAAATCTTTGGGATGCAGCTAAAGCAGTAATAAGGGGAAATTTTATATCTTTAGAGGCTTATTTGAACAACATAGAGAAAGAGAAGATTAATGAATTGGGCCTGCAATTTAAAAAGCTAGAAAAAGACCAAATTAAAAACCCCCAAACAAAAACTAAACTTGAAATACTAAAATTAAAAGGAGAAATCAATAATATTGAAAATAAAAACAAACAAACAAACAAACAAAAATATCTATTGAATTAATAAAGAAAACCAAGAGTTGGTTTTATAAAAAAGCCATTACAATAGATAAACTTTTGGTAAATCTGATGAGAAAAAGGAAAGAGGAAAATCAATTACTAAAGAAAAGGGGGATCTTTCCACCAATGAAAAGGAAATTAGAGAAATAATAAGGAGTTACTTTGCCCAACTTTATGACAATAAATTTGATAACTTAAGTGAAATGGATGACTTTCTCCAAAGATATAGCCTTCCTAGATTAATAGAGGAGGAGATAAACTGCTTAAATAGTCCCATTTCAGAAAAAGAAATAGAACAAGCTAATAATCAACTCCCCAAGAAAAAAATCTTCAGGACCAGATGGATTTTCATGTGAATTCTACCAAACATTTAAAGAACAACTAGCCCCAATGTTATATAAACTATTTGAAAAAATAGGGGATTAAGGAGTCCTACCAAACTCCTTTTATGACACAGACATGGTACTGATACCTAAACCAGGTAGATCGAAAACTGAGAAGAAAACTATAGACCAATTTCCTTAATTTCCTTAATGAATATTGATGTTAAAATATTAGCAAAAATACTTCAGAAAATCATCCCTAGGATAATACACTATGATTTATTAGGAAAACTATTAGGATAATTGACTATATTAATAATCAAATTAATAAAAACCATATGATCATCTCAATAGATGCAGAAAAAGCATTTGATAAAATCCAACATCCCTTCCTCCTAAAAACGCTTGAGAGTATAGGAAGAAATGGACTATTCCTTTAGAATAATCAGGAACATATATTTACGACCCTCAGTAAGCATAATATGCAATGGAGATAAACTGGAACCTTTCCCAGTAAGATCAGGAGTGAAACAAGGTTGCCCACTATCAAGATTACTATTCAATATTGTATTATAAATGTTAGCCTGGGCAATAAGAGTCGACAAAGAGATTAAAGGAATAGGAGTAGGTAATGAGGAAATCAAACTGTCACTCTTTGCAGATGATATTATGGTATACTTAGAAAACCCCACAGATTCTAATAAAAAGTTATGAGAAATAATTCACAACTTTAGCAAAGTTGCTGGATACAAAATAAATCCATATAAATCCTCAACATTTGTATACACCACCAACAAAATGCAACAGCATGAGATACAAAGAGAAATTCCATTCCAAACAAATGTTGAGAGTATAAAATATTTTGGAATTCAAATACCAAAGAAAAGTCAGGAATTATATGAGCAAAATTACTAAACACTTGCCACAAAAATAAAGTCAGATTTAAATAATTGGAAAGACATCCAGTGCTCGTGGATAGGCCGAGAGAATATAATAAAGATGACAATACTCCCCAAACTAATCTATTTATTTAGTGCTATACCCATCAGACTCCCAAGTAACTACTTTAGTGATCTAGAAAAAATAACAACAAAGTTCATATGGAAGAATAAAAGGTGGAGAATTTCAAGGGAATTAATGAAAAAAAAAATCACATGAAGGTGGTCTAGGTATACCTGATCTAAAACTATTTTATATAGCAGCAGTCACCAGAACCATTGGGTATTGGGTAAGAAATAGACGGGTCGATCAGTGGAACAGATTAGGTACAAAGGACAAAAAAGGGTACAACTATAGCATTCTAGTGTTTGATAAACCCAAAGATACCAACATTGGGGATAAAAAGGAATTATTTGAAAAAAAACTGTTGGGAAAACTGGAAATTAGAGTGCCAGAAATTAGATATGGACCCACACTTAACACCATATACCAAGATAACATCAAAATGGGTCCATGATTTAGGCATAAAGAATGAGACCATAAATAGATTAGAGGAACAGAGCATAGTCTACCTCTTAGACCTGTGGAGGAGGAAGGAATTTATGACTAGAGAAGAACTAGAGATCATTATTGATCACAAAATAGAAGATTTTGATTACATCAAACTAAAAAGTTTCTGTACAAAAAATACTAATTCAAACAAGATTAGAAGGGAAGTAACAAATTGGGAAAATAGTTTTTATAGTTAAAGGTTCTGATAAAGGTCTCATTTCCAAAATATATAAAGAATTGATCCTAATTTATAAGAAATCAAACCATTCTCCAATTGATAAATGGTCAAAGGATATGAACAGACAATTCTCAGATAATGAAATTGAAACTATATCCACTCATTTGAAAGAGTGTTCAAAATCACTACTGATCAGAGAAATGCAAATTAAGACAACTCTGAGATATCACTACATACCTGTCAGATTGGCTAAGATGACAGGAACAAATAATGATGAATGTTGGAGGGGATGTGGGAAAACTGGATGAATACAGAGAGGCTTGTTGAGACTTGCATGAACTGATGCTGAGTGAAATGAGCAGAACCAGAAGATCACTATACACTTCAACAACAATACTACATTAAGATATATTGTGATGGAAGTGGATATCTTCAACATAAAGAATATCTAACTCACTTCCAGTCTGATCAATGATGGACACAAAAAACTACATCCAGAGAAGGAACACTGGGAATTGAATGTAAAATATTTAGCACTACTGTCTATCTACCCAGGTTACTTATACCTTCGGAATCCAATACTTAACGTGCAATAAGGAAAATTGGATTTACACACCTATATGTAGGTTATACTGTAACACATGTAAAATGTATTTGATTGCCTGTCATCTATGGGAGGGAATAGAAGGAGGGAGGGGGAAAATCTGGAAAAAAATGACAAGGGATAAAGTTATAAAAAAAATTACTCATGCATATATACTTTCAAAAAATGTATAATTATAAAATTAATAAAATTTTTAAAAAAAGAAAGAAAGGCAAAAACACTGTCCTTTAAGGAGATTGCCTTCTCCTTGAATGCACACATCCTTACATCAAAAGATATTGAAAGAATAGAGGGAAAGGAATTTTGAAAAAATCAAAAACAAAGTTTCTAGCTGTAGGAGATTTGGGTGATGGATGACCAAAAAATGTCTCCAGAAAGGATATTTGGGTTAATTCTAAAAGGAAACCACAGAATCTTGAGGTGAAATACAGGAAATGAGCCAGTGTGGATGTATCAGAGACTATGTGAACTGGAAGTCAATAAAAGACCAAAAATGAAGAAAGGGGCTAGATAATGAATAGTTTTTTTTGTTTTTTTTGTTTTTTTAAAGGCTGGAATTAATAGGGAATTGATGAGGTCCAAGGTAACTAGATGGCCTGGCAGTAGACAGAGAGAAAATGAATAATTGTAAACAACCTGGAAGCCTAGCTACTCATAGCTAGTTGGGAGGACCTCTGAGAGGTTCTTGGCCTAAAATGGGTCATTTCTTCTTAAGTAGATTTTTTTGTTCCTTGTAGAATATCTTGCCTTGGTATATCCTAATAATCTCATAATTACTGTATGTAATCGAGAAGCCAATTTGTGATGTCAATCAGGAGGTTAAATTTGCCATATTAAAAAAAACCCTGCTTTCTCTATGAAACCCCATTAAACATTTTTTAGGAATTTAGCTCACCAAAAATGATGTAATCCCCCATTTTTCATGCCTTAATGGCATCTTCTCCCTTAATGGCTCCTTCCCTTTGGTTAATTGAGTTCTCAGAGAAAATTTAGCTGTTGTTTTCCCTTGTTAATTAGTAAAACCTCTTTTATTTGCTAAAAACTTTTAAAGATTAGTAATATTATTGCTATTAGTAGCATAGTAATATACATTTTGCAGTCCCATCCCACATGCCATCTTTTTGTGTTCCAACTCAATCATTTTGGTGGCCCTTTATGGGAAGAATCTGACTGTACAGAAAACCTCATAAAAACTATTGGATATGTTATGTTGGGAAGGTGACATGGTCAAATCCAAACTTTAGAAATGTCATCTTATTAAGTGAGTGAAAGATCGAGTACAGTTCCTACAGCTGGGAGAGCAATTAGAAGGCAATTGCAATTGAGCAGGTGAAGGGAGGTGAGTATATAAAAAAGAAGTGCTGGAAGGAAAAAATAATATGATTTAACAATAGATTGGAAATGTAGGGTGACAATGGGTTGGAAGTACATAGAGGTTTCTATTCTTGATGAGTAGAAAGATAAAGTAATCCTTAACAGTAATAAGACATTTGGGAAAAAGAGAGGCTTTGAAGGAGAAAAATAATGAGTTCTATTTTAGATATGTTAAGTATAAGATGCCTTGAAGAGATCATTTCCTGATAACTAAAAGTTAGTTGGTGATGTAAGTCAGGAACTAGCAAAAGAGTTTATTTTGAAAGAGAAGAAAGAATATAAAATTAGGTGATCAATTGTCAAAAGCTAGTGAGATCAATGAAGATAAAGTATTCTGTCTCTTAAAATAAACATTTATTGCTATGTAACCTATGAATTAATGAAGAATGAAAAGACATTTATTAAGTTCTTACTGTGTGCAAAGCATCATTTTAGGTATTCATGCTACAAAGCAATTCTTTTTGATGGGGGTTGAGGTCCCTTTAAGATTCCTCTCTGACTGCCCATGCCTGACCTTGATTCACAAATCCTGGTCAAAAGCACCCTTTTGAATATCCGGGCCCAGCCCCACTATCAGCTCAGCTTACACCCCAGCCCTCACCTGATCTGAGCTAACTGAAAAGCCCTCCAAGAACTTGGGGGTACTGCCAATCATCTTCTAGGTATAAAAAAATGAGCCAGATCTCTCTCTTTGCAGGAGCCCTCCCGCCAGCACATGGTATCCTTCCAACCATGTAAAGGTTCCTGCCTGCCCAGAGGTCACCTTTGGCCCTGGTGTCTTCTAACTGAACTTTACTTCCAAATTCCTACAATAAATCTTTTATTTATCAATCTAGGTTTTCGAGCCTGTAAATTCATTTATAGGGGTCACAGTGCCTCATGGGATTATCTTACTATCTATGTGCCGAGAAATGGGGTTCCCCCTTTCCTTTCCCTCATTACTTTCAAGTTCACATTCTGGTGGTATTGTGATGTTATTTTTATTGTAGTAAGTTTATTTGTTTTTAATACATATTATTTAATGAATCGTGCTGATACAGAAAAATCTCAGAGCAAAAGGAAAAAAAATGGGAGAAATTAAAAATAAAAAAGAAGTGAACATGGCATATATTGATTTACTTTCAGTCTCCATGGTTCTTTTTCTGGATACAGATGGCATTTTCTGTCCAAAATCTACTGTGATTGCTTTGGATCACTGAACTGCTAAAAAGAACCAAGCCTTTCATAATTAATCGTTGCACATTTTTGCTGTTATTGTGACAATAATTTTCTGATTCTACTTATTTTGCTCAGCATCATTTCATATAAATCTTTCCAGGCGTTTCTAAAATCAGCTTGTTCATCATTTTTATACAATAATATTATTCCATTAACTTCATGTAGCACAACTTATTCAGTCATTCCCCAATTGATGGGCATCTACTCCTTTTCCAATTCTGTGCTACCATTAAAAGAGCTGATAGAAGCATTTTTGCATATTTAGGTCCTTTCCCCTCCTTTAAGGTTACCATTGAATACAGACCTTATAATGGCCTACTGGGTCAAAGGTTATTCACCGTTCTGTAGTCCTAACTTATCGTTGGGCATAGTTCCAAATCACTCTCTACAATGGTAGGATTATTTCACACCTTCCACCAACAAAGCATTAGTATCCCAGTTTTCCCACATCCTCTCCAATGTTTATTATTATCTTTTCCTCTCATCTTAGCCAATCTGAGATGT
Organism: Sminthopsis crassicaudata; assembly: GCF_048593235.1. Classification (NCBI taxonomy): domain Eukaryota; kingdom Metazoa; phylum Chordata; class Mammalia; order Dasyuromorphia; family Dasyuridae; genus Sminthopsis; species Sminthopsis crassicaudata. Next base: position 413,631,309 of record NC_133619.1, read on the forward strand.
ATGAGGTGGTATCTCAGAGTTATTTTAATTTGCATTTCTCTAATCAATAGTTATTCTAATATTTTTTTCATATAAGTATAAAGGCCTTTATTTTAATCATCTGAAAAATGTTCATATCTTCATATCTTTTGGTCATTTATCAATTAGGGAACAATGTATATTCCTATAAATTTGATACAGTTCTTTTATATTTTAGAAATGAGAAAGTTATCAGAAATACTGGCTGTAAACATTTATTCCAGCTTTCAACTTCCCTTTTAATCTTGTTTCTGTTGATTTTGTTTGTGCAAAAATTTTTAATTTAATGTAATCAAAGTTGTTAATTTTGCCTTTCATAATGTACTCTAGTTTTTGGTCATAAATTCCTCCCTTCTCCAATGATCTGATAGGTAAATTTTCCCTTGTTCTCCTAATTTGTTTATAGTATCCTCCTTTTTGCCCAAATCATGTATCCCTTTTGATTTTATTTTGGTATGTGGTATGAGATGAAGGACTATGATGAATCAGAGACACTATTTTCCAATTTTCCTAGAAATTTTTTGTCAAATATCGAGTTCTTTTTTCAGAAGCTGGAGTTTGGGGATTTATCAAATACTAGATTGCTATAGGCCTTGATTATTGGGTTATAAATATCTAATCTATTCCAATGATCCATCACTCTATTTCTTTTCTAGTACCAAATGGTTTTGATTACTGCTGCTTTATAATATAATTTTAAGTTTAGTATTGCTAAGCACCATCCTTTGGTATTTTTTAATTAATTCCCTTGATATTCTTTACTTTTTGTTCTTCCAGAAGAATGTTGTTATTATTTTTTGTAGATTTATAAAGTGATGTTTTAGCAATTTGATTGGTTTTGCACTGAACAAGTACACCAATTTGGTCAGAATTATCATTATTATTAGTCTAGCTATGAACAATTCATATATATTTTTTCCAATTGTTCAGATTAAATTTTATTTGTATGAGAAGTGCTTTGTAATTGGTTCATGTTCTTCTTGGGTTTGTCTTGTCAGGTAGACCCCAAGTATTTTATTTCATATACAATAATTTTAAATGGAAATTCTCTTTCTATCTCTTTCTGATAGGCTTTGCCTGTAAAATATAGAAATACTGATGATTTGTGGAGGATTATTTTATGTCCTGTAACTTTGCTAAAGCAGTGAATTTTTCTACTAGGTTTTTGGATGATTTTTAAGATTCTCTAAGTATATCATCATAACATCTCTCAAAAGTAATACTTGTATTTCCTTATTGCCTATTCTAATTCATTTAATTTCCTTTTATTTTCTTATTGCTAAAGCCAATATTTCTAATATAATGTTGAATAACAGTGCTGATAATGGACATACTTGGTTCATTCCTGATCTTGATAATTCATCCAGCTTCTTTCTACTACAAATAATAGTGGCTGTAGGTTTTAGATAGATACTGCTTATTAATTTAAGGAAAGCTCACTTCATCCATATGTTTTCTAGTGTTTTTAATAGGTATGGGTACTGTATTTTGTCAAAAACTTTTTCAACATCTATTCATTTCTATTGATTTTGTTATTGTTTTGTTATTGATATGGTTGATTATGTATTTGTTTTCCTGATATTAAACAGTCCTTCCTTCCTGGTACAAATTCCACTTAGTCATAGTATATTATCCTGAGGACAAGTTCTTTTGATCTCATTGCTAATATTTTATTTAAAATTTCTACATACATATTTATTAGGGATATTAATCTCTAATTTTCTTTCTTTGTTTTGGTACTTCATGGTTTAGGTAACATTGCCATGTTTGAATCATAGAATTTGGTAGTACTCCTTCTTTTACCTGTTTTTCTAAGTATTTAATATAGTATTAGGATTAACTGTTCTTTAAATGTTTGCTAGAATTTATTTGTGAATCCATGGGGTCCTGAAGATTTTTTCTTAAGGAGCACATTAATGATTTCTTTAATTTCTTTATCTAAAATGGGACAATTTAAGTATTTTATTTCATCTTCTGTTAACCTGGACAGTTTTTATTTTTGTAAATATTTATCAATTTTGATTAGATTATGTGTCTTGCTGCCATAGAATTGGACAAAGTAGCTCCTAATTATTGCTTTAACTTCTTTTTCATGATGGTAAATTTACCTCTTTTATTTTTGATGCTGTTTTTTTTTTCTTTCACTTTTCTGATCATATTAACCAAAGGTTAATCAATTTGTTTGCTTTCTCACAAAAGGAAATCTTAGTTTTGTTTATCACTTCAATAGTTTTCTTAGTTTTTATTTTAGTAATCTCTCCTTTAAGTTTTAAAATATCTAATTTGTTATTTAATTAGGGGTTTTTAATTCACTTTTTCCAACTTTTTTAGTTGCAAACTAAATTCAATGAATGAATAATGAATTTTAATTTGATGATCTCTTCCTCTATTTTATTTATTTAGCCACTTAGAGATATAAAATTACCCCTAAGATCTGATTTCACTGCATTCCATAGGTGTTGATATGTTGTCTCATTATTGTCATATTATTGGATGAAATTATGGATTGTATCAATGATTAGCTATTTGATCCACTTATTCTTTAGGATTAGATTATTTAATTTTTAATTGATTTTTAGTCTATCTTTCCCTGGTCCTTTATTGAATATAACTTTTATTGCATTGTGGTCTGAAAAGGAAGCATTTGCTATTTCTGCCTATCTGCATTTGACTGTGAGGTTTTTATGCCCTAATACATTGTCAATTTTTGCAAAGGTGTCATGGACCTTCAGAGCTCTATAATATCCAGCATTTCTAGGATCCTATTAACATCCCTAATATATTTTATGTTTATTTTGTGATTAGATTTGTCTAATTCTGTGAAGGAAAGTTTGTGATCCTCCACTCCAATAGTGTTGCTATCTGTTTATTACTATAATTGGCTTAAATCTTCTGTAGGAATTAGCCTACTCTACCACTTGGTTGATACACATTTAGTATCATTACTACTTAATTATTTATTGTAACTTTTTCAAGATGTATTTTTCCTCCTTATTTTTTTAAATAAGATCTGTTTTTACTTTTGCTGTATCTGAGATCACAACTGCTAATTCTGCTGAAGCATAACAAATTTTATTCCAGGCCTTTAGCTTTACTCTGTATGAATCTCTGGGTCAAATATATTTTATGTAAACAATATATGATTCTGTTTTTTAATCCACTCTGTTATTTTCTTCCATTTCATTGGAGAGTTCATCAGATTGACATTAACAATTATGATTAATGTTGTGCCACAGTTCTCTTTTAAAGTCCTGACCCAGTTTCCCTAATTGTCCTATTCAGTTACTCTGCCTCAGGTTATAACCATTCCCTCTTAATGTTTGATAGGATAAAGGTCTAATATCTTAGACCTTATGCTATACTTATTCCCTCTTAATGTTTAATGGGGTAAAGGTCTCTATCCATTTTAGACATCATTAGGATATGGGAGCCTCTCCAGTATCTCCCATTATGTCATTGTTCTTGCTACCCATAAAAGAATTCTGTATCCAATATTCAGGGCTGGATTCTTTGAGAAGATAGTCTCCTTCAGCTCAGGGACCAACCATGGATCCATTGGTCCCAGTAAATCTCTCCATTTAATAAATTCTATATTGAATATTCTCTAATCTCTGTCTTCCTTAGTTTCTCCAGCATCACAATTAACAGTTCTGTATTTTTCTCCATCCATCTCCTTCCCTGAATAGAATTTTCTTCTCTCTTTCCATCCTGTCTTTAATCCTATGTTTTGTTTTGTTTTGTTTTTTACCCATCCTACCCATTACTTTATCTTCTATCACTCCTTCATCTCTTCTCTTACATTTTCCCTAGTATTTCTGCCCTTCCTTCTATCCTTCACTTTTCTTTTCTTTCCTCTTTCTGTTGCTACTTATTTAGAGAGTTTGATAAATTTCTATATCCAACTGAATAATTGAATTATTTCCTCTTAAAGCCAAAACTGATGAGATCAAGCTTCAGAGAATGCTCATACTCCCTCCCTTCTTTCCCAGGATTGTTATAGGCTTTTTGAATTTCTTGAGGTGAAATAATTGTCCCATTATACCTCCTCTTTCCTCTTTTCACAGACTATTTCCTATTCCTTGATGTCTTTTTCTTTGAGATCATCACATCAGAGACCATTTACAACCACAACCTCTGTCCATGTGATGCCCCCCTTCTCTTGGCCCCAGTGACAGACACAGTTCTCAAGAATTATAGATATTGTTTTCCTATCTCAGGATATAAACAGTCTAACCTTTAAATATATTTCTTTCAGGAATGGAGCCAAGATGGCAGATAGTAGATGTATTTTTATATGATCTCCTCAGATCATCCTTCAAATCAGCAGCAGATTAATCCCCTGAAATGATTTTGGAGTCATAGAACTCACAAATAATTGGAGTACAACACATTTCCAGAAGAAGATACTTGGAGAAACTTCAGAATAAGTCTATTCTGAAAATATATATTTCTCAGTTATACAAAAGAGGAAATAAATTATTTATGTAGTCCCATCTTAGAAAAAAGAAATATAACAAGCTATTAATCAACTCCCTAAGAAAAAAATCTCTAGGGCCAGACCAATTTACATGTGAATTATACCAAACATTTAAAGACCAATTAATTCCAATACTATAAAAATCATCTGAAAACTAGGAAAAGAAGGCATCCTAAAAAAATTTTAATGACACAGATATGGTGCTGATAGCTAGACAAAGTAGGAGGAAAACAGGGAAAGAACATTATAGACCAATTAGAGAAACCTCAGAATATGAATGAATATTGATGCAAAAAGCTTAAATAAAATATTAGCAACCAGATTACAGAAAGTCTCACACTGAATAATACAACATAATCAAGTAGGATTTATGCCAGGAATGCAGGGCTGGCTCAATATTAAGAAAATAATAAGCATACTTGACTATATTAATAACCAAATTAAACAAAATTAAATGATTATCTCAATAGATGCAGAAAAAGCATTTGGTAAAATCCAGCACCCATTCTGATTAAAAACGCTAGAGAGTATAAGAATAAATGGACTTTTCCTTATGACCAGTAGTAGCATTTATTCAAAACCATCAGCAAACATCATATGTATTGGGGAGAAACTAGAACCATTACCAATAAAATCAGGAATGAAACAAGATTGCCCACTATCAGCATTACTATACTATATTGTATTAGAAATGCTAACTTTGGCAATAAGAGAAGAAAAAAGAGATTAAAGGAATTAGAGTGAGTAATGAGGAAACCAAAGTATCACTCTTTGCAGATGATATAATGCTATACTTAGAGAACCCTAGAGAATCAACTAAAAACCTACTAGAAACAATCCACAACTTAAACAAAGTTGCAGGATTCAAAATAATTTCCCTTAATCATCACCAATTTTATATATTACCAACAAAGTCAAGCAGCAGGAAATACAAAAAGAAATTCCATTCAAAATACCTATTGAAAGTATAAAATTTTTGGACAAAATTTCCTGGGAAAATTAGAATCTAGTATTGAAGAAGCTAGCCATTGAACCACACCTAACAACACATAACATGATAAAGTCAAAATGGCTCCATGATTTAGGCATAAAGAATGATATTATAAGCAAATTTGAAGAACATAGTATAGTTTATCTCTCAGAGCTGTGGAGCAGGAAGGAATTTGTGTTCAAAGAAGAACTGGAATACATAATTGAAGACCAGATAGATAATTTTGATTATATTAAATTAAAAAGTTTTTGTACAAACAAAACTAAGGCAGACAAAATTACAAGGGAAGGAATAAATTGGGAAAACAATTTTACATTTATGGGTTTTGATGAAGGTCTTGTTATAAATATATAGAGAATTGACACAAATTTATAAGAATTAGAGCCATTCCCTCAGTTGTTAAATGGTCAAAGGATATACACAATTTTCAGATGAAGAAATTAAAGCCATTTTAAATCATATGAAAAGGTGTCTAAGTAACTATAAATCAGAGAAATGCAGATTAATATAACTTTGCGACACCACTATGTACCTCTCAGATTGGCTCAGATGACAGGAAAAGACAATATGGAATGTTGGAGGTTATGTGCAAAAACTGGGACACTAATACATTGTTGGCAGAACTGCGAATGGATCCAACCATTCTGGAGAGCAATTTGGAATTATGTTCAAAAAGTTGTCAAACTTTGCATATCCTTTAACCCAGCAATGTTTCTAATGGGTTTATATCCCAAAAAGATATTAAAGAAGGGAAAGGGACACATATGTGCATAAATGTTTGTGGCAGGCCTTGTTGTGGCAAGAACCTGGACAGTGAATGGGATGCCCATCACTTCAAGAATCGCTGAATAAGTAATGGTATATAAATGTTATAAAATGTTATTGTTTTATAAGAAATGATTAGGAGGATGATTTTAGAGAGGACTGGAGAGACTTACATGAAGTGATGCAATGTGAAATGAGCATAAGCAGGAGATTATTTTACATGGCAACGATAAGAGTATCCGATGATCAGTTCTGATGGACATGACTATTTCCAACAATAAGAAGATTGAGGTAAGTTTCAATGATCTTGTGATGAAGAGAGCCAGAAAGAGAACTGTGGGAGCTGAATGAGGATCACAACATATTCTTCTCACTCTTTTTGTTATTATTTAATCTACTTATTCAGTCCCATACCAATCAAATTCCCAAGAAGTTATTTTTATAAAAAAAAAAAAAAAAACAAGAAAAAAGTTAATCTGGAAGAACCAAAGATTAAAATTTTCAAGGAAATTAATGAAAAAATGCAAATGAAATTTGCCTGGCAATCTAAAATTATATTATAATGCAGTGGTCATTAAAACGACTTGGTATTGGCTAAGAATAGGTTAGTTGATCAGTGCAATAGCTTATGTTTACAAGACAAAATAGTCGATGATTATAGTAATCTAATGTTTGACAAACTCAAAAACCCCAGCTTTTGTGATAAGAACTCACTATATGGCAAAAAACATCTGGGGAAATTGAAAACTAGTATGGCAGAAACATGGCATTGATGCATACTTTACACTGTATACCAAGATAAGATGAAAATGGGTTCATGAGTTAAACATAAAAAGTGATGATATAAGGGAATCAGAAGAGCAAAGGTTGGTCTACCTCTCACATCTGTAGAGAAGAAAGGAATTTGTGGCCAAAGAACTGGAGATCTTTATTGAACAAAAAATAGATAATTTTGATTATATTATATCAAAGATGTTTTGTACCCCCCAAAAAAAAAAAAAAAAACTCAGAAAAGATTAGAATGGAAGCAATAAACGAGGAAACACTTTTTTTTTTTTTTTTCATTCAAGGGCTCTGATAAAGGCCTCATTTCTAAAATATTTAACAAACTGACTCAAACTTATAAAAATTCATGCCATTCTCCAATTGATAGTCAAAAGATAAGAATATATACTTTTCAAATAAAGAAATTGAAACCATCTCTAGTTATATGAAATGGTGCTCTAAATTACTATTGACATTAAGACAATTCTGAGGTACCACTACACACCTCTCAGATTGGCTAAGATTACAGGAAATGATAAATATAAATGTTGGAGGAGATGCAGGAAAACTGGGACACTAATACATTGTTGGTGAAATTGTAAAAAGATCCAATCATTTTAGAGAGCAATTTAGAACTATGAGCAAAAGGTTATCAAACTGTACATACCCTGAGATTCAGCTGTGCAGTTCTACTGGGCTTATATATCAAAGAGTTCTTTAAGGAGGGAAAATGAAGACAGTCACAGATATTGGAAAAGCCTGTGTGAGGCATAAGACCCTTTCGTCCAGTAAAAAGGAACCCTGGTTACATGTCTGGTTTGGATACTCATCCCCCCTTGGAGTATTTTGACCTTCTTAAGAAATCAGGGGCCATGACAACCAGTTTCAATTAAAGCAGAGTTATAGTAATGTGGAAAGGAAACATCTGAATATAATAGCAAGTTGTTTATGTAGTCCCACATAGTATAATTGCTATGCACAGTGTGCTATAGTTATGTAAGTGTATTAGGGTATATAAGATTGAGAAAATTTTGAATAAACAGACTCCTATTTGACAATCTTCTTAAATCCTGCTCCTTCACTCCACACTATGGTCAAGATTCAGGCTGATATCAAAATTTTCTAGTGAGTAGGTCCAGAGAGAAAAAGAACCAACATATGCAAAAATATTTATAACAGCCCTTTTTGTCATGGCAAGAAACTGGAAACTGAGTGTATGCCCATCAGTAGGAGAATGGCTGAATAAGATATGGTATATAAATTTTATGGAACATTATTATTCTATAAGAAACACTCAGGAAGATGATTTCAGAGAGCTCTGGATACTTACATTTACTGATTCTAAGTGAAATGAGCAGAACAAGGAGATCATTGTAGACAGCAACAGCAAGATTATATGTTGATCAATTCTGATGGAAGTGGCTCTCTTCAACAATGAGATGATTCAGATCAGAAGCAATGATCTTCTGGTTAAGAGAACTATCTACATACAGAGAGAGGACTATGGGAACTGACTGTGATTTGCAACATAGCATTTTTACTCTTTTTGTTGTTGTTTGCTTGCATTTTATTTTCCTTCCCACTTTTTCATGTTTAATTTGATTTTTCTTGTACAGAAAGATAATTTCATAAATATATATTGGATTTAACATATAATTTTACCACGTTTAACATATATTGGATTACTAGCCATCTATAGAAGGGGATGGGGGAAGGGAGGGGGAAACTGTCATACAATGTTTTGTAAGGATCAATGTTGAAAATTATCCATGCATATGTTTTGAGAATAAGAAGCCCCTCTGATCCCTTTGTGTAGAAATTGCCAGATCCTTACTGTTGCTCCTTGATATTTGAATTGTTTTGTACAGGCAGATTGAAATATTTTTTCCTTGAAATTATACTTTTGAAGTTTTGCAGCAATTTTCCTTGGGATTTTCCTTGTGGGAATTCTTTCCAGAAGTTATTAATGCCTTCATGTAGATCAATAATATTTAAGTTGTCTCTTCTGGATCTATTTTCCAGTTCAATTATTTTGGCAATGGAATATTTTGCTTTTTCTTCAATTTTTACATTATTTTTTGTTTGTTTGACTGAATTTTGCTGTCTTACAAAGTCATTAGCTTCCATTTGGCCTATTCTAGATTTTAATGTTTAATTTTCTTCAGTTATCTTTTGTAACTCTTTTTTCCACTTGATTTATTCTATTGTTTAAGGAATTGTTTTCTTTTTTTTTCCTTTTTATATATTTATTTTTTTACTTAATTTTATAATTATACATTTTTGACAGTATATATGCATGAGTAATTTTTTTTTTTTATAACATTATCCCTTGTATTTATTTTTCCAGATTTTCCCCCTCCCTCCCTCTACTCCTTCCCCTAGATGACAGGCAATCTCATACATTTTACATGTGTTACAGTATAACCTAGATATAATATATGTGTGTAAATCCAATTTTCTTGTTGAACGTTAAGTATTGGATCCCGAAGGTATAAGTAACCTGGGTAGATAGACAGTAGTGCTAATATTTTACATTCAATTCCCAGTGTTCCTTCTCTGGGTGTAGTTGTTTCTGTCCATCAAGGAATTGTTTTCTTCAGACAATATTTTCCTTTATTTTCCAAACTCTTGACTCTTTTATCCATGCTTCTCATTTCCTTTCTCATTTATTCTTCTACCTCTCTTATTTGCCTTTTGAAATATTTTATGATCATTTCTAAGAAGTCTCTTTGGACTTGAGACCAATTTATCTTACTCTTTTGGATTTCTTCTGTGGACATTTTGTCTTCTTTGAGTTTGTATTTGATCTGTCCTGTCACTATAGTAGCTTTATGTGCTCAAGGTTCTTTTCTGTTTCTTGCTCATTTTCTTTCCATTTTTTTTGTTGTTGTTATTTTCTTTTTTTTACTTTTAACATGGAGTTCTGCTTGCCCCAAACTTCTTGAATGCTCTGAGATTGACTTTGAGCACAGGGGCCACTTGTGTTTGTAGGGATAGTTTTGACTGCTCTATTCAGGAAACTTGATTTCCCAGAGTTTGCCTTCTGATCTGGGACTGGAAGCTGCCCCACTGATTTGCTCCTCTACTGACCCAGGACTGAGGATCTTAGTTTCTGATTTGCTGTGATTAAGATTTTCTCACTAGTTTTCCCAGAGTCTGTCTGAGCTGGGCTGAATACTCTTTTCATCCCTGTAAGACTGACCTTTCTTGAAATTTTTCCAGTCTATCTTGAACTGGAGAAGGGTTTATTCTGTCAGACTCTGTCCAAGGGCTTGGTTTCATATGGTTTTTGAGGGAAACTGAGAACTCAAGCAATTTTCTGACTTTATTCTGCCATCTTTGGTAGTATTGTGATTGAACCTTTTATTTCCCTGGTATAAGAAAACCTTGAGGTAAGGATATTCCTTCTACCAAAGCTGAGTTGTATCTTTTCTTCAACTTACAATGTTAGAAAGTGACCTAAGAGCATTCACACATATAGTATGAATTCAAGAACATCTAAACTGGTTCTCTTGCAATGCTGCCTCTTCAAGAGCAGTAGAAAATATGTACAGGAAACTTCAATTGTAAAATGGATTAAAGGCTCAGTCATCCTTAAAGTTTGAGTAGCAGAAAAGATGGTCAGTTCTGTCTGTAAAGCAAATAATCCAATGTGTTTGTGGTGCCAAGTAAAGGTAAGGCTGTCACACTAACACATCAAATGACAGAACTATATTTATTTCTGGCATTGATCCATGTCACAGACTCATAAAAATCCTGTGATTTGGCATTGACAAAGTCATTAATAATAAAATTTTTCCTTTATACAGTAGTTGTTATTGGTAAAGGATTAGAGGCTGAAGTAATAGCAGAGGCAGAATCTGACTATTCTTTATTAAGGTGTCTCTTCTAAGTAATAACTACAAGAGCTGATCGCTCACAGGAGGATTCTTCTCAGAATGTTTTTGGTAATGATCACAAGTCTGTTACACCACCCTTCCCTTCTGTTCCATCCTCTGTTCCAGGAATTGATGGGAAATAAATAGATAGCGGTAAGATAAGAATAAAGGGAAATAAAAGAAGGGGAAAGGAAGGTGGGAAATAAGAAAGGACGAAAGAAAGAAATTAGGCAGGGAAGGAAAAAGGGGGAAAAGGGAGCAATAAAGAAGGGAAGGAAAGAGGGAAAGAAGAAAGGAGAGAAGAAGAAAAGCAAAAAATGAGGAAAGTAGAAAAAAGGAAGGAAGGAAGAAAGGAAAAAGAAAAGAGGAAAGAAAAGAAGGAAAGAAGGGAGATAGATTGAAAAGCAAGTAAGAAAAGTAGAAAGAAAAGATTGAAGGGAAAAATAAAGGAAGAAAGAGGAGAAGAAAGGAGGAACAATTTGGGTTTGATTCAGTATAATAATCTTAGCATTGTCTGTCAGGGGAAAAATCAGGGGAAAGAAGTTTTCATAATAGGAATTTCATAGTAATTTGGGAAGAGAAATCTCCCTTGATAATAATCACATTGAATACTGTATTTTTGTTTTAACTGAATACCAAGTACAAAGTCCAAAATGGTATTTATAAATTATATCTGCACTCCGTTTTTTTTTTTTGCAAGATCACATAAAGGCAGAGCAATCTCATTGCTGATTCCTTAAAAGCTCTCTGTTATCAGCTGCACCTTATTTCTACTTGCCACAAAGGCTTTTTTTACTGTGCTACAGGGAAAGAAGAGTCATTAGGATGAATCTCAAAACCTGTGTCACACTGACATTATCATGAAGTCTGTAAGAAGCAAAGTGAATATGTTGACCTGAAATTAGGTCCCTACCTTTGGAATTTGATTTGTCTGTTGTGCAAAGTGTATAATTCAGAAGAGTAGACTAGTAGTTATGAGTCTTTTTTTTTTTTTTTTTTTTTTTTTGGTTAACCCCAGGGTTAAATGAATGATATTCCTCTAGAGGGCTTGTCATATTTAATTCTGTGGCTCAGATGGTGGATGGTGCTTGACCATTCATTCTGTTGTCTCTGGAGACCAGTTAGCGTCATAGAATATATTCTACAGATGTGAATATTCTCTGTTTCTGCCATTTGTTTGTTTGTGGTTTTTTCTCTCTTCATTCTACAATACCTTTGTAAGCTATTTAAAACTAGGATTTACAATATGTTATAAAATATATTTCTATTTCTGCTTAAAATTTGACATAAGAATTCATTTAATAAGGATTTTAATACAGACTTTCATATATTATTAAAAGTTTGCAGTTGGAGTACTAAATAGTACTGTTTTATTGGCATAATTATTTTTTTCACAATTAAATGCTTTCTGCAGTCACCTATCAGAAAAGAGAATTTTCCTTTTTTTTTATAAAAGACCAGGGAGACCACACTTTCATCTAAGTATGATCCAATATAGTCTGGTACAGCAAAAAATCTAAGGACTTATTATTAAAAGACATAACTTCTTAATTGTGGCTCTACTCTCAAATAGATGTCTAACCACAGGCAAATTATCTATCTCTGAATCTGTTTCCCAATTAGTAAAGTGGGGGAGTTGAATTGAATGATCGCTAAGCTGTCTTCTATTTTAAGTCTAGATTTATTGCTATGAAGGTAGAAAGAATGGACTCTAGAAAATGGATCATTTAGCCTTCTCATTTAAAGATAAGGAAACTGAAATCCCAGCCAAGTTGTGACATATAAATTCAAATATGTAATAAATAGCAGAGTAAGAATTTGAACCCAGAACTTTTGAGGCTAACAAACTTCCTTGCAAACTGCATTGCCTCATTTCCCTGGAAATAATAAATAAAAGAAAAAATCATTCCAAGAAGGAAGATAGAACATATTCTGAGATGAAGAAAAAGCCCTTCAGTCCTTTGTGATTTGGATTTTAGCCTCAGCATTATAAAGAATAGTACAATAAATATCCTCAGGCTGAAGGAGGGGGAGAAATAGTTTGGGGAGGAGGTTAAATAAAGGTAAAAATTGCAAACTAAAATAAAATCACTTTTCATGTCAATAAAGAGTATTACAATGCAAAGAAAATGTGAGATCCATAGTTCCCTGGATACTCTTCAAACATCCAGCATATTGCTGCCTCTCACCCTTGCTTGTAAGCTCCACTCCCAATATACTAATTAGCAATAATTATATAATTGTTGTCTATAAAAGTTTTCAAAAATGGGGCTATTAAATGCCTCAGTCATTAGCCCTATCTCACATATTTATTGCACATTTTTTTTATTATTAGTCTAAAAAAGAAGAAAGAAAACCTTCAAAATTGTAATGTATAGATAAAATGTCATATACGATATATGTAATTTTATCCACATCATTACATATACACATGTGATATATACACATCTTTGTATATGTTTATTTGTAGATACATTTAACAGTATATGAATTTTCATAGTGCCACTGTTATTCACTATGTATGAGATATGTACACACATATACATATACACAATTACATTACATACATATGCATAATTTATGTGGGAGGAGAACACACATTATCAGAACATTAGGAATGATAATATTATTTCCTTGACTAGTGGGTAACTCTATATTCTTAAGTGTTTCCATTTCACAAAAGTGAAAAGTTCTATTACAACTTCATGATGAAAAGTAAACATTTATTGGGAAAACCTTGCTTTATACATGGCATATAAATGAAGGCAAAGAGTTAACTTCACAATAGTATTTTCCCCACTAAGGAAAATCTAGTATATGTGTCTTGTGTTAAGAATAATGCACATACTTTTATTTCTGTCCACTATTCTAAATGATTTGCCTTGGGAATCCCTCATTATTCTTGGAACTTGTCTTCCCTGAAGCTGTCTTTCTGAAGGACACTTGAACTCACTAGGGTCTCTCAACTTGAAACAGAAGAGTTTCAAGAAGCAGCAACAATCTGGGTGATTTAGGGTCATGGTAAAGGCCAGCACTGAATGACACTGTCAAGAGCTTCTCTGCCTTTTATAAGCCTTTAAGTCATTTCTGAAAGAAAAAAAAAAAAGCTTCTTTATGAATAGAAAAATAAAATGCCAGGCCCTATATGCAAAATTCTGACTGCCACAATTCTTAGATATTTGATTGGAAGTAGGGGTTAGGAAGCACAATGGGAGATGCAATTTTTTCTTCCTTGGGTCAAATTTAAAAGGAAATGATTACCTTTTTATAACCTATTCCTAGAGGAGTTTCTTTATTTATGAATGGTCCTGAGTAAGAATAAAGTATTATTTGGAAACAGTCAAAAGGACAGTCATACTTCTTTTACATAAGTTGTAAAACTCATGAACAACTGCCTCTCATGCCTCAATGACTCTATTTTGATAATGGATGACAGTGTTTAATGAAAACATTGTCAATATAATAGCAGCTCCAGCTGTCACAGCTTTAGGGCAGGAGTTCTACAGGGGCAGAAGCTTAATAATAGGTTGCTACTCCAGGGGAGATTAGATTAAGAAGAGATCAATAGAACAATTCCATCCCACAATTTTGATTATTATCTTTTCCAGGGGCTGAGAAGATATGTTTATTTTGATTGATCCATTAGACTTCTGTATGTTTTAACATGGGTCACTATGCAGAGTTTGTAGAATGAGCAGAGGTCTTTTAACCTTGGCCTGCTTAGAAAATTCCAGAGATATTATTTAGAGTTGTGCCCTTAGCTAAAATGTTTTTTTTCTACATGAAATTGCCATTTATCTTACTCCTTCTTGTTTGGATTCATGGAAGACAGTAACCACTAAGCTGTTGAAATGTACCAGTGAATTGAAAGAAAAGCAGTATGTGGAAAGTGGGAAAGACTGATATTATTTAGTGTTGTAAAATGGTTATGAATGGTAGTCTGGGATAGAGAATAGAAAGCTGATACTAGGATTTAGGAACAGTATGGCTTAAATCCTTTCTCAAACACATGCAATTTAAGTACCTTGTGTGTGGAAAAGCTAACAAATTTCTAACTGTTGTAATACTTTTCCTACATTTTTGTATCTGTAGTTTTCTCTCTTTAAAATCATGAACATAAGAGTAAGTTTTTTGTTTTTGTTTTTGTTTTTGTTTTGTTTTGTTTTGTTTTCTGAGAAAGCATATGAGATTACCAAGTGAAATATCATGGAGTCAAAGAGTAGAGAATCAGGAAAAAATACTGAAGGAAAGTGAGTTAGAAAGTGTGATGTGGAGGGGGATCCAGCAAAGGAGAAAGAGAAAGAGCAGTCAAATAGATAGGAGGAAAAACAGTGGTAATCATAAAAATCTAGAGAGGAGAGATTAAGAAGGAAGAAAGGCTGATTGTCAGGGTCAAAAGCTGCAGAAAGATCAAGAACAATTAGGACTGAGAAAAGGCCAATAAAGTTGGTAAATAGGAGGTAGTTAATAACTTTGAAGAGAAGAGATTTAGTAGAATGACGAGGTCAGAACTCAGATTATTAAAAGATGAAGAAAAGAGCTAGAGAATGGAAAACCAGTTTCTATTTTAGATATCATTTTTAATCAGTTTAACTACAAAGGGCAAAAGAAATATAGGAAAATTGTTGGTTGGAATGAAAATGCCAAGGCAGAATATTTTTCAAGGTGGCGTATACCTGCACATGTCTACAGGACATAGGAAATGATTCAGCAGAGATGGACAGTTTAAAATTAATAAAATAAGTCAGATGGCATAGTGGATAAAATACTGGCTGTGAAGCCAGGAGAATCTGAGTTCAAATCCAACTTCAGTCACTTCACATTTCCTAACTGTGTGAACTTGGCCAAGTCACTTAGTTCTAATTTCCTCATAAAAATAAAATAAAATTTTGGGTGGTATATGTAAATACCATTACTCCAAATGGAAAGGTGGTTACTTATTGATAGAGGAAGAAGGGGATTTGGAAATGGTGATAAAGACCAAGAAATAGTCCAACTCATAGACAGTGAAATAAAGAGAATGAATACAAGTGCAACTAATAGTGGAAAGATAGAAATGGATATTTCTGGTCAGATGGAAGATTTCTGGCCTAAATAATTCTTTCTTCTTGGAATATGTTGAATTCAGGTGGAGGTAGAAAGGTACTAGCATGCACAGTACCTGAGGAGCTAGCCTAAAAAGTGGCCATAGTAAGTCATAGTCACCCTGAATAAAGAAAGATGCCAAACATGGCCTCTGCCAACCTTCCACTAAAGAAAGTGTTGTATTCAGCAGGAGATCGAAGACTCAGGGTAATCCATTCTTTCTCTATATACATCTTATCTGTCAGATTGCTAACTTTTTGAGAGCATGTTTTATATGTGAAGCAATCTTTGTGCTCCATGTAAAACTTGGCATAGTTCCTTGTACATACTATGTATTTAGTAAATGGAGAATTGAATGAATTAGGGACTATCT
Organism: Sminthopsis crassicaudata; assembly: GCF_048593235.1. Lineage (NCBI taxonomy): Eukaryota > Metazoa > Chordata > Mammalia > Dasyuromorphia > Dasyuridae > Sminthopsis > Sminthopsis crassicaudata. Next base: position 413,647,661 of record NC_133619.1, read on the forward strand.
AGAGGATTTGCTAATTAAACTGACCAACTATTTTTAGACACTATTCATGTGTTACCTTGTCAGGTTATAGTGAACATTTTAACTCATTTCTTTAATCTGGTTCAATACAACATATAAGATTACAATTACTGAGAAAGAAGGACAAAAGATTATATAGTCTAAAAAGCTTAAAAACATCATTCTAAATAGTATTTCATATGATAGTATTGGACTGTCACATAAAACCAATCTACTTAAGATGTTAAACTGGACTGATCAAAACAAAATATACACAGAAATATGTCGCAAGCATAGTATGGAAGGTTTCTTGGAGTCTCATATTCCCTTAGAGGGATAAAAAGAGGTTCTGGAAAATGGAAAGTGCTAATCCAGATTGGTCTATGAACTTTACAGTGATCTCATAGTGTGAGGCAAAAAGGAAGTGCTTAATAAAATACCAAAGAAAAAGTAAAAAAAAAAAAAAAAAAAAAAAAAACACACACACACTGACTTGCCCATCAAAGATTGTTAATTTTGGAGCCAAGATGATAGAATAAAGCCAGGAAGTTCTTTGAGCTCTTTGAGTTTCCCTCAAAAACCATATGAAAACAAATCTTTGAACAGTCTGATGGAATGAAAGCATTTTTCAGATCAATATAGATTGTAAAAACTTCAACAAAGGGATCAGCTAGGTGGTACAATAGATAGAGCACCAGTCCTAATGTCAGGAGGATCAGAATTTAAAACTTGCCTCATACACTTAACACTTCCTAGCTATGTGATTCTGGGCAAGTCACTTTACCACAACTTCCTCAGCAAAATAAATAAATAAACAAACAAACAAAAACTTCCAGAAAGTCAGTCAGCTCAGCTCAGATAGACACAGGGAAAGTTGGTGAGAGGGTCTTAATCCCTCTCATATAGAAAATCAGCACTAATATGCTCAGTTTGGACTCAGTAGAGGAGTAAATCAATGGAGCAGTTTCCAGTCCCAGCTCTGAAACTCTGAGAAACCAGACTGTTTCCTTGAAAGAACAGGCAGAGCTATCCCTTACAAACACAAAAACTCCCTAAGAAAATCTCCAGGATCAGATGGATTCAGAAGTGAATTTTGCAAAACATTTAAAGAATAATTAATTCTAATACTGTGTAAAGTATTTGGACAAAAAAAAAAAAATAATAAGTCAAGAAGGAGTACTGCCAAAGTCCTTATATGACAAAAATATACTGATAGCTAAACCAGGAAGAGCCAAAACAGAGAAAAAAAATTTCAGACCAATCTCTCTAATGAATATTGATGCAAAAATTTTAAATTAAAAATTAGCAAAGAGATTGCAGCAAATTATGCCCAGCATAATACACAAGAAGGACCAAGTGGGATTTATAAGAAGAATTTAGGCCTGTTTCAACATCAGTAAATCTATTTCCATGATCAACCATATCAATAAAAACCAACAAACATAAATAAATAAAAAACAAACAATAAAAACAAAATAAATAAAAACAAAAATAAAATAAAAAAAAACAAACAATCATATGATAATGTTAATAGATGAAGAAAAAGGGGACTTCCGGCTAAGATGGCGGCGTGGAGGCAGACAGCTGCTTGAGCTCCTCGTTTTCTCTCAGAACTTACTTCATGACAAGCCTCTGACTTAATGCTTGACCCAGAAAGAAATCCACAAATTATCACCAAGAGAAGACATCCTTGAAAGTCGCCAGAAAAGGTCTGTGTTTGTTCGGGGGAGGGTCAATCAGACTGGGCGCAGACTGAGGGCAGACAACCAGAGCAAGACAGGCAGCTCACACAGCTCAAACCGGAGGGGGAGGGGTGTGATCTCTGCCGTTTCTGCGAAAGGGCTTTTGCCCCAGTGTAGATGCTCCATCTTGGCAGCAAGCCAGGAGCAGCAGAGAGGGTGTAAACACCGGAGGTGAAGATTAAAACCCCAGAAAGCCAGCGTCTCTCAGAGCCCGGCCACCCCCAACCCCCACCTGGACTGACTCCGTGCGTTCTCAGAGCCTCAGAGCGCAGACTCAATACAGTCATTGCTGTTCTGTTAGTGGCTCTCTGCTGCCCTACCCCCAGTCTGTAGAGGAAGCCCATTAATAACATCCAGCCCTATCCCCCGCAAAACAGACCAATTGTTTCTCTTGTCAGTTTGTTTTCTTTGATTCCTACTCTGACAAAATGAACAAAAAATTCAAAAGGGCTCTAACCATTGACAGCTTCTGTGTGGAGAGGGAGCAGACTTCAAATGCTGAGGAGACTAGGAACAGAATGTCCCCAGATGTATCCCCTGGGAGAGATATAAGCTGCTCCTCAATACAAAAGAACCTCATAGAGGAAATCAAAAAGGCTCTCACAAGAGAGCTGGAAGAGAAATGGGAAAAGGAAAGGGAAGCTTGGCAAGAGAGCCTGGAGAAGTCATCCCATGCATTCAAAGACAAAAAGGATAAAGAAATCAAATCATTGAGAAACAAGATTAGTGAGCTGGAAAAGGTAAACAACTCCAAGGAAAACAGGATTAGAGAGCTGGAAAAAGAAATCAGCTCTCTAAAAAATAAAATGGATAAAATGGAAAAAAATTCCATAGAAGATAAAAACTCAATTGGACAATTACAAAGAGATATAAAAAAAGTGAGTGAAGAAAATACATCATTGAAAATTAGACTGGAACAAGTAGAAATGAATGACTCAAGGAGAAACCAAGAGGGAGTCAAGCAAAACCAGAGAAATGAAACAATTGAAAAGACTGTCAAGTACCTTACCAGAAAGACAACAGACCTGGAAAACAGATCCAGGAGAGACAATTTGAGAATAATCGGACTCCCTGAAAAATGGGAGGAAAAAAAGAGCTTGGACACCATTTTCGAGGAAATTATCAAAGAGAACTGCCCAGACGTTTTGGAAACAGAGGGTAAAATAGACATTGAGAAAATTCATCGATCACCTACTGAAAGGGACCCTAAAATCAAAACGCCAAGAAATATAGTGGCCAAGTTCAAGAACCATCAGACAAAGGAAAAGATATTGGAAGCTGCTAGAAAAAAACAATTCAGATATGGAGGATCCACAATAAGGATAACACAGGATCTAGCAGCATCCACATTAAAAGAACGCAGGGCCTGGAACATGATATTCCGAAAGGCTAAGGAACTTGGTATGCAGCCAAGAATAACTTACCCAGCAAGAATGAGCATCGTTTTCCAGGGAAGAAGATGGACATTTAACGAAATAAATGAATTCCATCTATTTTTGATGAAAAAACCAGACCTACATAAGAGGTTTGATCTTCAAATACAGAACTCAAGAGACTTCTAAAAAAGGTAAAAAGAAATCTTGAGAACTATACTTCTGTCAAAAAAATATGTAAAGAACATATGTACAATTTGTCTTAGAAACTAGAGGTGGAAAGGAGATTATATCATAAAAAAGTATAAAGTGGTGGTACTACATCTCATGAAGAGGCAAAGGTAACCTATTATATCTGAGAGAAAGAAAGGAGGGAGATGAACATAGCGTGTATCAATAGACATATTTGATTTATGGTGAAACTTCTTCCACTTCATTGAAAAGTGAAAGGGAAGGAGTAAGCTAAGGGGAAGGGAATACAGTAATTTCGAGGAAAAGGGGTAAAATAAGGGGAGGATCTTTAAGGTGGGGGAGGGATCCTAAAAAGGGAGGGCTGTGAAAAGCAAGTGGTGTTTACCAGTTTAATACTGGATAGGAGGGTAAAAGGGAAAGAAAGGGGAAAAGCATAAGCAGGGGTTAATAGGATGGCAAGCAATACAGAATTAGTCCTTCTAACCATAAATGTGAATGGGGCAAACTGCCTCATAAAGAGGAAGCAGTTAGCAGACTGGATTAAAAGTCAGAATCCTACTATATGTTGTTTACAGGAAACACACCTGAAACAGGATGAGACATTCAAACTAAAAGTAAAAGGGTGGAGCAGAATCTATTATGCTTCAGGCAAAACCAAAAAAGCAGGAGTAGCCATCCTCATCTCAGATCAAGCAAAAACAAAAATTGATCTAATTAAAAGAGATAAGGAAGGGCATTATATCCTGCTAAAGGGAAGCATCAATAGTGAAGCAGTATCAATATTAAACATGTATGCACCAAGTGGTGCAGCATCTAAATTCTTAAAAGAGAAATTAAGAGAGCTGCAAGAGGAAATAGATAGCAAAACTATAATAGCGGGAGATCTCAACCTTGCACTCTCAGAATTAGATAAATCAAACCACAAAATAAATAAGAAAGAAGTCAAAGAGGTAAATAGAATACTAGAAAAGTTTGATATGATAGATCTTTGGCGAAAGTTAAATGGAGACAGAAAGGAATATACTTTCTTCTCAGCAGTTCATGGAACCTATACAAAAATTGATCATATACTAGGGCATAAAAACCTCAAAATCAAATGCAGTAAGGCAGAAATAGTAAATGCATCCTTTTCAGACCATAATGCAATCAAAATTACATTTAATAAAAAGCCAGGGGAAAATAGACCAAAAAATAATTGGAAACTAAATAATCTTATACTAAAGAATGATTGGGTAAAACAGCAAATCATAGACATAATTAATAACTTCACCCAAGAAAATGACAATAATGAGACATCATACCAAAATGTGTGGGATACAGCCAAAGCAGTAATTAGGGGAAGTTTTATATCTCTACAGGCCTACCTGCATAAAATAGAGAAAGAGAGGGCCAACGAATTGGGTTTACAACTAAAATTGCTAGAAAAGGAACAAATTAAAAACCCCCAGACAAACACAAAACTTGAAATTCAAAAAATAAAAGGTGAGATTAATAAAATTGAAAGTAAAAAAACTATTGAATTAATTAATAAAACTAAGAGTTGGTTTTATGAAAAAACCAACAAAATAGACAAACCCTTAGTAAACCTCATTAAAAAAAAGGAAGAGAAAAAGCAAATTGATAGTCTTGAAAATGAAAAGGGTGAACTCACCACTAATGAAGAGGAAATTAGAACAATAGTTAGGAGCTACTTTGCTCAACTTTATGCCGATAAATTCGATAACTTAAATGAAATGGAAGAATACCTTCAAAAATATAGCTTGCCCAGATTAACAGAGGAAGAAGTAAGTAGTTTAAATAGTCCCATCTCAGAAAAAGAAATAGACCAAGCTATTAACCAACTTCCTAAGAAAAAGTCCCCAGGACCAGATGGATTTACAGGTGAATTCTACCAAACATTTAAAGAACAACTAACTCCAATGCTATGTAAACTATTTGAAAAAATAGGGATTGAAGGAGTCCTACCAAATTCCTTCTATGACACAGACATGGTACTGATACCTAAACCAGGTAGATCGAAAACTGAGAAAGAAAACTATAGACCAATTTCCTTAATGAATATTGATGCTAAAATCTTAAATAAGATATTAGCAAATAGACTTCAGAAAATCATCCCCAGGATAATACACTATGACCAAGTGGGATTTATACCAGGAATGCAGGGCTGGTTTAATATTAGGAAAACTATTAGTATAATTGACCATATTAATAATCAAATTAATAAAAACCATATGATCATCTCAATAGATGCAGAAAAGGCATTTGATAAAATCCAACATCCATTCCTACTAAAAACGCTTGAGAGTATAGGAATAAATGGACTATTCCTTAAAATAATAAGGAGCATATATTTAAAACCTTCAGTAAACATCATATGTAATGGTGATAAACTAGAACCTTTCCCTGTAAGATCAGGAGTGAAACAAGGTTGCCCACTATCACCATTACTATTCAATATAGTACTAGAAACTCTAGCCTTGGCAATAAGAGCCGAGAAAGAGATCCAAGGAATTAGAGTAGGAAATGAAGAAATCAAATTGTCACTTTTCGCAGATGACATGATGGTATACTTAGAGAACCCCAAAGACTCTGCTAAAAAGCTATTAGAAATAATTCAGAATTTTAGCAAAGTCGCAGGATACAAAATAAATCCACATAAATCCTCAGGATTTTTATACATTACCAACAAAATCCAACAGCAAGAGATACAAAGAGAAATTCCATTCAAAATAACAGTCAATAGTATCAAATATTTGGGAATATATCTACCAAAGGAGAGTCAGGAATTATATGAGCAAAATTACAAAACACTTGCCACAAAAATAAAGTCAGATTTAAATAATTGGAAAGACATTCAATGTTCTTGGATAGGCCGAGCGAATATAATAAAGATGACAATACTCCCCAAATTAATCTATTTATTTAGTGCTATACCAATCAGACTCCCAAGAAACTATTTTAATGACCTAGAAAAAATAACAACAAAATTCATATGGAGGAATAAAAGGTCGAGAATTGCAAGGGAACTAATGAAAAAAAAGTCAGAGGAAGGTGGTCTAAGTGTACCTGATTTAAAGCTATATTATAAAGCAACAGTCACCAAAACCATTTGGTATTGGCTAAGAAATAGACTAGTTGATCAGTGGCATAGGTTAGGTTCACAGGACAAGATAGTGAATAAAAATAGCAATCTAATCTTTGACAAACCCAAAGATCCCAAATTTTGGGATAAGAATTCATTATTTGACAAAAACTGCTGGGAAAACTGGAAATTAGTATGGCAGAAACTAGGCATGGACCCACATTTAACACCACATACTAAGATTAGATCAAAATGGGTCCAAGATTTAGGCATAAAGAACGAAATCATAAATAAATTGGAGGAACATGGGATGGTTTACCTCTCAGACTTGTGGAGGAGGAAGGAGTTTGTGTCCAAGGGAGAACTAGAGACCATTATTGATCACAAAATAGAACATTTTGATTACACCAAATTAAAAAGTTTCTGCACAAACAAAACTAATGCAAACAAGATTAGAAGGGAAGTAACAAATTGGGAAAAAATTTTTACAGTTAAAGGTTCTGATAAAGGCCTCATCTCCAAAATATACAGAGAATTGACTTTAATTTATAAGAAATCAAGCCATTCTCCAATTGATAAATGGTCAAAGGATATGAACAGACAATTTTCAGATGATGAAATTAAAACAATTTCCACTCATATGAAAGAGTGTTCCAAATCACTATTGATCAGAGAAATGCAAATTAAGACAACTCTGAGGTATCATTACACACCTGTCAGATTGGCTAAGATGACAGGAACAAATAATGATGAATGTTGGAGGGGCTGTGGGAAAACTGGGACACTGATGCATTGTTGGTGGAGTTGTGAAAGAATCCAACCATTCTGGAGAGCAATCTGGAATTATGCCCAAAAAGTTATCAAAATGTGCATACCCTTTGACCCAGCCATACTAATACTGGGCTTATACCCCAAGGAACTACTAGAGAAGGGAAAGGGTCCTGTATGTGCCAAAATGTTTGTGGCAGCCCTTTTCATAGTGGCTAGAAGCTGGAAGATGAATGGATGTCCATCAATTGGAGAATGGTTGGGTAAACTATGGTATATGAATGTTATGGAATATTATTGTTCTATAAGAAATGACCAGCAGGAGAAATACAGAGAGGCTTGGAGAGACTTACATCAACTGATGCTGAGTGAAACGAGCAGAACCAGAAGATCATTATACACTTCAACAATGATACTGTACGAGGATGTATGCTGATGGAAGTGGATTTCTTCAACATAGAGAAGAACTAATCCAATTCCAATTGATTAATGATGGACAGCACCAGCTACATCCAGAAAAGGAACAATGGGAAATGAATGTAAACTGTTATTTTTACCTTCTGAATCCAATTCTTCCTGTGCAACAAAAAATTCGGTTCTACACACATATATTGTATCTAAATTATACTGTAATATATTTAACATATATAAGACTGCTTGCCATCTGGGGGAGGGGGTTGGGGGAGGAAGGGAAAAAATCTGAATAGAAGTAAGTGCAAGGGATAATGTTGTAAAAAATTACCCATGCATATGTACTGTCAAAAAATGTTATAAATATAAAAGAAAATAAAAAATTAAAAAAAAAATAGATGAAGAAAAAGCTTTTAACAAAATACAACACCCATTCCTATTAAACACAGTTCAGAGCATAGGAATGAAGGGAGCTTTCCTTAAAATAACAAGCAGTATCTATCTAAAACCTATGGCAAGCATTATTTATAATGGAGAGAAGCTGGACACATTCCTAAGAAGATCAGTGGTAAAACCAGAATGCCGATTATCACACTATTATTCAATATTTTAGTAGAAATGTTGGCTTTAGCAATAAGAAAAGAGAAAGAAATTTATTGATTATAGAGAACTCAACACATATAGATTATGGTTTTATATATACACATAATGTAGCTAAATACTACTTTTGACAACCCTTGGGGAAAAAAGAATCAAAAGATTTCTCAATTTGTTCAAGTAAAACAAATTAGGTTAATCATTCAAAAGAACATTATCTGGCTCAGAATATGTATTATGAAAATCTATTTTATAGGCATTTTTAATGTGCCTTAGTTGTAATTGGGCAGCTATGTGTCACAGAGAGTCCTGATGCTCCAGGTTTCCCTGGAGTGAAAAAGACATGAGTTAAAATTTAGCCTTAGACACCTACTATGTGGGTAAGTCATTTAAGCCTGTTTGCCTTAGTTCAGCATTTATAAAATCAGCTGGAGAAGAAAATGGCAAATAATTCCAGTATGTTTGCCAAGAAATCCACAAAGAATTGTACATGACAAAAATGTGTCCACAACAATAATAAAATTGTACTTAAAATACAGTTGTATGATCTAAAATCAATATAAATATAATCTAAGACTTCACTTATTTTAAGGCAAATAATAAATTAAAACTTGGTTATTGGACTTTTAAATAGCAGAAGTTTCTTTAAACATTAAATCATATAGTTTAGAGCTATATTCATAGTTAAAATAATTGAAGCTTTAAATTTGAAACAATTTTTCCTTTTGCTGAAATGATTTTCAGTAATAAGCCAATGAGTAATAAGGAAATAGGTAACATATTTCTTTTATATCACCCAGAACAGATCAATACCCTGTTTGAGGATAAGAGCAGTTATTTTGCACATAAGCCTCTCAAACAGTGGTTGGCTTTTGGCAATTCTGACTAATATTCTTTTGAGTTGGTTGATTTTGCTGAAATTCTTATGGAAAAGAAAAACACACTGATGAACCTGATGAACTGATAACGCTAGTAGAACATCTACTGTTGTTAGTTATTACAGAAAAACAATAGTAATATTTCACAGATTATTATATTTTAAAACCTGGAAGTATTGGAGTACGAATACATATTTAAGACACAAACAGCTGCTATACAATAAGCTTAAGTATACAATATAACTTTATTTATGTTTGTAATAAAATGTATTTACTTTGGTCTACCTAGTAACATTTTATTAATGGTCTGTATGTAAAGGAAAGAATGAAAAGTCATTTATGAAGGATAATAGATTTCATAGAAAAAAATTAATATAAGAGTAAAGAGAAATAAAGTCATGGATAAAATGATTGCTATTAAAGCTGTCAGAGCTATTTTCTATTTTTATCTTTCTGTGTTCATATCAATATTTATGCAAATATCTGACACCTAATGTTAGTTCTGTTATTCAGATTAGTTAGTTAGTTATTCAGATTATATCAAAAGGAATATAATTTATAGGTAATTGACAGGGAGGTATTGGAGGAAACCTAAAGTAGAAAATAATATCTGCTCATAGACTCCCTCAGGCACAAACACTTGAGCTCCAGAAAGTTAACAGTTATTCTAGGTGGGTCACACATAATAGACACAATATAATTTTCCCATGCTATGGAAGAATGACTTTTAGAAGTGATCATTAAGTACTAAACATTGTTTTTGAAATCCACTATGGAAAATTATAACAAAGAATTAAAATAGGATATACATTTTTCCCCTTAGGGAAAGGAATGTGAACCAAATATATCCAAAGGATAAAGACCTTATTTTTTTTTAATACAAATATCCCTAAGCTTATAGAGAAGGAGGAAGGACAAAATATTCACATTTATATTCCCCATGAGTAATGAAGTCACATTCTGCTGCTATACTTAGCATTTGAGGTCTATCCCCACAATGGTTCTGAGAATGTTCCAAGCATTAAAAGTATCAAGTTTACCATTATCTAGCATTGTAATTAAAAAAAAAAGTAAGAAACATGATAAATAAAAATGATTGTGAGTATATTGTACATCACAGTTGTGATGAGATTTCTATTTTAGAGAACATGCAGAAAATATGAAATCATAGTGGTGGTCATTCAGGATGTTACATAATTACCTATGTATAAAATGAACAATGTAAATTAAACTAAATTGTTCTATTTTGTTGATGTTTAAGATTTCTCATTCAATAGACCTAGTGATCCTTTAGCAAAATTATTTAAAGCCTTTACTCAATATTACCTTTCAGAAGTCATGTATTGATACTCCACAAGTTGGAAAGAATCATTACACTGACATTTTGCAATGGATATATTCATAAATGACAAATTGTTTAAAATGTATCTCCAAAATATTCAGAATTAGATTTTTTTTTCATTTTTCTTAATTTTATAATTATAAAATGTTTTTGACAGTACATATGCAAGAGTAATTTTTTTAAGTAAGATTATCCCTTGTATTAATTTTTTCCAAATTTTCCCCTCCCTCCCTCTACACCCTCCCCTAGATAACAGGCAATCCCATACATATTAAATGTGTTACAATATAATCTAGATACAATATAGGAGTGTAAATCCAATTTTCTTGTTGAATGTTAAGAATTAGATTCTGAAGGTATAAGTAACCTGGGTAGAAAGACAGTAGTGCTAACAGTTTACATTCAATTCCCAGTGTTCCTTCTCTGGGTGTAGTTGTTTCTGTCTATCAATGATCAACTTGAAGTGAGTTGGATCTTCTTTATGTTGAAGATATCCACTTCCATCAGAATATATCTTCATACAGTATTGTTTTTGAAATGTATAGTGATTTTCTGGTTCTGCTCATTTCACTCAGCATCAGTTCATGTAAGTCACTCCAAACCTCTCTGTATTCATCCTGCTGGTCATTTCTTACAGAGCAATAATATTCCATAACCTTCATATACCATAATTTAACCAACCATTCTCCAATTGATGGACATCCATTCATTTTTCAGTTTCTAGCCACTATGAAAAGAGCTGCCACAAATATTTTGGTACATACAGGTACCTTTCCTTTATTTAGTATTTCTTTGGGATATAAGACCAGTAGTAGCAATGCTGGATCAAGGGGTATGCACAGTTTGATAACTTTTTTGGCATAGTTCCAAATTGCTCTCCAGAATGGCTGGATTCTTTCACAAGTCCACCAACAATGCATCAGTGTTGCTGTTTTCCCACATCCCTGGCAACATTCATCATTATTTATTCCTGTCATCTTAGCCAAACTGACAGGTGTATCAGAGAGTTGTCTTAATTTGCATTTCTCTGATCAGTAGTGATTTGGAACACTCTTTCAGATGAGTGGATATAGTTTCAATTTCATCATCTGAGAATTGTCTATTCATATCCTTTGACCATTTATCAATTGGAGAATGGTTTCATTTCTTATAAATTAGACTGAGTTCTCTATATATTTTAGAAATGAGGCCTTTATCAGAACCTTTAACTGTAAAAATATTTTCCCTATTTGTCACTTCCCTTCTAATCTTGTTTGCATTAGTTTTGTTTGTACAGAAGCTTTTTAATTTGATGTCAGCAAAATCTCCTATTTTGTGATCAACAATGATCTCTACTTCTCCTCTGATCATAAATTCCTTCCTCCTCCAGAGATCTGAGAGGTAGCCTATCCTCTGTCCCTCTAATCTATTTATGATCTCATTCTTTATGCCTAAATCATGGACCCATTTTGATCTTATCTTGGTATATGGTGTTAAGTGTGGGTCCATTTCTAATTTCCACCATGCTAATTGCCAGTTTTCCCAACAGTTTTTTTTTTTTTCAAATAATGAATTTTTATCCCAGATGTTGGTATCTTTTGGTTTGTCAAACACTAGATTTCTATAGTTATACCCTTTTTTGGTCCTTTGTAACTAATCTGTTCAGCTGATTGACTGGTCTATTTCTTACCCAATAGCAATGGTTTTGTTGACTGCTGCTTTATAATATAGCTTTAGATCAGGTACAGCTAGACCACTTTCATCTGACTTTTTTTTCATTAATTCCCTTGAAATTATTGACCTTTTATTCTTCCATATGAATTTTGTTGTTACTTTTTCTAGTTCATTAAAATAGTTTCTTGGGAGTCTTATTGTTATAGCACTAAATAAATAGATTAGCTTGGAGAGTATTGTCATCTTTATTATATTCTCTTGGCCTATCCATGAGAACTGAATGTATTTTCAAATATTTAAATCTGACTTTATTTTTGTGGCAAGTGTTTTGTAATTTTGTTCATATAACTCCTTACTTTCCTTTGGTAGATGGATTCCCAAATATTTTATATTCTTGCCAGTTGTTTTGAATGGAATTTCTCTTTGTATCTTGTTGTTGCATTTTGTTGGTGATGTATAAAAATGCTGAGGATTTTTGTGGATTTATTTTGTATCCAGCAACTTTGTTAAAGTTGTGAACTATTTCTAATAACTTTCCATTAGAATCTCTAGGGTTCTCTATGTATACCATCAAAGAGTGACAGTTTGATTTCCTCATTACCTACTCTTATTCCCTTAATCTCTTTCTCAACTCTTATTGCCGAGACTAGCATTTCTAATACAATATTTAATAGTAATGGTGACAGTGGGCAACCTTGTTTCACTCCTGATCTTACTAGGAAAGGTTCCACTTTGTCTACATTACATATTATGCATACTGATGATCTTAAATATGGGCTCCTAACTATTTTAAGGAATAGACCATTTATTCCTATACTCTCAAGCATTTTTAGTAGGAATGGATGTTGGATTTTATCAAATGCTTTTTCTGCATCTATGGAGCTGATCATATGGTTTTTATTAATTTAATTATTAATATGGTCGATTATACTAATAGTTTTCCTAATATTAAACCAGCCCTGCATTCCTGGTATAAATCCTACTTGATCATAATGTATTATCCTGGGGATGATTTTCTGAAGTCTTTATTTTATATAAGATTTTAGAATCAATATTCATTAAGGAGATTGGTCTATAATTTTCTTTCTCCATTTTTGACTTGCCTGGTTTAGGTATCAGTACCATGTCTGTGTCATAAAAGGAGTTTAGTAGAACTCCCTAATCCCCTATTTTTTCAAATAATTTATATAACATTGGGACTAATGGTTCTTTCAGTGTTTGGTAGAATTCGCATGTAAATCCATCTAGTCCTGGGGATTTTTTCCTGGGGAATTGATTAATAGGTTGTTTTATTTCTTTTTCTGAAATGGGACTGTTTAAGCAGCTTACCTCCTCCTCGGTTATTTTAGGAAACCTATATTTTTGGAGGTAGTCATCCATTTCACTGAAGTTATCAAATTTATTGGCAAAGAGTTGAGCAAAGTACCTCCTTATTATTGCTCTAATTCCCTCTTCATTGGTGGAAAGAACACCCTTTTCATTTTAAGACTGACAATTTTATTTTCCACTTTCCTTTTTCCTTGTACCCTTCCCTTATTCCCTTTTTCCTTTTCTCTTTTCCTCTCCCCCCTTTTAATAAGGTGAGAGAAAATTCTCTGAAAAACAAATAGGTCAATTATTTACTCTTTGAGCCTCTTCTGATGAGAATAAGATTCACACAATGTTTCTCCCCCTCTCTAAATTCCCTCAGATGTGGTAGATTTTCTATGCCTCTTCCTGGGATGTAGTTTCCCACTTTTTATCTCTCCTTTCACTTTTTCTTATACTACCCCCTTCCCTTTAGTACTTACTTTTTTTTTCTTTTTCTATATTATATCAGTAAAATCAAATTATTTTTGTGGACTTTCTTTGTATGCACAACAGAGATACAGTTCTCAAGAGTATGTTTTACCCTTTTCTGCTTCTCTTGAGTCTTGTGGATGGATATCAAATTTTTTTTGTTTAAGTCTGCTTTTTTTTTTCCTTAGAAACAAATGGAATTCCTCTGTTTCATTAAATGATCATCTTCTTCCATGGAAGAAAATGCTAAACTTAGCTGGGTAGTTTATTCTTGGCTGCAATCCTTGATCTTTTGCCTTTCAGAATATCAGGTTCCCCCCAAACAAAAATTAAACTTGAAATACAAAAATTAAAAGGAGAAATCAATAAAATTGAAAGTAAAAAAACTATTGAATTAATAAATAAAACCAAGAGTTGGTTTTATGAAAAAGCCAATAAAATAGATAAAACTTTGGTAAATTTGATCAAAAAAAAGAAAGAGGAAAATCAAATTGATAGTCTTACAAATGAAAAGGGGGATCTTTCCACCAATGAAGAGGAAATTAGAGAAATAATAAGGAGTTACTTTGCCCAACTTTATGCCAATAAATTTGATAACTTAAGTGAAATGGATGACTTCCTCCAAAAATATAGGCTCCCTAGATTAACAGAGGAGATAAATTTCTTAAATAGTCCCATTTCAGAAAAAGAAATAGAACAAGCTATTAATCAACTCCCCAGGAAAAAATCCCCAGGGCCAGATGGATTCACATGTGAATTCTACCAAACATTTAAAGAACAATTAGCCCCAATGTTATATAAATTATTTGAAAAAATAGGGGATGAAGGAGTCCTACCAAACTCCTTTTATGACACAGACATGGTACTGATACCTAAACAAGGTAGATCGAAAACTGAGAAAGAAAATTATTGACCAATCTCCTTAATGAATATTGATGCTAAAATCTTAAATAAGATATTAGCAAAAAGACTTCAGAAAATCATCTCCAAGATAATACACTATGATCAAGTAGGATTTATTCCAGGAATGCAGGGCTGGTTTAATATTAGGAAAACTATTAATATAATTGACCATATTAATAATCAAATTAATAAGAACCATATGATCATCTCAATAGATGCAGAAAAAGCATTTGACAAAATCCAACATCCATTCCTACTAAAAACTCTTGAGAGTATAGGAATAAATGGACTATTCCTTAGAATAATCAGGAGCATATATTTAAGACCTTCAGTAAGCATAATATGCAATAGAAATAAACTGCAACCTTTCCCAGTAAGATCAGGAGTGAAACAAGGTTGCCCACTCTCACCATTACTATTCAATATAGTACTAGAAACGCTAGCCTCGGCAATAAGAGCCGAGAAAGAGATTCAAGGAATTAGAGTAGGAAATGAGGAAATTAAACTATCACTTTTTGCAGATGACATGATGGTATACTTAGAGAACCCCAAAGACTCTGCTAAAAAGCTACTAGAAATAATTCAAAATTTCAGCAAAGTGGCAGGATACAAAATAAATCCACATAAATCCTCAGCATTTTTATATATCACTAACAAAATGCAACAGCAAGAGATACAAAGAGAAATTCCATTCCAAACAAATGTTGAGAGTATAAAATATTTGGGAATCCATCTACCAAAGAAAAGTCAGGAATTATATGAGAAAAATTACAAAACACTTGCCACAAAAATAAAATCAGATTTAAATAATTGGAAAGACATTCAATGCTCTTGGATAGGCCGAGCGAATATAATAAAGATGACAATACTCCCCAAACTAATCTATTTATTTAGTGCTATACCAATCAGACTCCCAAGAAACTATTTCAATGACCTAGAAAAAATAACAACAAAATTCATATGGAAGAATAAAAGGTCGAGAATTGCAAGGGAACTAATGAAAAAAAACTCAGAGGAAGGTGGTCTAAGTGTACCTGATCTAAAGCTATATTATATAGCAGCAGTCACCAAAACCATTTGGTATTGGCTAAGAAATAGACCGGTAGATCAGTGGAACAGATTAGATACAAAGGACAAAAAAGGGTACATCTATAGCAATCTAATCTTTGACAAACCCAAAGATTCCAACATTAGGGATAAAAATTCATTATTCGGAAAAAACTGTTGGGAAAACTGGAAATTAGTATGGCAGAAATTAGATATGGATTCACACTTAACACCATATACCAAGATAAGATCAAAATGGATCCATGATTTAGGCATAAAGAGGGAGATAATAAATAGATTAGAGGAACAGAGGATAATCTACCTCTCAGACTTGTGGAGGAGGAAGGAATTTATGACCAAAGGAGAACTAGAGATCATTATTGATCACAAAATAGAAGATTTTGATTACATCAAACTAAAAAGTTTCTGTACAAATAATACTAATGCAAACAAGATTAGAAGGGAAGTAACAAATTGGGAAAATATTTTTAAAAATAAAGGTTCTGACAAAGGTCTCATTTCCAAAATATATAGAGAACTGACCATAATTTATAAGAAACCGAACCATTCTCCAATTGATAAATGGTCAAAGGATATGAACAGACAATTCTCAGAGGAAAAAATTGAAACTATATCCACTCACATGAAAGAGTGTTCCAAATCACTACTGATCAGAGAAATGCAAATTAAGACCACTCTGAGATACCACTACACACCTGTCAGATTGGCTAAGATGACAGGAACAAATAATGATAAATGTTGGAGGGGATGTGGGGAAATTGGGACACTAATACATTGCTGGTGGAGTTGCGAAAGAATCCAGCCATTCTGGAGAGCAATCTGGAATTATGCCCAAAAAGTTATCAAACTGTGCATACCCTTTGACCCAGCAGTGCTACTACTGGGATTATATCCCAAAGAAATACTAAAGAGTGGAAAGAGACATATATGTGCTAAAATGTTTGTGGCAGCTCTTTTTGTTGTAGCTAGAAACTGGAAGATGAATGGATGTCCATCAGTTGGAGAATGGTTGGGTAAATTGTGGTATATGAAGATTATGGAATATTATTGCTCTGTAAGAAATGACCAGCAGGAGAAATACAGAGAGGCCTGGAGAGACTTAAATCAACTGATGCTGAGTGAAATGAGCAGAACCAGAAGATCACTGTACACTTCAACAACAATACTGTATGAGGATGTATTCTGATGGAAGTGGAAATCTTCAGCATAAAGAAGATCCAACTCACTTCCAGTTGATCAGTGATGGACAGAGGTAGCTACACCCAGAGAAGAAACACTGGGAAGTGAATGTAAATTGTTAGCACTAATATCTGTCTGCCCAGGTTGCATGTACCTTCGGATTCTAATGTTTATTGTGCAACAAGAAAATGATATTCACACACATGTATTGTACCTAGACTATATTATAACACATGTAAAATATATGGGATTGCCTGTCATTGGGGGGAGGGAATAGAGGGAGGGGGGGTAATTTGGAAAAATGAATACAAGGGATAATATTATAAAAAAAAAATATATATATATATATATATATATATATATATATATAATAAAAAAAAAAGAATATCAGGTTCTCAGCCCTTTGATCCTTTAATGTGGAGGCAGCCAGATCTTGCGTGGCCTTTATTGTGGTACCTTGATATTTGAATTGTTTTTTTCCTAGCTGCTTGCAGAATTTTTTCCTTAGTTCGGTAGTTCTGCCGCTTAACCACAATGTTCTGTGGAGTTCTTTTTTTAGGGTCTTATTCAGAATGTGTTTGATGAATTCTTTCAATGCCTATTTTCCCTTCTGTTTCTATTATCTCTGGACAGTTCTCTTTGTTGATTTCTTGTAAAATAGAATCTAGGCTCTTTTTTTCATCATGGTTTTGGGGAAGTCTAATTATCCTCAGATTATCTCTCCTAGATCTATTTTCTAGGTATGTATATTTTCCCAGTAATTATATGACAGTATTCTCCAGCTTTTAATTTTTTTGTTTTGTTTTGTTTGACTGATTCTTGGTTTCTCAATGAATCATTCATTTCTATTTGTTCAGTCCTGATTTTAATGAGTTATTTTCTTCATTCACATTTTTTTAGTTCTTTTTGTATATGCCCAATTAAATTTTTAAATGATTATTTTGCTCTGTGGAATTTTTTTTCCATTTCAATAATTGTTTTTTAGTGTGTTATTTTCTTTTTCCAATTCATAAATACTACTTTCTTGGGAATTTTTTTTATCTTTTCCAATTCAGAAATCCTACTTTTCTGTGATTTTTAACCTTTTCTAATTCTCAAATTTTGTTTCCCTGCACCTCCTTGTGAATTCTTTATTTTTTCCAACTCAAATTTCAGGACTTTGTTATTCTCTATCATAGCTTCTCTTTCCTTTCCCCATTTTTCTTCACACTCTCTTAACTTTTTAATAATATCTTCTAGGAGAGGGTTACATAGTGGGGGGCAGGTATCATTCCCCTTTAGGATGTTATCTGGAGACTGTCTGCTCTTAGCCTCCTCGGGGTTGGATATCCTTTCTTTCTCTGTATAGAATGTGTCAATGATTCTCTTCAGCTTCTTACTCATTGTTAAAGGGTTCTGCCCTTTGGGTAGGAAATTTAATTATCAGCTTCCTCCCACATGGGGATATGTTGCCTATCCTGTGTCTGGACTAAGAGAGAGCTCTGGGAGAGAGTTCCCCTCCCCCTCAGAAGTGACTTAGAAATAGTTAGCATAGCTGCGTTGCAAGGAGTGCCCAGTGAAGCCCTGAAACTAGAGGCTGAACAGTGAAAGCCTCACAAACCCCAGCCAAAGCTTCCTGTGGGGCCATGGATATTAGCAGCTGACATGAAAAGCCCCTGAACTCAAACTGGATATTTCTGCCTGGAAACCACAGTCCCTAATTCAAAGGTTCCACTACTATGGGAGTAAAGCTACTGCTGGAGTTTTTTTCTTCAGGGAGAATTCCATTGCCTCAGGCTGAGCCCTGCACTATGTGGATTAGAGGCTGTCCCAAGCTGTGTCCTCCTCTGTCCAGGTTCTTAACTGCCCCAAGGAAAAGCCCTGGACAGCAGCAGATGGCTGCACAGCTGTGCTGAGATCTGTTAGGTCGCTTCTGGTTTGAGGTGATAGTATTATCTGGCTATTGCTTTAATGTGGCTTTGATTTCTCTTCTGATCTGCTATTTTTAAAAGCAGAGTAGAGCTATCAGCCTATGCCAGATTCTTCTGTCTCATTGGCTTCTCTGATCCCAGAGTTCTCCCCAGCCCGTTTGGCACAGTGTGCTAGCCCCAATCCATCATTGTCTGCTAATCTTTTTTTTCCTCCCTTCAGAACCAACCTTTTCTGTTGAAATTCCAGAATCTTTTTGGCTGGTAAGTTGTGCTTCTAATCTTTGTGGTTTTTATCAGTCCAGCATTATTTTTGAGGCTGGTTTAAGTAGTTGGTATTGAGGGAAGAAGGGAGCTTACAAATTCATGTGTATCTTCTCTGCCATCTTGCCTCCCCAGAATTAGCATTTAAGATAAAAATGTATACAATTAATACTTATTTTATAATATTGCAATCTCAATTTAAATATTAATATCAAGTTCCATCTATGAAGATGTCATTAAAAAGAATGAAGCTTTTCCAGGTTCTCACAATTGCTAAGGCCTCACCATCCAATCATACCCTTCCCACCAAGATTACCTCACATCTGCTTTTCATTTATTTTGTATATATCCATATTTATGCATGTTATTCCCTTATTGAAATGTGATCTCCTTGAGGACAGGGATTGGATTGCCTCACTTTTACCTCTTTATCTCCTATATCTAGATCAAGGTTTGTTACATAATAGGAGGTTAAAATGATTGCTGATTGATTAAATGTAATAAATAATATTAACTAACATATGTAATAACTTATAGGACATTAGGTTTGTGCAAAGAAAATGAGAAAAAATGCTTTATCACAAGCTTCAGCCAGAATATATCACACAGATAGACAATTCAACATTTGAAGAACTTGACATAAGGATATAATCAAATATCTTGAACTGGAATTGAGTGTCAGAGCATTTTAGCAACAGAATTACTCAATTTCATTATTATAGTTCAGTATATACATAAAATAAAATTATAGTTGATTAGGAAGAAATAGATTGACTGAAAAAAAAATTATAGATTACAAAAGCAAATGTGGAGGGATGTATTTGCTAATCTAATCAGTTATTTGGAACCTAAACATTTCTCTCTAAAAATTCTGTCTTGTTAAAAATGAACAACAATCTTCTTTTGCTAGCAATTAATTGTGACAGAGAATAATTCCAAATGAAGCATAATTCTTCACTGAAATTGTCAGTAACATGACTTTTGGATAAAAATAAAGTGAATATTTAGACACAGGAAGGATTAACTATATATAGAAAGGAAGAATAGTACATATTCTGCTAATAATACTCCAATGTTTTGAGTCAATACAGCTTAAAAACACCCAGTAACCTAACTTCAAACTAGGTTTGAAGTAATTGAGATTTGCCTTGAAGGTTGCCTTAATGTTTCATTTGAATGTTTTACTGAGCCAAAAAAAAAAAAAAAAAAAAAGTATAGAATATGTTATGTAAAACTCAGAAACACTTAAGAAAATAAACAAAATGTTTTTATTTTTTAATTTTTGCCATAACGTTAGATTATAGGTGTGACAGCCTAGTTCAAGAGATTATAGCATATTATTTAATGAACTATAACAGTGAAATTTAAAAGTTATCCTAATAAGAGCTAAACTTACAAATCTGCAAGCATTGTCAATAAATATCACATTAAATCCAAAAGATTATTTTTGCACTCAAAACAAAATCCCAACATTTGCAATAGGAAAAAAAAAATTGTATTTTAAAGCAATAACCTTGAGTTTGTAATTTAGGCTTAAAAAGTTTTGATTAGACATTAATCTTCAGTAAATCTGTAAATTAATAAAAATTTACATTAGCAATTTATATACTTCTATAAATTTTATGCACACACATATATGTATATCAAAATATATAATTTGGTGTTATCCTCCAAAACATCTGGGAAGTATAAAAAAGTATTAATGCTGCAATTTTACAAGTGAAGAAACAAAAAGTAAGAATTTAAAGTACTTTTCTGTAATATTCTGTTGTCTCCAGAAACTGCCAATCGCTCTCTGGGAGGAGGCCTGCTATTTTAACTGCCATCAACTCTGACTTCATGTAGAGACTCTTCTTCCTCCAGCGAGCTGCCTCAGGTCTGGCCCAGACAAGACTCAAAATCTCTTGAGTTCCGCCCTCTTTTATCCTCCCAGAGAATGGGTGTGGGATAACACAAGGGCTTCCACCAATGAACTTGATCTTCCTAAGCATGCAAGCTCCTCCCCAGGAGTTCACAGGAGTAAAACTCCCCTAAAGGCCAGAACTAGAGAATTGTTAAGTACTGACTTAACACTTAATGAGAACCCAATATCTCATTATTTCATTAGCACTTAGTAAGAACCTAACACTTTTCTACTATCACAAAGATACAGTGTGGCAGAACCATAAATTTAATCTGGATTTTTCACTAATTCCAGTTTCATTTCTCTTTTTGTTCTGTATTGAAAGGCATTAAAATGTATAGATGTAGAACTAAATATCTGTGTTTTTCCCCCTTCCCTAATGCCAATTGGTAATGAATCTATGATGTTTAGTGAAGATTCATTTAGGATCCTAAGAGGTTTTAAGATCTAATATATTTATGAAGCTGTATTTATAATAAGATTTTTTTTTAATTCTATTGCCGGTCTTATAACCTCTCTGTCAAGATATCTTTCATTATAAAGATGCTTGCTTATTAACAGTTTCACTTTTCACCTGGAAAACAACTTTCATTTAAGGAAAACAACAGGACTTCAGTGAAAGATGTGTACTCATTTTACTGGGGTTAACAAATGGAATAACAAAAAAAATCCCATTCTATTTATTTAGGGATTAGGAAACTATTCCAATCATATGTCTCAAACTTATAATGTATAAACAAGCTAAGCAGAAGTAAGCAGGGATAACATAGATGTGCACAATCTAAGAAAAATGGGAATTTTGGCAGAAAGTGTAATAGTCATTCTGTATTCTTTGTGACTAAAGTGTCACTTACTGAAGACTGTAAAATATAAATATGCATATGTAGAAATATATTCACATATACATACACATATAGATATACTAACATATACATATATAAACACAGCTATGTATGTTATATATACAATTAAATGTGTATTGTATATGTGTATATTATCCACAATATATATAAAAATGTGAATATTATATATACAAGTGGTCCTCAAACTTTTTAAATAGGGGGCCAGTTCACTGTCCCTCAGACTGTTGGAGCACCTCACACTCTTTCTCTGCTGCCTTAGACCAGTGCCGGAAGTGTGCATTGCTAATGTGAGTTTAAGTAGAACTTCCAGTCTGATTTTGCCATAAATTGGTGGGCCGCATAAACGTTTTCTGCAGGCCACAGGCCACATCTGGCCCATGGGCTGTAGTTTGAGGACCCCTGATATATACCTTCAGAATGTTTATTATGAATATGTGTGAACATAATATATGAGAGTGTGACATATACGCAGACATATACATATGCTTACCTCCTAAGAAAAGATAAATAAAAGTTACATTAGGCAAGAGAATATAAGAATTCAATTTATTTTCTATGTAAACCAAAAACTATATCAAAGAATAGGAATGTAAATGCAAATTCTAACTCTGAACTTTAAATGAAACTTATTCTCTTGATTGCTTCCTCAAAAAATTTCATTTGCACAATAATTTACAAAGTTATGGAATGATTCAATAGGTCAAAGTTCATTGATGAACACTATGACTAATGTACATTAGTAGCACTTGAGAAATTATTCTTCTTCTGCTTCTCTAAAATTGAATTTCTGGTTGCTCTGAGAGACACTTTGTTATGTCACATGGACACAAAGCATTTTTTAGATTCTATATTTGAAT
The DNA here is from genome assembly GCF_048593235.1 of Sminthopsis crassicaudata. Taxonomy (NCBI): domain Eukaryota; kingdom Metazoa; phylum Chordata; class Mammalia; order Dasyuromorphia; family Dasyuridae; genus Sminthopsis; species Sminthopsis crassicaudata. The sequence goes on from NC_133619.1 coordinate 413,670,419, forward strand.
ATGATACTGATTTATGACTTGCATTAAAATAAGGTTCCAGTGGACTATAAATGATGATACTTTCCCATAAGCAAATCAAAATGAAGCAATTATATGGATTATTAAAGCCAGAGAATTTAGGGGTGAGGAAAAAAGAAAAAACATTTATTTCAGTTTATTGCTTTTTTGGTATTTATTTATAATACTTTTTGATAATTAATGAATTACCTAAGTGTTTTCAGCACTTTTATTTTAATGCTGTTTAAATTATATATAACTTTTGAAATTTATTTTAACAGTAAATTGTCAAATGATTGATTATGGTGATAATTTTCATGATTGTACATAAAAAAATTTGATATGTGAATAGCTTAAATTCAAACCTTTGATCTTATTACCCTGTGAAATTCTTGGGAAATTAATTTTCTATATATTTCAAGCAACTCATAGTATATGGTGCAGGATTCACACTGTGATTTACTGATATTTACATCAAAAATACTCAGTAAAAACACCATTTAAAAAATATGTGTTACTAAAAATCAGAAGATAAGCTCTACTTTGCATCATTTTTTCAATGCATAAATATGCAGTTTTCCTTTTCAAAAATTCTTAATTAAGAAAATGTTCCTCATAACAATAAGTAAATAAAACATAAAAAGAAAAAAATTAATCCTGGAATATTTTCAAATTCATCAATTTAATCTGAATTTGATATGAAATGTCCTATATTTATAATTCCTCTTCTTTAAAATGAAATTTTAAAAAGTATATTTTCTACTTTCTTCTTTAGGTTCCACATATACTAAAAGAAGGAAATGCAATTTTTGGAATATAAATATTTGAACTAACTCTAATTGTTGCTCTTTAAATCACTGTAATCAATTAAATATTGGCTCTTATGGAATTGAAAATTAATATGTAAAAATATGGAATTTAAAATTAATGCAAAAATGAAGAACAATTATTAATATGCTGTGATATGTACGAGGATTGAAATAAATCAAAGAAAAAAACCACTGAGGATAGCACAGAAAAAAAATACAAATTATTTATTTTTATGACTTTCAGATTTCTGATCATTGTATCCATTCATTCTTCAACTGTCACTCCACATAAATTAAAAAAAAAAAAATCTACATTTTTTTTCCCAGTGACATCAAAAACTATTTCAAGTTTATAATTCTTCCCTGTTAGTTTTTTTTTTTTTTTTTCCTTTCTTTCTTTCATTTCATGGTTAAACAAGTCTATAGAAGAAAGATGTACCTTCAATATTTCTAAAGTGCTTATTGTCTCCTTGGATGTTTCAGTGCCCAAGGTCATCTGTTCCTATATTCTGCTACCAATGATGAGGATAGAGAAAAGTTAAAATTAAACATCTTATTTTATCAAAACTCTATCTTACTTTATCACAAAGGGTTTACAAAATACAAGGCCTAAACCCAATAATGACTCAGAGGGAGATTTCAAAATCACACAGGTGGCAAAAAATACCAGTCCATGTACAAAAAAAAGAATTAATAGACTAAAATGCTACTGTTCATTCATGAAAAACAAAAAGATACAGAGACTTTTTTTAGAGACTACTTAATATCAAATTTTGAAATTAAGTGGTCACAGGTATCATAGGACAAACATTTCTTTACTTTATTTTAGCATTATTTTTCTAATCATTAATTTTTAATTTAAATTGTTTTAAATGTGTATTGTTTATCTGGCACAGTACATAAAACTGTAAATCTGTCTGAATGTAGATAGAAAAATGAATGATGGACCAGGTTAGTTGAACAAAATTTTCACAACAGAGTACTTGAATCAATAAAATCATGTCACTTTTGGAATCTTTAAGATATTTAAAGTATGTTTGGTTGATAACTTTTCCCTTTAAACTGCAGTTATTTATGCCTTTGTAGCTAAACTCATTCTTATTGAATAGACTTTTCCTTGTAAAAAAGAAGCAAAAAGCCAATCAACCAACCACAAAACACACCTTTATACCATTTGCAACAGTGTACTCTCCCATTCTTCTCCCTGACCAGTGAAAGGGGAAAGACATATAATCACATTTCCTTTAGTACTTGGGATTGTTCATTACACTTACTCTTTGTGAGAATTGTATCAGCATTTAGTTTCCATAGAGTTATAAAACTTAAAGGAATGTATTGAAATTAAACTTATACCAGAAAAAAACTGATATTGAAACTTTAGAAATGGGAAAGTAGAGACAAGATGGTGGAGAGTATTTGCATCTTTTTCTGACTTCTTCCTGCCATCTTTCAGAGCAACACCAAATCAAGGCTTGGAATTAGATTTGGAGTGACAAAACCCACAAATATTTGGAGTGTAACATTTACAGCAGAAGATATTTTGGAAGAACTTCAGAAAAGGTTTATTGTAATCAGACATGGGGGAGGCAGCCAACTACAGGCACAGTGCAAGGACTTAGGGTAGTATGGCATAATAGGGAATTTATCAGGAGGCTCTTAGCCAAAATACAGCAGTGGTGACTACTCCCCTGGTTCAGAAGCCAGTGAATCAGCAGATTAGCTGTGAGATATCTAATACAAGTAGAAAAGGCAAACAGTGAGTCTCTGAGCACAGAATAATACAGAACTTGGCTATAGCCAACCTGCACAGGAAGGAACTAAGCAGCATCAGTCCAGGGTAGTCACTGTCACCTGTAGAGTAACCTTGGGGCAACCTCTCCTGTACCCTAAGAGCAATCTTCAATGATTAGAAAATGAGCATAAGAGCAAAAAGAACTCATACCATAGAGAGGTTTTATGAAGAAGGAGAATAGACCACAAACCCTGAGGACACTAAAGGCAAATCATCTGCAGTTGAACTCCCAAAGGGTGATATGAGTTGGTCCCCATCTCACAAGGTTCTTTTGGAAGAATTCAAAAAGGATCATGAAAGAGAATTAGAAGAAAAATGGGGCAAGGAAATGAGAACATTAGAGGAGAGATTGGAAAAAGGAAACACAGAAATTATCTCAAGAAAACTCCATACAAAATATATTATCAAAATAGAAAAAGAATATAATTCCTTACAGAATAGATTTTACAAAATAGAAAAAGGAAACAATTCCTTCAAAGACAGATTTTGTGAAAAAGAACAACAAAAAAAAATCCATTGAACCAAAAAATTCATTTAAAAATTCAATTGTCCAAATGCAAAAGGAACTAAAAGAGAAACTAACTGAAGAAAAAAATTCACTAAAAATTAGAATTGATCAAATGAAAGTGAATGACTCAATGAGACATCAATGAGTCAAACAAAACCAAAAAAACTGAAAACATAGGAGAAAATTTAAAATAACACATTGGAAAAATAACTAACCTGAAAAATAGATCAATAAGAAACAATCTAAGAATTATTGGAATTCCTAAAAATCATGATGAAAAAAAGAAATGAAATCATCAAGGAAAATTGCCCTGGTGTCCTAGAACCAGAGGATAAAATAGCCATTAAAAGAATTCACCAATCACCTCCCATAATAGATTCCTAAATGAAAACTCCAAGAAGTACTGTTGCCAAATTTCAGAATAATTGGATCAAGGAGAAACTATTGCAAGCAACCAGAAACAAACAATTCAAATACTGATGAATCACAATCAGAATTATCCAGGAGTTAGCAGCTTCCATTTTAAAGGACTGAAGAGCCTGGAATCTGATATTTCAAAAAGCAAAGAAACTAGGATTACAGCCAAGAATCAACTATCCATCAAAATTATGTATTGCCTTTCAGGCAAAAAATTAGACATTAAATTTTCTATTTATTTCTGCTTTTTTTTTTCTTTTCTTTTCAATAGAAATGATTGAAAGTGTCTTAATTCAGTGAAGACCCATTGGTTCCCCTGAAATATAATTTTTCTCAATCTTACAGGGTAGTTAATTCCTGTGTACCACCCCAGGTTCTTTGCCTTTATGAATATGGTATTTCAAGGCCTCTGATCCTTTATTATAAAAGTTATTAGATCCTGGATAGTTCTGACTCTTTCTCCTTGATATTTGAATTGTTTTTGTGTGGCAGCATTCAGTATTTTTTTTCTTGAGAAAGTAGTTTTGGAGTTTTGCCTCACAATATTCTTTCTGAAGGTGATAGCTTAATACTTTCAATGAGTATTTCCCCTTTGTTTCTAAAACATCAGGGCAGTTTTCCTTTATGATTTCTTGAAAAATACTATCCAGGCTTTTTTTTTTAATGGTCTTCAGGTAGACCAAAATTTTTTAAATTGTCCCTTCTGGATCTTTTTTCCAGGTCAGCTATTTTTTCAATGAGGTATTTCACATTTTCTTCCCTTTTTCCATTATTTTGAGTTTGTTTTGACTCATTCTTCATATCTCATAGCATTACCTTCCATTTGCCCTGTTCTAATTTTTAATGTGTGATGTTCTTTTTTTTCCCCCAATTGGATAATTCTACTTTTTAAAGTATTGTTATCTTCAGAGGATTTTTTTTTTTTTTTTGCATTTGGCCAGTTGTATTTCTTAAGACATTGTCTTCCTTTTCCAAACAGTTGATTCTCTCTTGCATAGCTCTCATTTCTTTTCTAATTTTTTCTACTACTTTTGTTATTTGCCTTTTAAAGACTTTTATGAGTACTTCCAAGAAGTCTCTTTGGATTTAAGAACAACCCATATCATTTTTTATTATTATTATTAAGATTTCCTCTGTGCACAAATTATCTTTTTTTGAGTTTGCATTTTGGTCTGCCCTATTACCATACCAGCTTTCTATGATTAAGGTTCTTTTCTGTCTCTGGCTCATTTTTGTTTTTTTATTTTCTTTTGGTATTTCTTTTTTTCTTTACTTTTAAGATTGAGCTCTGTTCCTGCAGTAAAAGGGATACTGTTCAAAGCTTCCTGAGTATCTCTGAGCCTTTGTTTTGTGACACAGGGGCCCCTTGTATTTGCAGGGGTAGCTTTTCCTGTTCTTTTCAGGAAACTACCATGGTTTCTCAGAATTGGCCTTCTGGGACGGCAGATTGCCCCACTAGTTTGCTTTACTTCTTAGCCAGGATCTTGGGTCTCATTGCTGATTTGCTATGACTAAGAACCTCTCAATGATCTTCCCAGACATTGTCTGAGCTTAACTAAACATCCCTTTTCACCCCAATTCAACTAACTTTTTTTATCTACAAGGTGATTTCATTCCATCAGATTGTATTCAGAGACTTGTTTTCATGTGTTTTCCAAATGAAACTGGGAGAGCTCCAGTAGCTTCCTGGATTCATTCTGTCATCTTGCCTGCACCCCCAAGGCTCACAAAGCAGTGGAAAGATAAAATTTGCAGTGCAAATGGAGGACTAAATTGAAGTTACAAAACATGAGTTTACAATTCATTAAGTCAATAAAATTTAATGTAATAATTCCAAGAAGTTGTATGACGCTGCCCAGATTAAGGTGTTTCACAGAGTAGAAGATAAAAGGAGAAAATAACTCAAGGAAAGGATGAAATAATGTATTATAGTGTCAATATGGGAAAGGGAAGAAGTAAACCCATTGCTGGAGTTATAAGAAGAAAGATTAGGAGAATTTGAAATGTTTTGTTTATTTTCATGCAATTAGAAGCACAGTTCAGCATCCAACTTTAGACTTTGTCTAAATCATGTTATGATCATCAATTTAATTCGTTATTTGTGCTAGTCTATATGCCATGAAATACAAAGGAAAATTTATAATCTTATAATTACAACGGATAATCTCTTAGTTATTTCATGTTTAGGACGATGAGAGTCATTTTAAAATAAAATTATTATTTTTTCATATATTCATTGATTTAGAACTGAAAGAGATTTGAAGATTATCTGGTATGATCTTTCATTTTATTCACAGGGAAACTAAGGCCCTGTGAAGTACATTGACTTTGCTGAAGTGGCAAAAGAAAAAGGCAGATCTGAGATTTGCACCTGCATCCTCCTGTCCAGAATAAATAATTCATGAAACAAAATGACACACTTTATTGTTATTATTATTATTATTATTTCCACTCTAGTAATTTTATAAGATTATATGTGGGTATGTGTATTTCTATACTTAGTGTTGAAGCTTATTAAAAGGCAATTATATGCTTTTATCTTGCCAGGTTTTTTTATTAATTTTTATAATTATAAAAAATTTTGACAGTATATATGCATGAGTAATTTTTTTAAATAACATTATCCCTTGTATTCATTTTTCCAAATTTTTTTTTCCAAATTTTCCCCTCCCTCCCTCTAATCCCTTCCCTAGATGACAGGCAATCCCATACATTTTACATGCATTATAGTATAACCTAGATATAATATATGTGTGGAGATCCAATTTTCTTGTTGGATGTTAAGTTTTAGATTCTGAAGGTATAAGTAACCTGGGTAGATAGAGAATAGTGCTAACAGTTTACATTCAATTCCTAGTGTTCCTTCTCTGGGTGTAGTTGTTTCTGTCCATCATTGATCAAATGGAAGTGAGTTAGATATTCTTTATGTTGAAGATATCTACTTCCATAAGAATATATCTTCATACAGTATTGTTGTTGAAGTGTATAGTGATCTTCTGGTTCTGCTCATTTCACTCAGCATCAGTTCATGTAAGTCACTCCAAACCTTTCTGAATTCATCCTACTGTTCATTTCTTACAGAGCAATAATATTCCATAACCTTCATATAACATAATTTCTTCAACCATTCTCCAATTAATGGACGTCCATTCATCTTCCAGTTTCTAGCCACTACAAAAAGAACTGCCACAAACATTTTGGCACATACAAGTCCCTTTCACCACTTTAGTATTTCTTTGGGGTATAAGCCGAGTAGTAGCACTGCTGGATCAAAGGGTATGCAAAGTTTGATAACTTTTTGGGCATAGTTCCAAATTTCTCTCCAGAATGGCCAGATTCTTTGACAACTCCACCAACAATGCATCAGTGTCACAGTTCTCCCACAACCCCAGCAACATTCATCATTATTTGTTCCTGTCATCTTAGCCAATCTGACAGGTATGTAGTGGTATCTCAGAGTTGTCTTAATTGGCATTTCTCTGATCAGTAGTGATTTGGCACACTCTTTCATATGAGTGGATATAGTTTCAATTTCATCATCTGAGAATTGTCTGCTCATATCCTTTGACCATTTATCAATTGGAGAATGGTTTAATTTCTTATAAATTAGGGCCAGTTCTCTATATATATTAGAAATGATACCTTTATCAGAACCTTTAACTTTAAAAATATTTTCCCAATTTGTTACATCCCTTCTAATCTTATTTGCATTAGTATTGTTTGTACAAAAACATTTTAGTTTGATGTAATCAAAATCTTCTATTTTGTGATCAATAAAGATCTCTAGTTCTCCTCTGGTCAGAAATTCCTTCCTCCTCCACAGGTCTGAGAGGTAGACTATCCTCTGTTCCTCTAATCTATTTTTGATCTCATTCTTTATGCCTAAATCATGGACCCATTTTGATGTTATCTTGGTATGTGGTGTTAAGTGTGGGTCCATACCAAATTTCCGCCATAGTGATTTCCAATTTTCCCAAGTTTTTTTCAAATAATGAATTTTTATCCCAAATGTTGGTATCATTGGGTTTATCAAACACTAGATTGCTAGAGTTGTATCCTTTTTTTGTCCTTGGTAACTAATCTATTCCATTGTGCGCCTAGTATATTTCTTAGCTAATACCAAATGGTTTTGGTGACTGCTGCTATATAATATAGCTTTAGATCAGGTATACCTAGACCACCTTCATCAGACTTTTTTTTTTTTTTTTTTTTTTTTTTTTTGTTAATTACCTTGACATTCTTGACCTTTTATTCTTCCATATGAATTTTGTTGTTATTTCTTCTAGGTTACTAAAATAGTTTCTTGGGAGTCTGATTGGTATAGCACTAAATAAATAGATTAGTTTAGGGAGTATTGTCATCTTTATTATATTCGCTCGGCCTATCCACAAGCACTGGATGTCTTTCCAATTATTTAAATCTGAGTTTATTTTTGTGGCAAGTGTTTTCGAAAGTTGCTCATACAATTCCTGACTTTTCTTTGGTAGATGGATTCCCAAATATTTTATGCTCTCCACATGTGTTTGGAATGTAATTTCTCTTTGTATCTCTTGCTGTTGCATTTTGTTGGTGATGTATAAAAATGCTGAGGATTTATGTGGTTTTATTTTGTACTCAGCAACTTTGCTACAGTTGTGAATTATTTCTAATAACTTTTTATTAGAATCTCTGGGGTTTTCTATGTATACAATCATATCATCTGCAAAGAGTGACATTTGATTTCCTCATTACCTACTCATATTCCTTTAATCTCTTTCTCGACTCTTATTGCTGAGGTTAGCATTTCTAATACAATATTGAATAGTAATGGTGATAGTGGACAAACTTGTTTAACTCCTGATCTTACTGGGAAAGGTTTCAGTTTATCTCCATTACATATTATACTTACTGACACTCTTAAATATATCCTCCTGACTATTCTAAGGAATAGTCCATTTATTCCTATACTCTCAAGCGTTTTTAGTAGGAATGGATGTTGGATTTTATCAAATGCTTTTTCTGCATCTATTGAGATGATCATATGGTTTTTATTTGATTATTATTATGGTCAATTATACTAGTAGTTTTCCAAATATTAAACCAGCCCTGCATTCCTGGTATAAATCCTACTTGATCATAGTGTATTATCACGGGGATGATTTTCTGAATTCTTTTTACTAATATCTTATTTAAGATTTTAGCATCGATATCCATTAAGGAAATTGGTCTATAATTTTCTTTCTCAGTTTTCAATCTACCTGGTTTAGGTATCAGTACCATGTCTGTGTCATAAAAGGAGTTTGGTAGGATTCCTTCATCCCCTATTTTTTTCAAATAGTTTATGTAACATTGGGGCTAATTGTTCTTTAAATATCTGGTAGAATTCACATGTAAATCCATCTGGTCCTGTGGATTTTTTCCTGGGGAGTTGATTCATAGTTTGTTCTATTTCTTTTTCTGAAATGGGATGATTTAAGCAATTTATCTCCTCCTCTGTTAATCTAGGAAGCCTATATTTTGAAGGTAGTCATCCATTTCACTGAAGTTATCATATTTATTGGCATAAAGTTGGGCAAAGTAACTCCGTATTATTGCTCTAATTTCCTCTTCATTGGTGGAAAGATCCCCCTTTTCATTTTTAAGACTAACAATTTGATTTTCCTCTTTCCTTTTTCTGATCAGATTTACCAAAGGCTTATCTCTTTTATTGGCTTTTTCATAAAACCAACTGTTGTTTTATTTATTAATTCAATAGTTTTTTTTTTGTTTGTTTGTTTTTTTTTTTTTACTTTCAATATTATTTTTTTCTCCTTTTAATTTTAGTATTTCAAGTTTAGTTTTTGGTTGGGGGTTTTTAATTTTGTCTTTTTCTAGCTTTTTAAATTACAGGCCCAATTCATTAATCTTCTCTTTCTCTATTTTGTTCATATAAGCCTCGAAAGATATAAAATTTCCCCTTATTACTGCTTTAGCTGCATCCCACAAATTTTGGAATGATGTTTCATTTTTGTCATTATCTTGGGTGAAATTATTAATTGTTTCTATAATTTGCTGTTTCACCCAGTCATTCTTTAAGATGATCTTATTCAGTTTCCAATTACTTTTTGGTCTATTTACCCCTAACTTCTTATTGAATGTAGTTTTTTATTGCACTGTGATCTGAGAAGAAGGCATTTACTATTTCTGCCTTCCTGCATTTAATATCTACATCTTTTTTTTTTTAATTCATTTTTCCAAATTATCCCCTCCTTCCCTCCACTCCCTCCCCCCGATGACAGGTAATCCCATACATTTTACATATGTTACAATATAACCTAGATACAATATATGTGTGTAAATACCATTTTCTTGTTGCACATTAATTATTAGCTTCTGAAGGTATAAGTAACCTGAGTGGACAGACAGTAGTGCTATCAATTTAAATTCACTTCCCAGTGTTCCTTCTCTGGGTGTAGTTATTTCTGTCCATCATTGATCAACTGGAAGTGAGTTGGATCTTCTTTATGTTGAAGATTTCCACTTCCATCAGAATGCTTTCTCATTCAGTATTGTTGTTGAAGTGTATAGTGATCTTCTGGTTCTGCTCATTTTACTCAGCAACAGTTGATGTAAGTCTCTCCAAGCTTCTCTGTATTCCTCCTGCTGTTCATTTCTTACAGAGCAATAATATTCAATAACCTTTATATACCATAATTTACCCAACCATTTTCCAATTGATGGACATCCATTCAACTTCCAGTTTCTAACTACAACAAAAAGAGCTGCCACAAACATTTTGGCACATACAGGTCCCTTTCTGCTCTTTAGTATTTCTTTGGGATAATATCTAGATCTTTATGTCCTTATATATGGTCAATTTTTGTATAGGTTCCATGAACTTCTGAGAAAAATGTATACCCCTTTCTATCACCATTCAGTTTTCTCCAAAGGTCTATCATACCTAGTTTTTTTAATGTTCTATTTATCTTTTTAATTTCTTTCTTATTCATTTTGCAGTTCAATTTGTCTAATTTTGAAAGTACACTCCCACTATTATAGTTTTGCTGTCTATTTCTTTTTGCAACTCTCTTAACTTTTGCTTTGGGAAGTTAGTTGCTATGCCAATTGGTGCATATATGTTTAGTATTGATATGGCTTCATTGTCTATGCTACCTTTTAGCAGGATATAGTTTCCTTCTTTATCTCTTTTAATTAGATGAATTTCTGCTTTTGCTTGATCTAAGATAAGGATGGCAACCCCTGCTTTTTTGTCTTTACCTGAAGCATAATAGATTCTGCTCCAACCTTTTAACTTTACTTTTTATGTATCCCCCTGCTTTAAGTTTGTTTTCTGTAAACAACATATTGTAGGGTTCTGACTTTTGATCCAGTCTGCTATCTGCCTTCGTTTAATGGGAGAGTTCATCCCATTCACATTTACAGTTAAAATTACTAATTCTGTATTTCGTGCCATCATATGATCCCTGCATCATGCTTTTATTTAATCCCTTGACCCCCCTGAACCCCTTCCCCAATATTTAATTTATAGACCTCACTTGTGACATGCAGTCCTCCCTTTTTAATATCCCTCCCTCCTCTTTTTAAGTCCCTTCCCCTTTCTTGTACCCTTCCCTTATTCCCCTTTTTCTTTTCCCTTTCCCTCTCCCCCCCTTTTAATGATGTGAGAGAGAATTCTCTGAAAAACAAATATATCAATTATTCACTCTTTGAGCCTACTCTGATGAAAGTAGGATTCACACAATATTTCTCCCCCTCTCTAAATTCCCTCAGATGTGGTAGATTTTCTATGCCTCTTCCTGGGATGTAGTTTCCCTCTTTTTATCACTCCTTCCCCTTTTTCTGATACTATCCCCTTCCCTTTACTACTTCCCCTTTTTTTTTATATTATATCTGTAAAATCAAATTATCCATGCGAACTTTCTGTATATCCACAACAGAGATACAGTTCTCAAGAGTTCTTTTAACCTATTTCTGCTTCTCTTCAGTCTTGTGCCTGTAGATCAAATTTTTTGTTTAAGTCTTTTTTTTTTTTTTTTTTTTTTTTTTTTCTTAGAACCAAATGGAATTCCTCTGTTTCATTAAATGACCATCTTCTTCCATGGAAGAAAATGCTAAACTTAGCTGGGTAGTTTATTCTTGGTTGTAATCCTTGTTCTTTTGCCTTTTGGAATATCAGGTTCTAGGCCCTTCGATCCTTTAATTTGGAGGCAGCCAGATCTTGTGTGACACTTATTGTGGCACCTTAATATTTGAATTGTTTTTTCTTCGCTGCTTATATTTTTTCCTTAGTTTGGTAGTTCTGCAGCTTAACCACAATGTTCTGTGGAGTTCTTTTTTTAGGGTCTTTTTCAGAAGATTTTTGATGAATTTTTTCAACACCTATTTTCCCTTCTGTTTCTATTATCTCTGGACAGTTCTCTTTGTTGATTTCTTGTAAAATAGAATCTAGGCTCTTTTATTGATAATAGTTTTTGGGAAGTCCAATGATCCTCAGATTATCTCTCCTAGATCTATTTTCCAGGTCTATAGATTTTCCCAGTAAGTATTTGACATTATTCTCCAGCTTTTCATTTTTTTTTTCTTTGTTTGACTGATTCTTGGTTTCTCAATGAACCATTCATTTCTATTTGTTCTGTCCTGATTTTTAATATGTTATTTCCTTCATTCACATTTTTAGTTCTTTTTGTATATTCCCAATTGATTTTTTAAATTAATTATTTTGCTATGTTGAATTTTTTTCCATTTCACTACTTTTTAAGTGAGTTATTTTCTTTTTCCAATTCAGAATTCCTATTTTCTTGAGACTTTTTTTAACTTTTCCAATTCAGAAATCCTACTTTCTTGAGAATTTTTTATCTTTTCCAATTCAGAAATCCTACTTTTCTGTGATTTTTTAACCTTTTCTAATTCACAAATTTTGTTTCCCTGCACCTCCTGTGAATTCTTTATTTTTTTCCAACTCAAATTTCAGGATATTGTTATTCTCTATCACAGCTTCTCTTTCCTTTCCCCATTTTTCTTCAAACTCTCTTAACTTTTTAATAGTCTCTTTTAGGAGAGAGTTATGTGATGGGGGGCAGGTATCATTCCCCTTTAGGGTGTTATCTGGAGACTGTTTGGTGTTAGCTTCTTCGGGGTTGGATACCCACTCTTTCTCTGTATAGAAGGTGTCAATCATTCTCTTCAGCTTCTTACTCATTGTTAAAATATGTTGGGATTTTCCCTTGGGGTAAGAAGTTTATTTATTTATTTACCAGCTTCCTCCCAGACCAGAAGTAGAATGCAACAATCCTGTGCCTGAGGTAAGAGAGAGCTCTGAGAGAGAGTTCCCCTCCCTCCTCCCCAGAAATGCCTCAGAAGTGGTTAGCAGGGCTGTGCTGTGATGATACAGTTTACAGGCCTAGCGATCTGCCCTGAGTTTTAAGGCTGAACAGTGAAAGTGTCACAAACCCCAGCCAATGTGTCCTGTGGGGTGGGGATATCATCAGCTGAAGTGAAAAGCCCCTGTGCTCAAACTGGAAGTGTCTGCCCAGAAACCGCGTTCCCTATTTCAAAGGTTCTGCTTCTCTGGGAGTTCTGCTTCTCTAGTAATTCTGGGGCTGCTAGAATTCCATTGCCTTAGGCTCAGCCCGGCACTATTTGGATTAGAGGATGCCTCAGTCTGTGTCCCTGCTGTTCAGGCTCTCAACTACCCCAAGGAGTAGCCCCGGGTAGCAGTAGGCATCTGCACAGCCCTGTGGAGATCTATTAGGTCACTTCCCAATTGGAGTGGATTAAGGATCTAACTTTATATTTTAAAGTGGCTTGATTTCTCTTCTGAACTGCTGTCTTATAAGCAGAGAAGAGCTAACAGCCTATGTCATATTCCTGTATCTCAGTGGCTTCTCTGATCCCAGAGAATCCCCAGCCCGATTGACACAGTGTGCTAGCACCCAGTCCAACCCTGTCTCTGTTGGGCTTTTTTTTTTCTTCCCTAGGAACCGACCTTTTCTGTTGAAATTCCAGATTCTCTTCAACTAGTAAGTTGTGCTTCTAATCCTTGTGGTTTTTATCAGTTCAGCATTATTTTTGAGTATGATTTAACTAATTGGTCATGAGGGAAGAAGGGAGCTTACAAATTCATGTGTATCTTCTCCACCATCTTGGCTCCGCCAGGTTTTTTTTTTTTTTTTTTTTTTTTTAATATTCTAGAAAAATAATTAAAATAAAATTAGTATTTAAATTAGTCCATATTAAAATAATTAATAAAAAAGAAAGAAATTAATCCATATGTGCATGTGAGCCAAATTTCACAAATGCTAATATAACAGATTTTGATTTGTTCAACAAATGTATTTAAAAATCTGCAGTTATACTGTTTCCATTTTAAAAATAAGTTGAATAATAAAAGATTGTTTTATTTCATTTTGTCAACTGAATTGTCATAAAAAGGGAAAAGTAATTAATTTTTTTCCTTCACATTGATGCTACAATTTTGATCACCAATAGCCCAAATTAATATATTATTTATGTCTTATCATTGGAAGTCAGTGATTTCATCTGTGAGGTTTGATTAGGGTATTCTCTGAACTATTCTTATAGTTCAATTGTTTGCATTTTTATTGTTTAGAAAATTCAGTGGAGGATTTTTTAAAATGAAAATTGCTTATCTATAGAACAATGTAAAATTTTGTAGGTCACATTATGTACAAAAATAAGCAAATGTGTATATACATACATATTTTTATACATTTTTATTTATGTATATGTGGATAGATAGAAAGAGATATAATTTGCTAGCTTCTAAAAGAAGTAAATAGAGAGAACTAAATGTTTGAATTCATTTACTTTGCAAGATTGGAATGATTCACAAGGCAAATTGTGCATCCACATAAATGGAACATAATCATAAAATTTCAGAGATGGAAGATGAATATCTGCCTATTCAATAAAGTTCAAATGAAGAAAAGCTCATTCTCTAATAGGACAATTGATTCTATTTTAAGCTAGTCTGATTGTTAAAAAGTAATAAATTGATTTGTTGGCCTCTGTGTGTGTATACATGCATGCACTCATATACAAATACAGGCTACTTTTTTCTTACTTCAAATTCTATTCATTGTTCCTAAATTTTCCTTCTAAACCCAAGTAAACATAGTCTAAGTCCTTTTTGCAGCCCTTTAAATACATAGAGACAGCTGTAACGTTCCCCAAAATTTCATTTATCCAAAACAAAAATTTGTACTGTAATATGTTGCATTTATCCTTGTAGCTTTCATTTTATTGCATTTGGGCCAATGCTGACACCTATAAAAATCTTTAATTTTACTCTTCCCTTTACTAGATCTCACAATCAAATAGATAGGATATTCAATAATAAACAAGTGGACAAAGAGACAACATTAGAACTTAGTATTATTCTCGCTATTTTAAATCTAGGAAATAACACTGCTGATAAAAATGTACTTCCTAGATCAAAACACATTGTTTTTTTTAATATCACTATTCTGTGATTGGAGTAAAAGAACAGAAGTAAAAAACAATACAATCCTTCTCATCCAAAGTTTGATTTCTATTAGTGAAAATTAAGAAATCCCTGAAGTAGTCATATGTATTTGAATTCACACTATTCAATGTTATTATTATGTAAACATCATTATTGGTTCTAGTCCAATGGAAATATGCAGTTCATATTTAAATAATTTGACCATTTGGGGGGAATTCATTATTCACAGCAATCAGGATGTTGCTGAAAGGGCAGAGTGTTAGTAATTTGAACATATAGATATTCCAGGATCATCATCATGGTATTCAATGTTAAATGTTCTTATTATGGCATAAACAAATCAAGTTACTGAATCCAATTAAAATACAAATGCACTGCATTGAAAATATAAGAGTTCATCTGGAAGTTGGGGACCAATTAATTTACTAGTTCTGTTTAATTTTGAATGGAATGTTTTTTCCACAGACACTACAATGTTTTTGAAAATATATTGTAATGCTAATGACATGTTTATTTCCATGTCCTGAGTCAAACTGGGTTAGTGGGGAGTAAAAATGTAACTCACAATATCTTGTTCAGAAATGGCAGTGTGTGTGGGGGGGGAAGAGGAAAGTAGGGGAGAAATCTACATTTTAAATAATCCTGCTTATACTAATAATGATTACTTTGCAACTTTCTAGACCTGGGTCTGAATCAGAAATTTAATAACTAGGACAAAAAGCTATAGGGAGAAATGGGAACAAAACAGAGTTCAAGAGATACTGTACAAAAGATTAAAGTTTCACTTTTTGAAGAGTTTTACTTTTTGAAGAAATCAAGACCTATTATAATGAAAAAAAAAAAAAAATACAATGATCCTCACTATCTAAAACCTCCATGAGTTCATTCCTTTTATTTTTGTTATTTTTGTTTCTGTTTTATTGATTATAAGTTGTGTGATGGCAGAAATGATGTATAGTCTAGTACATTTCAATATGTATTTAGTTTGTAATACATATTTTTTCAAGGAGAAGGATTTTTATTTGCTTTCCTTCCATTCAATTTGAGAGTTAAGGCCTTAACTGAGGTATTTAACTGAAACACTAAAATAGTTCGAAAATATTTGATAAATCTTTTCTTTCTAAAGTTAAAATGTTTTTAAAGAAAGATTTCACAGAACTTAGATGTCTCCTATCTTTCTACTCTAAAATTCTTTATATTGTATAGTATTTTCTGTAAATATTTATGGTAAATAAAATAATAATTTACACTGAGTTCTCTAAGCTTTTATCGAATTTCACAGAAAAAAAATTAAATATTTGTGCTATGACATATACTCTTTTGTAATTAGTATTAATACAGAAACCTTGATGAGTTGTGCAAAGGCAAAAATGCTAAACAGAATTATTTTGTGGCAGAAAAGAGTATATAATAACATTTGCATTTAGAATGAAGGTTTTTAACCATTTTTGAGTTGTAGGCCACTTTGACAATATGATAAAGTCTATAGATTCCTTCTCAAAATAATTTTAATATATAAATATCATATATATATATATATATATATATATATATATATATATGTATATATACATATATGTGTATATATACACATATACATATACATATATTCACACACATAAAAATATACACATATATAATATTTATGATATATAGTATTACAAAGGAAACATGCATATGCACATACATGTGTAAAACACAAAATATAGACACCTATGGTTGTGCAATATGATTATAAAGAGAATCAATCATATTTAAATATTTAAAAAATAATTTAAGAAAAAACCTTCATGAATATATATTTAAGGACTCATGATTTAGTGATTTAAAGAAGAGATTGGTTGGTTGGCTTACAGTAAAGATATGTTTTTCGCTCTTGTGATAAATTTGAACTGTAGGAAAGAACATTGATGGGGATTGAATAATCTCATCACTTTAACACACAAAGTTGCCTTTATGAATGTGGAGCCTTCAAAATAATTAAGGGGAGACAAACTGTGAATTCAATAATTACACATTTACTTTAACTATGATAGTCTAAGTATATACAAAGGCAAAATACAGTTTAGTATTTTCTGTCTTTCTTTATTCAAGAAAACAGATAAACTTTTCATTTGTCTCAGTAGTACAAATACAGAGGATTTTGTTTATCCATAGTACTCATTTCTTTGTCTCACTTAGTCCTTTTCACAATTATTCCAAACATAACAATATAATTTATGATTTCCAAGATGTTACAAAAAATATTTTTTGCAAGTCATGACCCAATTTTTTTAAGCACATTATTGCACTTAGGTAAATGAAATGTCATGAAAATCAATTTCCTTTTGATGGTCAACTATTAACCACAACTTGAGAAGTTAGCAAAACGAAAAATGCTCTTGATAGTCAAGATGAAAGTCAAACTTGAAAAACCACAAAGAGAGCTTCCTTTCTTCTTCATCATACTAAAAATATCCTTGTAAAGTCTAATTTTAACTTCTAAAAGTAAGATGATTTTAAGCCAATTAATGTCTTCAGTTTAGAAATAGGAAGAAATCATTTTTAAAAATTATATTTGTTCCCTGAAGACTTTTATGATTGTTGGGGAATTTTTGCTATTTTATCTGTGATATCACATTCAGTTTTGAAACAATTATAGTAAAATATAATTATACTGTCCTCAAAAAAGAATCTTCTAAAAAGATGATCAGGACAAAGAGATTTAGATTTTGTCTTCTTTCCTTACCCTTCTACTCCTCTCATGGTATTATAGTAGAAGTGACGTTTAATAGGATTAAAGCATTCAAATAGTCCCAGCATTGTGAATAACAAGCCATGTGACACTGGACAAATCAGAAGATCTTAGGGCCTCTTTTGCTCATCTGTAAAATGAATCTAATTTAAAATACCCTTGATACTTCTACTCTAAATGGATAGATGTCTTTCTCAACAAAAAGTAACAATAACCTAAGAACTATAAAGTACAACATCAAGTAAAATACTATTAACATGAGACATTTCATGGGAGAGTATATTTCTAGGATCCAAGATATACTGAATATATAAAAGAGATTTTATTTTTAATGTATTTTAATTGTTGATTTATATGTTTAACATATTTTTCCTCTGTCAAATCGAAAAAATACATTCTATTAACCTGACAAAGAATTCAAAACTGAAAAGGGAGATTTATTTTATTAAAAATAAATGAAAACAAATATATGAAATAAGAGGAAAAAGGTTTTTTAAATCATTTCTTAAGGTATCATACTTTTTTGACAGATTCATCACATGATAGAGTTTAATTTTGCTATTCCACAAAGATATTCATTGTGTTTCCAAATTTTTGCTACTACAAAAGTGCCACTTTAAACATTTGTGAACTTTCATAACTTAAGTAAAATGTGTATGTTAGGATTACAAGGTGAGAACTCAGGTTGTCCAGACAATCTGAATTCTCACCTTGTCACTGTCCAGACAACCTGAGTTTTCACCTTGTAATCTGCCATGACCACCCTATGTTCTAAATCAAAAGAAAGGGGGAGATGTTAGGATCACAAGGTAAGAACTCAGGTTGTCTGGACAATGACAAGATGAGAACTCAGGTTGTCTAGACAATTACAAGGTGAGAACTCAGGTTGACTTGACAGTTCTCTGACTCAGACCTTTGGTTCAGGCCTTTAAAGAGATTTTACACCTTAGGAATTCTAAGAGGAGCAAGTTCATTGGTGGAAGTATTTCCCCATGTCCCGTTGAGTTTTTACACACCTATTCTCTGGGAAGATAAAAGAAGGCAAGCATTGGGTCTGAGAGAATCGACTCTGGGATAGAGTTGTGATGCCAGGCAGGCTGAAAGGAGACCAATCTGATTTGGGGAAGGACAAGAGCTGGAGGAGATCAGAGCTCCCAAGAAACTTGCCCACAGAGGAAAAGATTTTACAGATCTCCCAGAGAAGGATTATAATTGATCAGACAACCAGACCCTCACAATTCAGGAACTTTACATGTGTAGGAGCTAGATCTCTGGATCCAAGTCTACAGGCTTCTTATTTCCTTATTTTTACCACGACCAATTTGTACAAAATATTTAATGTGTATATATATATATATATATATATATATATATATGTATATTTATATGCATTTAATATTAGACATCTATTTATTTGAATAATAGATATATATACATGCATTTAATATTAGACATCTATTTATTTGAATAATTAATATTATATATATATGCATACACACACATATATACATATATATATATATATATATATATATATATAATTTTTTTTTCAGAATTTATTGTGGCATATGGTATAAGTTAATGGCCTATATTTATTTGCTGACAAACTTTTCTCCAATTCTCTCAGCATTTTTTTTTTTTGTGGTCCAAAAAAAAAAAAATCCTTTCTCAAGTAGTTTATATAGTGGAATAGAAAAAACTAACATTCCAAAATAGGAATTTTTCTATATTTGAATATTAAGAATTCTGGACTTTATTGTTTTTGTCACCTCCAGGCTAGTATGCAATGGAAATTTTCATTTAACAAGAAATAAAAGCAAAGCAGTTAAGAAATTATAACTTAAAAGGAAAGATTTTAGAATAAGAATTAGAAATATAGTTGTAACAAATTCAAAATTTCTCAAAGATAGTCTGTGAATCATATACTAATTATATTTCATATTTACATAAAATTTTCTAAAATTATTCCAAGATCAGATTTATTTTTTAAATTATATTCTTTACCAATTCCTTCTTTAGGAAGACCTTTTGTATATTCAAATCATTGAATTATCTTGAGGTATGAATGACATTGTACACAGATTATACCCTTGAAAATCTTTAGGGAAAGAATACAGAAGCAAAAATTCATTTCAAATGAATGTAGACTCTTGATTTACCAATTTGAATTGCTAATAAAGATGCCTTCCCCTTACCACTATGAATATGTAGAAAAACAAAACACAATCATATTACAAAATAAAATGTGCCTGAATCATTATAACAGTTCATCCACATCTCATATTCATGTTTCTTATCAGATTAAAATATATTTTACTTATTTTATGAAATATTTCTAAATTACAGACACAAAGTTGAACAAACATTTTACAAAATGAATCTCAAATGTTTTCCTCCCTTTTGCTTCTTTGTCTCTCTCCAGAGAGCAAGAAATTTGATATTGATTTTATGTATGGTCATACAAAATATTTCTATATTTGTCGTGTTGCAAAAGAAAACAAAGACAAAAATACAACTATAAAAATAGGAAAGTTAAAAAGAATGTGTCCATCTACATTCAGAGTTTATCAGTCCTTATTCTCGAGATGGATAACATCTTTTATCATGTCTTTTTGAATTATTTTTATCATTGTTTTGATCAATGTAGTTGGTAGTGTTTGTTTTTTGTTTTTGTTTTTGTTTTTTGTTTTTTTATAATTCTGGCTCTGCTCACTCCACTTTGCATGAGTTATATGAGTCTCCCCAGGATTTTCTTATGTTACCCTGCTTGTCACTTCAGCACTATAGTATAATAATTTTCTAGCACAATCATGTACTACAATTTGTTCAGCTATTCCTCAATTCTTCTTTACCATGTAAAAAGCACTTCTTCTGTTTTTCTTTTTGGATAAAATAGGTCTTTTTTTTTTTTCCGTTTCTTTGACTCCTTTGGAATACAAATATGTAGTATTGGTTGAGATAGTATTCATGGGTCAAAGGATATGTAGACTTTTATAACCCTTTGTGTATAGTTACTAATTGTTCTCCAGAATGGGTGAACCAGTACACAATGCCACCAGTAATAAATTAGTGTTCCTCTTTTTTAACATTCCCTACAACATTTATCACTTTTCTGTTCTGTAATGTTAAATTTTCTTATAGGTCTGAGATGGTATTTCAGAGTTTTTTTTAATTTGCATTTCTCAAACCAATGGTGATTTATGGCATTTTTTATATGATTATGGGTAGCTTTATTTTTTCTTCTATAAGCTTTCCATTTATATCTTTGACATTTTATCAACTGAGCTATTCATTTTTAAGAATAAATTTGGCTCAGTTTTCTCTATATTTTGAGAAATGAAACATTTATCAAAGAAACATACTTTTCCCAATTTTCTCTTTTCTTTTTAATTTTAAATATATGTTTACTTTTATAAACATTTTATTTTTATTTAGTATATTTTACTTTTCATAATGCTCTCTATGTCTTGTTTCATCATAACTATTTTCTAATTCATGCATCTGATAGATGCTTTTTTTCCCCCCAGGATACTATTATTTATTTATATTATCACTCTTTATGAATACATTTCTTATTCATTTTAACCTTATTTTGGTATATGATTTGAATTGTTATCTTTACCTAATTTTGATCAAACTTCTTTCCAAACTCTTCCACTTTTTGAATTTGAGTTTAATGCTGAGTTATTACCACAAAAGATTGGATTTTTGGGTCTATCAAACACCAGATTACTATGATCACTTACTACTACACTAAAAAAGAAAAAAAAGAAAAACAAAAAAAAAACACCTCATCTATTCCATTGATCTTTCATTCTATTTCTTAGTAAGTGATAGTTCATTTTTGATGATTAACACCCTATAATACAGTATTCAACTTGAAAAATTGCAATATCCTTTCTTCATATGTTTGCTTTTTTCATTGATTCTGTTCATATTCATGAACTTTTATTTTTCCAGTGACATATCTTACTGTTTTTCTATTGTTGTTTACTTGTTTCTTGTTTTCTGTGGTCTCTGGTTCTCTGTGACTTTCTTTTGGGATTTTCTTGGCAAAGGCACTGAAGTGCTTTGTTATTTCCTTCCAGCTCTGGAAGGAACTGAGTCAAAGAGGTTTAAGAGACTCCCTAGTCACAGAGCAGTAAGTGTCTGCGGCCAAGGTTTTAACTCATGAAGTTGAATCTTCTGGATTTCCTCTGTCATTGAGTAAATTAAGCAAGAAAGAATTGTCATTATTATCATATTTTCTTGATTTATATGTGACCAGTTATTATTTCTCCATTTGTTTAAATCAAGTTTTATTTGTGTGAAAAATGCTTTTCAATTGTGTTCTTATAATCCTTAGGTTTTACCTTGACAGGTGAAAGAACAAACTCCCAAGTTATTTACATTGTCTCAGTATTTTAAGTGGAAATTTTCTTTTAATCTCTTATTGATGGATTAGGTATATTAGTACATAATGATACTGATAATTTATGTGGATTTATGTTACATCCTAAAATTAAACTGAAGTTTTTAAATATCTTGACAAGATTTTTGGTTGATTATCTAGGGTTCTCTAAGTTTACCTTCATATTATTTACAAATTTTTTTTTCCTTATTACCTTTTTTTTTTTTTTATTTCCTTTTTATAGCTGGCATTTAAATGGAGATGACATTGGATATCTTCACTTTACTATATTGTTAGGAAGATTTGAGTTTATCCACATTAGAAATAATATTTACTCTTGGTTTTAGATTGATTATCAATTATCATTTCAAGAAAAAAACTCCATTACTTCCCATGCTTTCCATCTTTTTTTTTTTTTTTTCTTTTTTTTTGGAAGAATAGGGGATACATTTTGCTAGAGGTGTTTTCTATATTTTTAAATATATGATTTTTTTATTTATAAGGTCAATTATATTGAAAGCTTTAATGATATGGAACCAGGCCAATATTCCTGAAATAAATGCCAGCTAGAAATGCTATTTGATTTTTTGTGAAGTATTGCTATAATCTCCTTCTAGCATTTTAATTTTAAAAATTGTATTGATTTTCATGAAGGAAAGTGGTTTATACTTTTTGTTCTGTGATTTTGCTCTTCCTGATATAGCCATCAAATACAGAAATTTGTCATAAACAAATTGGTAGGATTTATTTTTTTGCCTATTTTTTCCCAAATTTCTTACAAACATTGTGATTGTTCTTTAAATGTTTGATAAAATTTATTGGCTAAAATCTTTTCCTTGACATTTTTTTTATTAGCACATTTAGGACTTATTTGCTTTTTTTAATTTTTTTTTAAACTAGGCATATTTAGATATTTTATTTCCTCTTTTGTTAATCTGGGCAGTTTATATTTTTATAAAGATGTCATCTATTTTACTTAGATCGCCAGTTTTACTGATATATCATTGTGTAAAATAACTTAATAATTGCTTTAATTTCATCTTCCTTCTTTTATTTATTTATTTAATTTTTATATTGTTCATTTGATTTTTTATTTTTATCCAAAGTGACAAATGGAATCTGTGTTCTGTTGTTTTTATTCATAAAAAATTCCTAACATTTTGCATTAATTCATTTCTCATTTAGTTTTATTAATTCTTTGAGTTTCAAGATTTACACACACATACATACAGACCTTCTTTTTTCATTGTCTGGTTCACACAATAGGTAATGACAAAGATAGTCCAAAGTAAGTGACACAATGTAAAATAGTGGCAATGAGCAAGTACTGGACTTCCGGCCAAGATGGCGGCATGGAGGCAGACAGCTGCTTGAGCTCCTCATTTTCTCTCAGAACTTACTTCATGACAAGCCTCAGACTTAATGCTTGACCCAGAAAGAAACCCACAAATAATCACCAAGAGAAGACATCCTTGAAAGTCGCCAGAAAAGGTCTGTGTTTGCTCGGGGGAGGGTCAATCAGACTGGGCGCAGACTGAGGGCAGACAAGCTAGAGCGAGACAGGCAGCTCACACAGCTCAAACCCGAGGGGGAGGGGTACGATCTCTGCCTTTTCTGTGAAAAGGCTTTTACCCCAGTGTGGATACTCGATCTTGGCAGCAAGCCGGGAGCAGCAGAGAGGGTGTAAATACCGGAGGTGAAGATTAAAACCCCAGAAAGCCAGAGTCTCTCAGAACCTGGCCACCCCCAACCCCCACCTGGACTGACTCGGTGCTTTCTCAGAGCTTCAGAGTGCAGACTCAGTACAGTCATTGCTGTTCTGTTAGTGGCTCACTGCTGCCCTACCCCAGTCTATAGAGGAAGCCCATTAATACCATCCAGCCCCATCCCCCCAAAACAGACGAATTGTTTCTCTTGTCAGTTTGTTTTCTTTGATTCCTACTCTTACAAAATGAACAAAAAATTCAAAAGGGCTCTAACCATTGACAGCTTCTGTGTGGAGAGGGAGCAGACTTCAAATGCTGAGGAGACTAGGAACAGACTGTCCCCAGATGTATCCCCTGGGAGGGATATAAGCTGCTCCTCAATACAAAAGAACCTCATAGAGGAGATCAAGAGGGCTCTCACAAGAGAGCTGGAAGAGAAATGGGAAAAGGAAAGGGAAGCTTGGCAAGAGAGCCTGGAGAAGTCATCACATGCATTAAAAGACAGAGTGGATAAAGAAATCAAATCATTGAGAAACAAGATTAGTGAGATGGAAAAGGTAAACAACTCCAAGGAAAACAGGATTAGAGAGCTGGAAAAAGAAAACAGCTCTCTAAAAAATAAAATGGATAAAATGGAAAAAAATTCCATAGAAGATAAAAACTCAATTGGACAATTACAAAGAGATATAAAAAAAGTGAGTGAAGAAAATACATCATTGAAAATTAGACTGGAACAAGTAGAAATGAATGACTCAAGGAGAAACCAAGAGATAGTCAAGCAAAACCAGAGAAATGAAACAATTGAAAAGAATGTCAAGTACCTTACTAGAAAGAATACAGACCTGGAAAACAGATCCAGGAGAGACAATTTGAGAATAATCGGACTCCTTGAAAAATGTGAGGAAAAAAAGAGCTTGGACACCATTTTCGAGGAAATTATCAAAGAGAACTGCCCAGACATTCTGGAAACAGAGGGTAAAATAGACATTGAAAAAATTCATCAATCACCTACTGAAAGGGACCCTAAAATCAAAACGCCAAGAAATATAGTGGCCAAGTTCAAGAACCATCAGACAAAGGAAAAGATATTGGAAGCTGCTAGAAAAAAGCAATTCAGATATGGAGGATCCACAATAAGGATAACCCAGGATCTAGCAGCATCCACATTAAAAGAACGCAGGGCCTGGAACATGATATTCTGAAAGGCTAAGGAACTTGGTATGCAGCCAAGAATAACTTACCCAGCAAGAATGAGCAACATTTTCCAGGGAAGAAGATGGACATTTACCAAAATAAATGAATTCCATCTATTTTTGATGAAAAAAACCAGACCTACATAAAAGGTTTGATCTTCAAATACAGAACTCAAGAGATTTTTAAAAAGGTAAAAAGAAATCTTGAGAACTATACTTCTGCCATAAAAATATGTAAAGAACATATATACAATTTGTCTTAGAAACTAGAGGTGGAAAGGAAATTATATCATAAAAAAGGGTAAAGTGGTGGTACTACATCTCATGAAGAGGAAAAGGTAACCTATTATATCTGAGAGAAAGAAAGGAGGGAGATGAACATAGTGTGTATCAATAGACATATTCGATTTATGGTGAAACTTCTTCCACTTCATTGAAAAGTGAAAGGGAAGGAGTAAGCTAAGAGGAAGGGAATACAGAAATTGTGAGGAAAAGGGGTAAAATAAGGGGAGGATCTTTAAGGTGGGGGAGGGATCCTAAAAAGGGAGGGCTGTGAAAAGCAAGTGGTGTTCACCAGTTTAATACTGGGTAGGGGGGTAAAAGGAAAAGAAAGGGGAAAAGCATAAGCAGGGGGTAACAGGATGGCAAGCAATATAAAATTAGTCCTTCTAACCATAAAAGTGAATGGGGCAAACTGCCTCATAAAGAGGAAGCAGTTTGCAGAGTGGATTAAAAGTCAGAATCCTACTATATGTTGTTTACAGGAAACATACCTGAAACAGGGTGAGACATTCAAACTAAAAGTAAAAGGGTGGAGCAGAATCTATTATGCTTCAGGCAAAACCATAAAAGCAGGAGTAGCCATCCTCCTCTCAGATCAAGCAAAAAGAAAAATTGATCTAATTAAAAGAGATAAGGAAGGGCATTATATCCTGCTAAAGGGCAGCATCAATAATGAAGCAGTATCAATATTAAATATATATGCACCAAGTGGTGCAGCATCTAAATTCTTAAAAGAGAAATTAAGAGAGCTGCAAGAGGAAGTAGATAGCAAAACTATAATAGTGGGAGATCTCAACCTTGCACTCTCAGAATTAGATAAATCAAACCACAAAATAAATAAGAAAGAAGTCAAAGAGGTAAATAGAATACTAGAAAAGTTTGATATGATAGATCTTTGGCGAAAGCGAAATGGAGACAGAAAGGAATATACTTTCTTCTCAGCAGTTCATGGAACCTATACAAAAATTGATCATATACTAGGGCATAAAAACCTCAAAATCAAATGCAGTAAGGCAGAAATAGTAAATGCATCCTTTTCAGACCATAATGCAATCAAAATTACATTTAACAAAAAGCCAGGGAAAGATAGACCAAAAAATAATTGGAAACTAAATAATCTTATATTAAAGAATGATTGGGGAAAACAGCAAATCATAGACATAATTAATAACTTCACCCAAGAAAATGACAATAATGAGACATCATACCAAAATGTGTGGGATACAGCCAAAGTAGTAATAAGGGGAAGTTTTATATCTCTACAGGCCTACTTGCATAAAATAGAGAAAGAGAGGGCCAACGAATTGGGCTTACAACTAAAACTGCTAGAAAAGGAGCAAATTAAAAACCCCCAGAAAAACATAAAACTTGAAATTCAAAAAATAAAAGGTGAGATTAATAAAATTGAAAGTAAAAAAACTATTGAATTAATTAATAAAACTAAGAGTTGGTTCTATGAAAAAACCAACAAAATAGACAAACCCTTAGTAAACCTGATTAAAATTGTTAGTCTTGAAAATGAAAAGGGTAAACTCACCACTAATGAAGAGGAAATTAGAACAATAGTTAGGAGCTACTTTGCTCAACTTTATGCCGATAAATTCGATAACTTAAATGAAATGGAAGAATACCTTCAAAAATATAGCTTGCCCAGATTAACAGAGGAAGAAGTAAGTAGTCTAAATAGTCCCATCTCAGAAAAAGAAATAGACCAAGCTATTAACCAATTTCCTAAGAAAAAGTCCCCAGGACCAGATGGATTTACAGGTGAATTCTACCAAACATTTAAAGAACAACTAACTCCAATGCTATGTAAACTATTTGAAAAAATAAGGATTGAAGGAGTCCTACCAAATTCCTTCTATGACACACACATGGTACTGATACCTAAACCAAGCAGATCGAAAACTGAGAAAGAAAACTATAGACCAATTTCTTTAATGAATATTGATACTAAAATCTTAAATAAGATATTAGCAAATAGACTTCAGAAAATCATCCCCAGGATAATACACTATGACCAAGTGGGATTTATACCAGGAATGCAGGGCTGGTTTAATATTAGGAAAACTATTAGTATAATTGACCATATTAATAATCAAATTAATAAAAACCATATGATCATCTCAATAGATGCAGAAAAAGCATTTTATAAAATCCAACATCCATTCCTACTAAAAACGCTTGAGAGTATAGGAATAAATGGACTATTCCTTAAAATAATAAGGAGCATATATTTAAAACCTTCAGTAAACATCATATGTAATGGTGATAAACTAGAACCTTTCCCTGTAAGATCAGGAGTGAAACAAGGTTGCCCACTATCACCATTACTATGCAATATAGTACTAGAAACTCTAGCCTTGGCAATAAGAGCTGAGAAATAGATTCAAGGAATTAGAGTAGGAAAAGAGGAAATCAAACTATCTCTCTTTGCAGATGACATGATGGTATACTTAGAGAACCCCAAAGACTCTACTAAAAAGCTATTAGAAATAATTCAGAATTTTAGCAAAGTTGCAGGGTACAAAATAAATCCACATAAATCCTCAGCATTTTTATACATTTCCAACACAATCCAACAGCAAGAGATACAAAGAGAAATTCCATTCAAAATAACAGTCGATAGTATAAAATATTTGGGAATATATCTACCAAAGGAGAGTCAGGAATTATATGAGCAAAATTACAAAACACTTGCCATAAAAATAAAGTCAGATTTAAATAATTGGAAAGACATTCAGTGCTCTTGGATAGGCCGAGTGAATATAATAAAGATGACAATACTCCCCAAACTAATCTATTTATTTAGTGCTATACCAATCAGACTCCCAAGAAACTATTTTAATGACCTAGAAAAAATAACAACAAAATTCATATGGAAGAATAAAAGGTCTAGAATTGCAAGGGAACTAATGAAAAAAAAGTCAGAGGAAGGTGGTCTAAGTGTACCTGATTTAAAGCTATATTATAAAGCAACAGTCACCAAAACCATTTGGTATTGGCTAAGAAATAGACAAGTTGATCTGTGGCATAGGTTAGGTTCATAGGGCAAGGTAGTGAATAAAAATAGCAATCTAATCTTTGACAAACCCAAAGATCCCAAATTTTGGGATAAGAATTCATTATTTGACAAAAACTGCTGGGAAAACTGGAAATTAGTATGGCAGAAACCAGGCATGGACCCACATTTAACGCCACATACTAAGATTAGATCAAAATGGGTCCAAGATTTGGGCATAAAGAATGAAATCATAAATAAATTGGAGGAACATGGGATGGTTTACCTCTCAGACTTGTGGAGGAGGAAGG
Source organism: Sminthopsis crassicaudata (assembly GCF_048593235.1). NCBI lineage: Eukaryota > Metazoa > Chordata > Mammalia > Dasyuromorphia > Dasyuridae > Sminthopsis > Sminthopsis crassicaudata. The sequence goes on from NC_133619.1 coordinate 413,699,023, forward strand.
AGTTTGTGTCCAAGGGAGAACTAGAGATCATTATTGATCACAAAATAGAAAATTTTGATTACACCAAATTAAAAAGTTTCTGCACAAATAAAACTAATGCAAACAAGATTAGAAGGGAAGTAACAAATTGGGAAAACATTTTTACAGTTAAAGGTTCTGATAAAGGCCTCATCTCCAAAATATACAGAGAATTGACTTTAATTTATAAGAAATCAAGCCATTCTCCAATTGATAAATGGTCAAAGGATATGAAAAGACAATTTTCAGATGATGAAATTAAAACTATTTCCACTCATATGAAAGAGTGTTGCAAATCACTATTGATCAGAGAAATGCAAATTAAGACAACTCTGAGATACCACTACACACCTGTCAGATTGGCTAAGATGACAGGAACAAATAATGATGAATGTTGGAGGGGCTGTGGAAAAACTGGGACACTGATGCATTGTTGGTGGAGTTGTGAAAGAATCCAACCATTCTGGAGAGTAATCTGGAATTATTCCCAAAAAGTTATCAAAATGTGCATACCCTTTGACCCAGCCATACTACTACTGGGCTTATATCCCAAGGAAATACTAAAGAAGGGAAAGCAACCTGTATGTGCCAAAATGTTTGTGGCAGCCCTTTTCATAGTGGCTAGAAGCTGGAAGATGAATGGATGTCCATCAATTGGAGAATGGTTGGGTAAATTTTGGCATATGAATGTTATGGAATACTATTGTTCTATAAGAAATGGCCAACAGGAGAAATACAGAGAGGCTTGGAGAGACTTACATCAACTGATGCTAAGTGAAACGAGCATAACCAGAAGATCATTATACACTTCAACAATGATACTCTATGAGGATGTATGCTGATGGAAGTGGATATCTTCATCATAGAGAAGAGCTAATCCAATTCCAATTGATTAATGATGGACAGAATCAGCTACATCCAGAAAAGGAACACTGGGAAATGAGTGTAAACTGTTATTTTTACCTTCTGAATCCAATTCTTCCTTTGCAACAAAAAAATTCGGTTCTACACACATATATTGTATCTAGAATATACTGTAATATATTTAACATGTATAAGACTGCCTGCCATCTGGGGGAGGGGGTTGGGGGAGGAAGGGAAAAAATCTGAATAGTTATAATTATAAAATAAAATAAAAATTAAAAAAATTAAAAAAAAATGAGCAAGTACTTTTGTTTTCATCAAATCCATGAATCATCCTTCTTCATTCCTGAGAAACTACCTTTATTTTCATTTTCTGAACATAGTATTTTCTTATGTTTACTTCCATTTTTTTCATGACAACCATCTAACTTTTCTAGGAATATTAATAAGATTATAGAAATGTTAATGATATTAATTATTAATAAGAGGAGGTTTGTCCTGTTTCTGCATGCTCCATGTTGATGTAGTTTAGCTTCTAATACTTAGTACTTTGGATCGAAGATATCTCTTTCTTTCCTGTTGAAAAAGATCATTTTCCTACATGTTGCCAGAAGCAAAGTAGCCACAGGATTTGAAATTATAATATCTGAATCTCCAATAAACAAAAATTGTCCATCCTCCACATTATCATTTCTTCACTCCAAACAGGAAGAGTTATTATGACAAGGGAAAAGCCCTTTGTTCAAAGAGGTCAATCACCTTGAACTTTGCTTTCTTGTCCCACCCAAATTCCTCATTCCTATCTCACTCTAGAAACCCACTCCCATTGATAACTACTGCTACTTAGACTTTCTATAGAGTTGAACTGAAACCTATTCAAATCCAAAATTCCCAATTGTTTCAATAGCCCCAAGCTCTGAATTCTGACCATAAAGCTAAGCCCCCTTAATGAACCACTTTGAAAAAACTCCTGATCACATTGGGAGCTTTTGTCCACTAAGAGACTTGCTTTCTTAGTGATATTCAGAAATAAACTTTCCTATTTCTTTGCCACAGAGTGAATTCTTTCACAAGACTGGAGCCTTGCCTTTCATACCATATCCTAGATCCCCAACAATTAGGTCATTATGATTCAATCCTATTTGCTCATATAAATATTATAATTTATCTCTGAGGAAGACCAGTTCAGGTTAGAAACCTGAACAAAATGAGCCATTCAGAAACTGTCTAAAACAACAATGACAATAATAAAATAATTTTAAAATACCAGGTAAAGGATATTTAGCAAGAATATAGAACTGGTTTAGATTGAAAAACTCCTCATTTCCAAATAGAAACATGGGCTGTTGGGAGCCTGTGCTAAGCCCAAAAGGTGTGTTAACTTGTATGACTGCCTTCATAGTCAATCTCTGGGCAAACAGTTCCTGTATAAAAAAACTTCATCAATTGCTAACCAACTGTCATATGTGGTGTAGGCAAGCCATCCTACCTGAAGCAATAAGATGTAACCAGAAATAGTATTAGAAAGCATTTTATTAGATATGTTGACAAAACAAAGTTGGGGGAAATGTGCCTGCATTCAATTGATTTGTTATTTAGAAAAAGGTGTTTTAGTCAATTAGTTGGTAATGCCTACTTGTTCCCTTCTCATATTTTCATCCATATTCCCTTCATTACTTGGAGTAAATCATTCTTATAAAGCCATTATAAAAAGTAATCAATTAAGCAACAAACATATAATAAAAAAGCTCAAAATTCATTTGGATATAATAATGTATTTCATTCTTTTGCATTTCTTTCAGCCATTATCTCTCTGAGATGCCATATAAAATAATTTCTAATTGCTTTTTAAATTGCATCACCTCTAACTTTCATTCCCTTTTTGTATAATTTGTGTCTTCCCACAACTCTTCACTAATTCATCTTCATAACTCTTGTTTTCAATACAAACCACACATTTCTATTATTAATTATAATAGAAGTATTATAAAACAATAACAAGTTTGTTATATATCCTAATTGTGGCTGTCTTAATATTCTTAGATATGATTCATTTACAATTTATTCCAAGAATGCTATATTCTTGCTTTTGTTTCTATTACTTTTCACTGTTGTATTAGGAAATTATGCTCATAATCTTTAACATTCCATTATTGTGTTTTAAATTTAATTTATATTTCCCCACCAATATTGCTCTTGATTTTTGTCTCAGTTTGGTAAAGGAATTGACATTACTATCTAAAACAGTTTCTGGGCTATTTTGGCCAATATATTCAGTTCCCTCCCCCCACCTCCATTTCTCATTTTTGGTATTGCCATTGTATCTTAGTTGATTAGCTTAAATAAAATGATATTGTCACCATGTCTTCTAAGAAATCTGTTCTTCTAATCATGTTGATTTTTTTTTTTATAACTAGTTTGTGATTAGTCTGCATGTATAAAGCTGATTTTATCATGAATTCTATATGAATAATGAGCTGCTTATTTAATGTAAAGAATTAATTTTATTTATGTGAATATTTTACTGGTTATTACATCCAGTTCTCCTGACCTTTGTAGCTGCTGTCTAATATGTAAGTCTTTCAACAATGATATCTCAAATTCAAACAGTATTTTCCAACATTTTTTTCACTTTTTTTCACTTCTCATTCTCTATCCAAATTCACACTGAAATCATTTAGTATCATTGTAAATGTTAGCTAGGATAAGAGCTTCATTTGCCATCCAAACTGTCAGTCTAGAAGCTGTAATAATTTTCTTCATTATATTTTGTCTAAGTTCAGAATGTCCATTATAAGATGAAATAATCAAGTTTCTAATGAAACATTTACTTATTGCTTTTGGACACACAATGATATGCTTTCCTTGTTTTTCTTTCTGAGGAGATTCTGTAAACCATACTTTAATTTAATTATAAATTAAGTTTTTACTCTTTAGTTTCAATTTTTTGAAAGACTATGCACAAATAGAATAGTGCAGCTTAATGGTGCAATGAATGTAGGACTGGTGCTGGTGTCAGGAATACCTGAATTCATGTATAGTTCATGCAACTACTATTTGTATGACTTTAGGCAAGTTGTTTAACCATTATTTGGCTCTTTCCCAAAAAGGAGGATAATTTCTCTGTCCTTGGGTTGTTGTGAGGATCAAATGAGGTAATATTTTTAAAATGTACCTGGAAGGTAATATTAATGCTGGATAATACTGTTTTTTATCATTATTAAATAATACAGCAAATGTTTTAGTTTTTTTTTTTTTACTTTCAGAATGCCTCCAGTAAATTAATATTCGCTTTCTTTCTTTTTTTTTTTTTTAATCTACACTCATAAATTCTACTTTCTTATCTCCCAAACACTTTTTTAACTTTTTACAATCTGAATTCTAACTCAACTATTCAACTGAAACTACAATCTCCTGGATTAACTATAATATCCTAAATGTAAAGTCTAGTGACATTCTTTTACTCCTTATGCTTATTGAACTTAACTCATCTGTTTATCTTTTTATATAATTAAAAGCTAACATCCTTTGGTTCTGCCTCTACAACATCTTTCATGTCCAGCTCCATTAACAGGCATTATGCTAGAGTTTCAGTATCTTTTACATGAGTGAATTTGTTTCCTTCCATCTAATCTCTCCCTTTTCCAATCTATTCTCTATATATTTACCAAAGTAATATTCCTAAAGCACAGGTTCTTGATCATGTAAATCCCTTTTCAAAGAAGCTTCAGTAACTCTTTATTTCTTCTATTAAATTTAAATCCTTCTCTCTGAAATTTAAAGCATAATCTAGTCCAATTAATCTTTCTAGGCTAACTGCAATCATAATAAGCATTTCATAGATCTTGTTTCTATATCTTGTCTCTATGCCTTTGCTCAGTTTGTCCCCTATGTCTGGAATATATGAAGCTCTTTTAATCCCTTGTTTCCTTTAAGGCTCAACTAAATTATTACTTTCTAGATGATCTAACCAACTGCTGGTGCCTCCTCCTTACCTAAACAGTATTGTATTTATTTCACATGTATAAGTGTGTGTGTGTGTGTGTATGTATGTATGTATGTATTTCTTCATGTTATTTTATTTCAATTGGCCATAAGTTTCTTGACAACAAGAACTATTTCATTTTTTTCTTTGTATATTTAAAACCTAAGACATATTCTGACATAGTAGTCAGATAATGATAAAGGTCTTGTTGATCAATTGATTTTCAGCTTTGGAGAGCTTATTTTTCACAGGCATGCTTTTCAACAACCTGTTAACCTCTAATGGCTCAACACAGTAACATTTTATGCAGTCACAACTTTATAAAATCTAAAATTAAATTTTAAAAATATTCTTCCATAACAGTCCTCAGCATAAACACAGTTTTGTCATTTCTGACAACATGTCAGAGCTATTAAAATGTATGGACTATATTTACAAGACATAGTTAAAGTGTTATAAGTAAACTTGTCTCATTGACTATATTCTTAGATTTTATATTTATGTGTGTGTTGAATAACTGTTAACAGATTTAGTTTCAAGAATTATCACATCTATGTTAATAAACAATGTACAATTCCATATATTTAGTTTCCCATAGTAAAACAAAGTATCAAATATTTTACCTAGGAAAATGTCTTTAAATATTAAAAGGAAAAATTACAGAATCTTACAGCTGGACATAACCTCAAAGCTAATTCAACTCAAGTCTTATGTGAGCAGTAAATCCCTCCCATATCCCCAAGTAGACACCAGATTTGACTTGATAGTATAGTTATTCACTTTCCTGCTTAAAGTTCTCTAAAACCTTAGACTACTTCTTCATCTTTGCAGTTTCCATAGTTTTAAGTATATTCCACAGATTCTCTCAAATGAAAACAATCAGATAGAAAACCCTAAAATATAAATGAGGAGGCCCTTTTTCCATCAGGAAAATGATTTCAGTAGCCAGAGCAAGAAAACAAAAACCAAAAAGATTCTTTCTAATTAAAATGTAGGCCAATTAATAATCAAAAGCAGATACAAATGGAAGAATTGTGAACTGCTCCATCCATTCCATCTGTCATCTCTTATTTATCTCAATCTTTCCCTATCTACAGGGTACTTTCCTGACCAAAAACATGTTCATTGTCTCTATTATTCTCAAAACCCCTTCACTTGAGCTGTGAACTGATCCAAGAACAATTTGCAGAACAATTTGGAGCTTTGCCCAAAGGGCTATCAGACAATGCAGACCTTTTGATCCAACAGTTTCCCAACAAGGTCTATAAACCAAAGAGATCATAAAAAAGGGGAAATGGCCTACACGTGCAAAATGATTATAGCAGTTCTTTTTATAGTGGCAAGGAATTGGAAAATCAATGGATCCCCATGAGTTGAAGAGTGGCTGAATAAGTTATATAGTATGTAAATATAATGGAATATTATTGTTCTATAAGAAAAGATGTGCAAGCTGATTTCAGAAAAGCCTGGAAAGAATTACCTAAACTGATGCTTAGTGAAGTGAGTAGAAACAATAACAACAAGAAGATTATGTGATGATCAACTATGATGGATTTGGCTCTTTTCAATAATGAGGTGATTTAAGGCAATTCCAATAGATTTGTGTTAGAAGAAGCCATATGCATCCAAAGAGAGGACTATGAAGACTGAATCTGGATCACAGCATAGTATTGTCATTTTTTGTTGCTGTTTGTTTGCTTGTTGCTTTTTTATCATTTTCCCTTTGATCTGAATTTTCTTGTGCTACATGATAAATGTGGAAATATGTTTAGGAGAAGTGCATGTTTACTCTATTGGATTGCTTGTTGTCTAGTGGAGGGAGGTGATAGGAAGGAAGATAGAAAAATTTGGAACACAAGGTTTTCAAGAGTGAATGCTGAAAACTATTTGCATGCATTTTGAAAAATAAAAAGCTATTCTTTATTTTTAAAATAAGCAGAGACATTACTTCTTTCCTACTGGGCAGAGTTGACATTACCATTTCTGATTGGTTAAAAAGAGATGTTAGCCATTTGCTTCTCAATCTTCTTTTAAATGAATATTTACCTTTTTAATTTCCTTTTTTTCTATACTTGATGTCCTTTTAATTCTCTAATTTTTAGTCCTACAAAGCATCATTAAGACTTTAGTGTTAATGAATAGAGTCAATTTACCTCAAAATGCAGCATTATGCTTATCGACTTTCAATACCAGAAATCTTGGGTAACACATGCCTTTATGAGATTGTGACTTGGTTTATTTAAAACAGTTTGCTAAAGAAAAATAATGCAACACAAAATCCTTCATATTTTCATTCAAAACATAAAAATGAAGTATCCTTTGAAAAATAAAGAATTTTCAATTTTCAATAAATCAAGGCATCACCTTTTCTAATTTTATATTAATCTTTGATGAATACTGCTCCATCAGCTCTTTCTAATTTCAAAATAAAGATCTTCCTCATTTGAATTAAATGTCTCACTTTTTAGGATTCAGGTTTAATTAATCTTATTAAAAATATCACTACATTTTCTCACATTTTCTATTTTGAGAGCAAAAGTCAGAATTCTCATTTTTTTAAAGAGACATATAAAACATAGGCCAAAGGTAAAATAGTGGAACACATTTTTGCCTCTGACCCATTTGCTAAATAAAACTTTTTGGCTTTGTTTAAGTGACTAAAAACATTGTTAATAGCATTAGTGATAAAATCCTATAAGTTGAAGAGATGTTACTAAAGAATTGGTCTACTGACATATGAGAAATATTATACTTTAGGCCAAGTGGTTCCACAATTACATGTGCTTTATATATAAGTAGGTGTAGATAGATAGACATTTTCAAAATAATATTCAAAATTAGAGCTTATAAATGATTTAAGTAGTCAGCACACTATTAATAAAAATGTGGTTTTATAAATTAATAGTTACAATTTACTCTTATGCCATTCAAAGTTTATTTTATATGCCAGATTTTATTTTCATTTTCCTAAAGACTACAAACAAACAAATAGAAATTGGTATAAAACAGTGGTCCTCCTGGGATTCTCAGAGAAACTTTGAAGAAAGATATCAGGAAGGTTTGACCTATAAAGAATAAGTATGCCCAGGCTAATTTCACTTAAATTGCTAATATTGAGCCCTGGGGCTAACTGGGTTGGGAGGTAGCCTCAGCTTCAGCCACAGAAATCTTCACCTCCCAGACACTGTGTGGTGTCAGACATAAGAGTCAGAAAAGATTGAGAAACAAAAACTCTTCTGATAAGAATTGCCAAGCTCAGTTGGGCTGACAAGACATAGCCCTGGCTGAGAAGAAACCAACAAACCCAGTGAATGCAGAAGCAGTGGATAATGCATAGTATTGGCTAAGGGCATTTACAAGAGTGCTAAATTCTTGGTTTCAATTTCTGGCCTGAGGTGAGAAGTGAAGGAGGACCTGAGGCTAGATTCACCAACCCCCATATTCCAGGATTAGAAGTGATTACACTAATTAACTGTTATAAAGGAATTTTTCTTTTTTTTAAATAAAGATAGTAAAGGAAAAAGAATAAAACAGTAGGAACTTACTATGGTAATAAGACAGAAGTTCATCTTTAGAAAAGAATATTGAAGCAAAAAAAAACCAAACAAACAAACAAACAAAAAAAAAACCTCTCATACCCAAAAAGTTAACTGTCACCCTAGGAAGAATTCAGGAGGAATAAATAAAAAATGACTCCAAAAAACAAATGAGTGAGATTGAGGAAAATTAAAAACAAAAAGGAACAAAAAAAGAATGATACGAGAAAAATGAGATTATGAAAAGAAAGTCAACCAATTAGAAAATACCCAGAATCTTAGGAAAGAAAATTACTCTTTAAAAACTAAAATTCTGAAGGGAGGAGTCAGCAAAATTATGAAACCAAAGAACATAAAACAAAAAATAAAGAATGGAAAAAAGAAGAGAATGTGAGATATCTCATAAGAAAAAAAAATAATTTATCTGAATAACAAATATAAAAGAAAAAACTTCCTGTGACCTCCTTCTGACCTTTCAAAGCAACAGCAGATTAAGCCACTAAACTGATTTTGGAGTCAAAGAATCCACAGATAGTTGGAGTATAATATTTTTTCCAGAAGAAGTTACCTTGGAACAACTTCAGAACAGTTCTGTTTCAAATAGGCAGGGGAAGTTTATTGAGCCCTGACCAAAAGCATAGGGATATAAGGCAAGGAGCTGGCAGGGATGCAGAGCATTGCAGCTTGCATGCACCTGGGAATCTTCTGTGAGCCTCTAAGGCTACTGTGTCCTGGTTGGAAGCAGGTGATTTGGTAGATTTTCTATGAAAGGCAAATTGTAAACCACTGAGCTCCAGAAGAACATGGAGCTGAGGAGGGGTGGGGGAGATGCTAGTCACGACTACCCACCACCAGAAGTCAATCAGCAGAACTGCTCCAGGTCAAACTAAAGATCATTAAAAGCAGACCTCAACTCTTTAAAAAAATGATGAACAAAAAACACAAAGAACTCTCACCACAGACAGTTTTTATGAGAAAGAGAAGAGACCTCAAATCCTAAGGGTCCAAAAAGGCAAATAAACTTCAGATGAAGTCCCAAAGGGAGATATGAGCTGGTCCCCATTTCACAAGACTTTCTTGGAAGATTGCATAAAGAATCTTAAAAAAAGAATTAGAAGAAAAATGGGGAAAGGAAATGAAATCTTTGAAAGAAGGGATGGGAAAAGCATATAACTCTGTTCAAAATAGATATGAAAAAGACAGCAATTCATTGAAAAACAGAATTTATGAAATGAAAAAAGAACAAAACAATTCAATTTGCCAAATAAAAAAGGAGCTAAAAAAGGTAACTGAAGAAAATAATACACTAAAAATTAGAACTGAACAAATGGAAATGAATGACTCAATAAGACTTCAAGAATTAGTCAAACAAAAACAAAAGATTGAAATAAAAATTAGAAGAAAATAAATATGAAAGCCTTCTAGGAAAAGCAACTGACTTGAAAAATAGGTCTAGGAGAGACAATCTAAGGATTATTGGACTTCCTAAAAGCCATGATTTAAAAAAAAAAAAAAAAAAAAAAAGTACCTAGATATCTTACAGGAAATAATAAAAGAAAACTGCCCTGATATTTTAGAATTGGAAGGTAAAAAGACATTGAAAGAATTCATTGATCACCTCATGAAAGAGATCCATAAATTAAATCCCCAAAGGACATCATAGCTAAATTTCCTAACTAGTACACCAAGAAAAATATATTGCAAGCAGCCAGAAAGAAACAATTTAAATACCAAGGAGCCATAATTAGGATTACCCAAGACCTAGCAGTTTCTACATTAAAGGATTGGAGATCCTGGAATCTGATATTCTGAAAAGAAAAAAAAAAAAAAAAAACGTGGATTACAGCCAAGAACAAGTTAGCCAGCTAAAATGAGTATTATCTTTCAGAGAAGAAGAAGGACATTCAATGATATAAGTGAATTTCACCTCTTTTTTAGTGAAAAGACCAGAATTGAGCAAAAAATTCATCTCCAAACACAGACTCAAGAGAAGCACAAAAAGGTAAAAAAGAAAGAACTCTTGAGAACTACATTTGCGTTATGGGTATATTTGGTGCAGGCATATTTTGATTTTATTAAGATAATATGAAAAAGAAAGTGGAGGTGGAAAGGGGATTATACTGGAAAAAGAGAAAAAAGCACATAAAATAAGATAAATTACATTTCATGAAGAGACAAAGAAGAACTAATATAGTGTAAGGAAAGAAGGGAGGGGGATGTGCATTGTGAGAATCATTGTCTCATTAGATTTACCTCAAAGAGGTAAATCAGACATATTTGGTTTCATAGGGAAAAAAAAAAAAAAAAAAAAACTTGTCTCACTTTATAGGGAAGTGGGAGCAGAAAGGGGAAGAGAAAGGGAAAGAGAGAAAAACAGAAAGAGTAGGGGAAAAGTGTAAGAAAGGATGAAGGGCTCAAAAGAGGGAGGGCAGTCTGAGGATAATGGTCATAAAAAGCAAAATACTGGGGAGGAGGGAAAGGGGAAAAGAAAGAGAGAGGCATAATGGGATATATTAGATAGCATGAAATATAAAATTAATCATTTTAGCTGTGAAATTGAATGGGATGAACTATTCCATAAAACAGAAGCAGATAGCAGACGGGGTATATACAGAGTGAAGATAAAGCCCTGGAGTAAAATCTATTATGCTTCAGGTGAAGTAAAAAAAGCAGGGGTAGCAATCCTGATCTCATATCAAGTAAAAGCAAAGATAGATCTAATTAAAAGAGATAAGGAAGGAAACAATATTTTACTAAAAGTTACCATAGATAATTAAGCAGTGTCAATACTAGACATATATCTACCAAGTGATATAGCATCCAAATTCCAAAAAAGAGAAGAGATTAAGAAAGATGCAAGGAAAAATAGACACCAAAATTATACTAGTGGGGGATCTCAAACTTGTTCTCTCAGAACTAAATAAATTGAACCACAAAATAGATAATAAAGAAGTTAAGGAGGTAAACAGAATATTAGAAAAGGTAGGTATGATAGATCTCTGAAGAAAATTTAATGGAGACAAAAAGGATTTAACTTTTATCTCAGCAGTTCATGGAACTTAGACAAAAACTGACCATGTATTAGGGCATAAAACCTCAAAGTCAAATGCAGAAAGACAGAAATAGTAAGTGCATTTTTCAATAGAAAATGCAATAAAAATCACATGCAATATAAGGTCAGAAGAAAATGGAAGAAAAATTAATTGGAAATTACATAATCTAATTATAAGGAATGAATGGGTGATACAACAAATCATAGACATAATCAACAATTTCATCCAAGAGAATGAAAATAAAGAAACAACATACCAAAGTTTGTGGGATTCAGTCAAAATAGTTATAAAGGGAAATTTTTGTATCTCTAGATGCTTACTTGTATAAAATAGAGAAAGAAAAGATCAATGAATTAGGCTTACAACTAAAAAAGCTAGAAAAAGAACCAAATTAACAACCCTCAGTTAAATACCAAATTTGAAATAATGAAAATAAAAAGGGAGATTAATAAAATTGAAAATAAGAAAACTATTGAATTAATAAATTAAACTAAGAGTTGCATTTATGAAAACACAAACAAAATAAACCATTAGTTAATGTGATTATAAAAAGCAAAGAAGTAAACCAAATTCTTAGTCTCACAAATGAAAAGGAGAACTTTCCACCAATGAAGGGGGAATTAGAGCAATAATTAAGAGTTATTTTACCTAATTTTATGCCAATAATTTGATATCCTAATGAAATGGAGGAATATCTACAATAGAAATTACACAGGTTAACAGAAAAGGAAATAAATTATTTAAATAGTCCCATTTCATAAAAATAAATAGAATAACATATTAATCAACCCCCTAAGAAAAAGTCCCCAGGGCCACCTGGATTTACATGTGAATTCTACCAAACATTTAAAGCACAATGAATTCCAATTTTATATAAACTATTTGAAAAAATGAGAAAAGGGCTCCAACAAAATTCTTTTAATGACAAAGATACATTACTGATAGCTAAACCAGGAAGAATAAAACCAGAGAAAGAACATTATAGACCAATTTCCCTAATGAATATGGATGCAAAAATCTTAAACAAAAGGTTAACAATGAGATTGCACAAAGTCATTCCCAGGATAATACACTATGGCCAAGTAGGATATATACCAGTAATGCAGGGCTAATTCAATATTAGGAAAAGTATTAGGATAATTGCCTATATCAATAACCAACTAAAAAAAACTTATTATCTCCAGAGATGCAGAAAAAGTATTAGATAAAATCCAACTTCCATTCATACTAAAAACACTAGAGAGTCATAGAATAAAGGGACTTTTCTTTAAAATGATTAGTAGCATCTATTTACAATCATAAGCAAGCATCTTATGTAATGGATATCATTCCCAATAAGATCAGGAGTGAAGCAAGGTTGTCCACTATTACCATTACTATTTAACATTTTATTGTAAATGTTAGCTTTGGCAGTAAGAGAACAGGGATTAAATTAATTAGAGTAGATAATAAGGAAACGAAATTAGCATTCTTTGCAGATGACATGATGTTATACTTAAAGAACCCTAGAGAATCAAGTAAAAACAAAACTACTAGAATCAATTCACAACTTTAGCTAAATTGAAGGTTACAAAACAACTCCATATAAATCACCATTTTTATATATTACCGAACAAGTCGAGCAGCAAGAGATACAAAAAGAAATTCCATTCAAAATAACTGTTGATAGTATAAAATATTTGGGAATCTACCTGCCAAGGTAAAGTCAGGAAATATGTTAACACAAGTACAAAACACTTTCCATGCAAAGGTAGATCTAATTCATTGGGAAAATGTCAAGTACTCATGAGTAGGCCAAGATAATATTATAAAATGACAATACTACCTCAATTTATCTATTTATTTAGTGCCATAACAATCAATCTCCCAAGAAATTATCTTACAGACATAGGAAAAAAATAATACCAAAGTTCATCTGGAAGAAGGTCAAGAAGTTCAAGGGAATTAATGAAAAAAAAAAAAAAAAAAAAAAAAAGAAAAGAAAAAAAAAACAACAACAGTGAAGGTGGCCAACCTGTGCCTGACCTAAAAAAACTATGTTATAAAGCAGCGATCATCAAAAACATTTGGTACTGGCTAAGAAATAGAGTAGTAGATCAGTGGAGTAGGTTAGGACCACAGGAGAAAATATTTAATAACTATAACAATCTGGTGTTTGACAAACTCAAAAACCCTAGCTCTTGGGATAAGAACTCACTATTTGACAAAAACTTCTGGGAAAAATTGGAAACTAGTATGGAAAAAATTAGGGCTTGACTCATACCTAACACCACATACCAAGATAAAGTAGCAATGGATTCATGATTTAGACATAAAGAGTGATATTATAATCAAATCAGAAGAAAGAACGTATGATAGATTACCTATCAGATCTCTGAAGAAGGAAGGAATTCATGTCCAAATACGAACTGGAAGTCATAATTGAACACAAGGTAGATAATTTTGATTATATTAAGTAAAAAGTTTTTGTAAAAACAAAACTAATGCAGACAAGATCAGAAAAGCAGCAATTAATTGGGAAATAATTTTTACATTTAGGAGTTCTGATAAAGGCCTCTTTCAAAAAAAAAATATATATATATATACATATTTCAAATTCTTATAAGTTTCAGTCAATTCTACATATATATATGTATATATATATGCATATATATATATACATATATATATGTAGAATTGTATATATATATTGTATATATAGAATTGTATATATATATATATATACATATACATATATATACATATATATGTAGAATTGTATATATATATATTGTATACATATATATATATATGTAGAATTGACTGAAACTTATAAGAATTTGAACCATTCTCCAATTGATAAATTGTTTTGAGCCAGAGAATTCTTGAAACAAGGATTCTTAAAAGGTGTTAAGTCAGTGCAATTGATAAGACAATGGTTATCTAGTTTAGCATGGTTAGTTCTATAATTAAGTATGATTGATTTAACCTACAACAAATAATGATTCCCTAGTGATATAATGATGTTATTTATGTTGAAGATATCCATTTCAATCAGAATATATCTTCATATAGTATCATTGCTGAAGTTCATAGCAGTCTCCTGGTTCTGCTCATTTCACTCAACATCAGTTCATGTAAGTCTCTCCAAGCCTCTCTATATTCATCCTGCTGGTCATTTCTTAGAGAGCAATAATATTCCATAACATTCATATACCATAATTTACCCAACCATTCTCCAATTGAAGGCATCCATTCATTTTCCGGTTTCTAGCCACTACAAAAAGAGCTGCCACAAACATTTTGGCACATACATGTTGCTTTCCCTTCTTTAGTATTTCTGTGGGATATAAGCCCAGTAGTTGTCCTGCTGGATCAAAAGGTATGCACAGCTTGATAACTTTTTTGGCATAGTTCCAAATTGCTCTCCAGAATGTAATGATATCTCAGAGTTGTCTTAATTTGCATTTCTCTGATCAATAGTGATTTGGAACACTCTTTCATATGAGTGGATATAGTTTCAATTTCATCATCTGAGAATTGTCTGCTCATATCCTTTGACCATTTATCAATTATAGAATGGTTTAATTTCTTATAAATTAGGGCCAGTTCTTTATGTATTTTGGAAATGAGACCTTTATCAGAACCTTTAACTTTAAAAATATTTTCCCAATTTGTTACTTCCCTTCTAATCTTATTTGCATTAGTATTGTTTGTACAAAAACATTTTAGTTTGATGTAATCAAAATCTTCTATTTTGTGATCAATAAGGATCTCTAGTTCTCCTCTGGTCAGAAATTCCTTCCTCCTCCACAGGTCTGAGAGGTAGGCTATCCTCTGTTCCTCTAATCTATTTATGACCTCATTATTTATGCATAAATCATGGACCCCTTTTGATCTTATCTTGGTATGTGGTGTTAAGTGTGGATCCATACCTAATTTTTGCCATGCTAATTTCCAATTTTCCCAACAATTTTTTTCCAAATCATGAATTTTTATCCCAAATGTTGGTATCTTTGGGTTTACCAAACACTAGATTGATATAGTTGTATCCTTTTTTTGTCCTTGGTAACTAATCTGTTCCACTGAGTAACTGGTCTATTTCTTAGCTAATACCAAATGGTTTTAGTGACTGCTGCTATATAATATAGCTTTAGATCAGGTACACCTAAACCACCTTCATCTGACTTTTTTTTTGTTGTTGTTGTTAATTGCCTTGAAAGTCTTGACGTTTTATTCTTCCATATGAATTTTGTTGTTATTTTTTCTAGGTTACTTGTAACGTGCTCTCCTGGCAGTTACAATTACTAGTCTGTCCTAGACCCACCAGAGTACCTTTGACCACTGTCCTTTGCAGTGTGAGCTCTACCCGGCTCGCCTCCTCTGAGGCCTTCTAAGGTCTCTGGCCACAATCTCTTGAATCTATAGCTTAGTAACCGGTAGCGCACTCAAGAACAACCACGTGTAATCTTAAAAGCCTTTATTATACCTACTCACATAATGCCCTAACTGATGCCCTGACTTGTTGGTTCCCTGGTGAACACCTGGTCAGAAGACCCATGTGTTCACTACCAAAATCCTTACCTCTTTCGGCTACCCATCTTGGCTTGGCCACCCAGGCTAGGAGCCAGGGTGAACAGCACGAGGTTAAAGAGGGCGGTTGCTGCCTGCAGTGGGCTTATATAGGGCCTGTGAGGTCACACACACAGCCAATCAGCGAGAGAGTCACCCATTACGAAGCTATCTCAATATGGCCAGGATCCCGCCCAAGGGCAGTCCTAATATCCACAGAAATTACTTCTGGGCCTCAATCCCGATGCACTGTGTCCGCCCATTTAAAGGGCCCTTACAATTCCCTTTCTCTTGTTTTGCGGGAACCGCACATCTCACCAAGCTAAACTTTTAGCACCAGCTATAGTTCACTTGGTCCATGAGATGACAGAGTGTTATGCCCAAGGAGGTACAAAGCAGCAGATCAGTAAACAGAAGTATGACAATGAGAACCAGGCTCAACAGTGGCCCAAATGTTCAACCCATTCATCAAAGTCATACTCGAGATAATAGGCCAAAGAGATTGGATGCCAATGAGGTAGGATGTCAACACTGAGGTGGGAAGTCAACAAGGTAAAACATCACAATTCTAGTTAACAAATATCAGTAGGTATGTTGTCACAATTCTAGTTACATTTATCACAGTTCTAGACCAATTCTAGTTTCTTACAATTTTCTGTTGCACTTTTCACACTCCTAGAACAATTCTAGCTTATCACAATTCTCAATTGCACTTGTCACAATCCTAGAACAATTCTAGTTTATCACAATTCTCAATTGCACTTTTCACAATCCTAGAGCAATTCTAGTTTCACAGGTGCACATAAGCAGTCATGTCCAGTAACATTGTCTCAATAACAATGGCAGGTGGGTGTGTTGGTTTTTCACCCACTAATTTAAAAGCATAGTCCTTCAATAGAAAGCATAGGGCAAAGCCTCTTCCCAGGCCACCATATGGCAAGTGGCCACGGGAGAAGCAAGCAGGCCCATTGTCCATTTACAGTCTTTATATTGCGTATCACCCAAAACAGTCCATTTCAGCTGCAACACTGGAACTGTGTCTGGTGTCTCTGGTCACGGTCAGGAGGGGCATCGCTGCCATCAGCGTCTGAAGGGCTGCGGACATCTGGCAGGTCCCTCTGGGCTGTTGTCTGGTCCTTCTCTTGGATCCCCAGGTTACAAATGTCTCTGGTGGGGATGAACTCTGCTGCTGGATCTGCACCTAGGAAGGAATGTACTCGGGGCCCAACTTGGGCCTTTCCAAATGCCATCCAGGCCTTTCCACATCACAGTGGAAACAAAGTTGTTGTCAAAAAGATCAAAAGTCAGACAAAAGTGAGTCAGTCTGTCACTTAGCTGCACTTTCTGTGTATGCCCGAAGTGCATTGCTAAGGTAAAAGGCAAAGAATTTAAAAATGTAAAACCAAAATAGATTAAAAATATAAAACCAAAATAACTTTAAAATGTAAAATCAAAATACTTTGAAGATGTAAAATCAAAAATGTTTAAAAATGTAAAATCAAAATTAAAAAATTGTAAGCAATCACATATCCCAAAATTCCCTTCTCTTGTTTAGAAGAGAAGATCTTGGGGATAGTCTGTGCAGTAATAACTTTACTAGAACACTCGGCTATATCCCTGAATTCTTTTGCCTAAAAATCAAAGTTTGAGTTTCTGATACCGAATTGTACTCCAGGAGTGTGAATCAATAAATCTGATATTACTTTTCCTCCTGGGTCAAAGATCACACACTGTCTATTTATTCTAGTGATTAAAACAGCAATTTTCCAACCCATTCTAGACATAAACACTGTTTTATAAGTACCCGTAGGGGGTTGGGAAATCAAGCTCACCTGTGGAAGTGGAAAATCCACGAGGTAAGAAAAGAGGAGTTCCAACTCTCCAAAGACTATCCTAGCAGTTTTACAAGGATAAAACTCCACTCTCTCTAACTGCAAGGTCTTGTCCCTGTAAGGTTTCTTAGAAATTAACTGAACTGTATTTTTAAAACTTTTCTGATTATACTCAATACCCCACAATTCCTTTTTGCCTTGGGGCATAAAGCCTACTCCGGTCCTTTGAAAAGACACAGGAGTTTTGAATGGATTAATGGGCAGTGCTGATGGCATTATCGCCCTTCCTTTTCCTCCTCCCCCTTCTCCCTTGGCCCAAGAAGGTGAGGCAGAGGGAAGAAGAATTGGAAAATTCCCCAAAGGCTGATTTAAAATCAAACCTGAGCTTTGCACATAAAAAGAACTAAACTTCTTCTCAATGAAAGAGTAATCAATAAATTCCTTAAAACAACAATGCACAAGGTAAACCAACAAAATGCTAAGAAGAGTTTCTACAACTGAAATCCATGTGGTTCGTTTATTTCCTTCCTTAGTTTCTGCCACTGGTTTGAACTCTTCCTGTTCTATCTGTAGTAACCTAGCTTTTTCTTCTTTCTCTATCTCCATCTGTAGTTTAACCTGCAATTCCAGCAACTCTTGCTGTGGCATTTTATACTCTATATTGTCATACATACGCATTAGCTCTAGGTTGCTCCCTCTCCTAGCTCTATTTACTGGGTGTGGGGATAGCCTTTGTGGAGCTTGATTACAAGCTTCCTGCTGTTCTTCAGTGGTGATCTTTGTTAAAAGATCTCCCATCTGGCTCTTTAACCTCTTTATATAATAAGCATTATGTTCAGCTGTGTCCTTGAGCCTGATCCCAGATTTACCTGGGTCCATATTGCTTCTCTGTCTTCCCTCTTAAGTGGCGTTTCTACCGGATCTTTCAGAATCTTAATTCTGAATATTAAATATTTTCAAAACCTGATAATCCCTGATGCGTCCACCACGTTGGGTGCCATTTGTAACGTGCTCTCCTGGCAGTTACAATTACTAGTCTGTCCTAGACCCACCAGAGTACCTTTGACCACTGTCCTTTGCAGTGTGAGCTCTACCCGGCTCGCCTCCTCTGAGGCCTTCTAAGGTCTCTGGCCACAATCTCTTGAATCTATAGCTTAGTAACCGGTAGCGCACTCAAGAACAACCACGTGTAATCTTAAAAGCCTTTATTATACCTACTCACATAATGCCCTAACTGATGCCCTGACTTGTTGGTTCCCTGGTGAACACCTGGTCAGAAGACCCATGTGTTCACTACCAAAATCCTTACCTCTTTCGGCTACCCATCTTGGCTTGGCCACTCAGGCTAGGAGCCAGGGTGAACAGCACGAGGTTAAAGAGGGCGGTTGCTGCCTGCAGTGGGCTTATATAGGGCCTGTGAGGTCACACACACAGCCAATCAGCGAGAGAGTCACCCATTACGAAGCTATCTCAATATGGCCAGGATCCCGCCCAAGGGCAGTCCTAATATCCACAGAAATTACTTCTGGGCCTCAATCCCGATGCACTGTGTCCGCCCATTTAAAGGGCCCTTACAGTTACTAAAATAGTTTCTTGGGAATCTGATTGGTATAGCACTAAATAGATTCGTTTAGGGAGTATTGTCATCTTTATTATATTCGCTCGGCCTATCCACAAGCACTGGATGTCTTTCCAATTATTTAAATTTCAGTTTATTTTTGTGGCAAATGTTTTCATTTGGTAGATGGATTTCCAAATATTTTATACTCTCAACAATTGTTTTGAATGGAATTTCTCTATTGATATGATCATATGTTTTTTGTTAATTTGATTATTAAGATGGTCAATTATACTAATAGTTTTCCTAATATTCAACCAGCCCTGCATTCTTGGTATAAATCCTACTTGATCATAATGTATTATCTTGGGGATGATTTTCTGAAGTCTTTTTACTAATGTCTTATTTAAGAATTTAGAATCAATATTCATTAAGGAGATTGGTCTATAGTGTTCTTTCTCCGTTTTCAGCCTAACTGGTTTAGGTATCAGTACTATATGTCATAAAAGGAGTTTAGTAGGACTCCTTCATCCCCTATTTTTTCAAATAGTTTATATAAAATTGGGGCTAGTTGTTCTTTAAATATTTGGTAGAATTCACATGTAAATCCATCTGGTCCTGGGGATTTTTTCTTGGGGAGTTGGTTAATAGCTTGTTCTATTTCTTTTTCTGAAATGACATTATTTAAGCAATTTATTTCCTCCTCTGTTAATCTAGGAAGCTTATATTTTTGGAGGTAGTCATCCATTTTACTTAAGTTATCAAATTTATTGGCATAGAGTTGGGCAAAGTAACTCTGTATTATTGCTCTAATTTCCTCTTCATTGGTCGAAAGGTCCCCCTTTTCATTTTTAAGAATAACAATTTGATTTTCCTCTTTCCTTTTTCTGATCAGATTTATCAAAGGTTTATCTATTTTATTGGCTTTTTCATAAAACCAACTCTTACTTTTATTTAGTAATTCAATAGTTTTTTTTTTTTTTTTTTTTTTTTTTTTTTTTTACTTTCAATATTATTGATTTCTCCTTTTAGTTTTAGAATTTCAACTTTAGTATTTAATTGGGAGGTTTTTAATTTAGTCTTTTTCTAGCTTTTTAAGTTGCAAGCCCAATTCATTGACCTTCTCTTTTTCTATTTTATTCAAGTAAGCCTTTAAAGATATAAAATTTCCCCTTATTATTGCTTTAGCTGAATCACACAAATTTTGGTATGATGTCTCATCATTATCATTATCTTGGGTGAAATTATTAATTGTTTCTATATTTTTCTGTTTCACCCAGTCATTCTTTAAGATGAGATTATTCAGTGCCCAATTACTTTTTGGTCTATTTACCCCTAATTTCTTGTTGAATGTAATTTTTATTGCATTGTGATCTGAGAAGAAAGCATTTACTATTTCTGCCTTCCTGCATTTAATTTTGAGATCTTTATGTCCTAATATATGGTCAATTTTTGTATAGGTTCCATGAACTGCTGAGAAGAAAGTGTATTCCTTTCTATCACCACCTTTCTCCAAAGGTCTATCATACCTAATTTTTCTAATGTTCTATTTACCTCCTTAATTTCTTTCTTATTTGTTTTGTGGTTTGATTTATCTAGTTTTGAGAGTGCAAGATTGAGATCTCCCACTATCATAGTTTTGCTGTCTATTTCTTCTTGCAACTCTCTTAACTTCTCCTTTAGGAAGTTAGACGCTATAGCACTTGGTGCATATATGTTTAGTATTGATATGGCTTGGCTTCATTGTCTATGCTATCCTTTAGCATGATATAGCTTCCTTCCTTTTCTCTTTTAATTAGCTCAATTTTTGCTTTTGCTTGGTCTGAGATAAGGATGGCTACCCCTGTTTTTCTGACTTCACCTGAAGCATAATAGATTCTGCTCCAGCCTTTTACCTTTACTCTGTATGTATCTCTGTGCTTTAAATGTGTTTCCTGTAAACAACATATTATAGGCCCTCTGACTTTTGATCAGGTCACCTATCTGCCTCTGCTTAATGGGAGAGTTCATCCCATTCACATTTACAGCTTAAATTACTGCCATCATATTATTCCCTGATTATTCTTTTTTCCCCTTGTCTCTCCTGAACCCCTTCTCCAGTATCAAATTTATGGACCCTATTTGTGTCATGCATCCTCCCTTTTTAGTATCCTTCCCCCCTCCTTTTAAGTCCCTTCCCCTTTCTTTTACCCATCCCTTATTCCTCCTTTCCTTTTCCCTTTTCCTCTCCCCCCCGCCCTATTAATGAGGTGAGAGAGAATTCTCTGAGAAACTAATATGTCAATTATTACTCTTTGAGCTTACTCTGATGAGAGTAAGATTCACACAATGTTCCTCCCCCTTCCTAATTTCTCTCAGATGTGGTAAGTTTTCTTTGCTTCTTCCTGGGATTTAGTTTCCCTCTTTTTATCTCTTCTTTCCCATTTTCTGATACTATTCCCTTTCCCTTACTACCTCCCTTTTTTATGTTGTATCAGTAAAATCAAATTATACATGTGGACTTTCTGTATATCTAAAAGAGAAATACAGTTCTCAAGAGTTCCTTTTACCTTTTTCTGCTTCTCTTGAGTGTTGTGGATGGAGATCAAATTTTTTATTTAAGTCTGCTTTTTTTCTTAGAAACAAATGGAATTCCTTTGTTTCATTAAATATCCACCTTCTTCCATGGAAGAAAATGCTAATCTTATTTGGGTAGTTTATTCTTGGGGAATGTTATTTTTCTATAAGAAGTGATCATGAGGATGATTTTAGAGAGGACTAGAGTGACTTACACATGAACTGATGTGAGTGAAATGAGCATAACCAGGACATCACCATATATAATCAACATCAGTATAACACAAAGATCAATTCTGATTGATGTGACTCCAATAATGAGATGACTGATGCTAGTTCAAATTATTTTGTGATGAAGACAGCCATCTACAACCAGTGAGAGGACTATGGGAATTGAATGTGGATCATATCATAACATTCTCACTCTTTTTGTTGTTGTTTGCTTGCATTTTGTTTTCTCACTCATTTACTTTCCTTTTTGATCTGATTTTTTTTTTCTTGAGCAACAAGAGAATTGTACAAATATCGTTTCACATATTGGATTTAACATACATTTTAATATGTTTAATCTATATTGCATGGCTTCCTACCTAGAGGAAATTGTGGGAAGAAAGAAGGGTAAATCTGAAACACAAACCATGCCAAATTATCTGTGCATATATTTTGAAAATAAAATGCTTTAAAATCAAAAAAGAGTACAATTTATTATGCCAAAAAAAATCAGGGGTAGTAATCATTCTCTTAAACACTCAAAGCTAAAAATATATTCAAACAAAAAGAAAATTAGGGAAACTATGCTACATATAACTCACATTAAAATTAGAATTTAAAAGAATTAGCATATATTTAGTATATTGCTGTGATATAAGAAATGATAACCTGTAGTAGTTAGAAAAGTATGGAAAAATGAACTCATGATGAAAGAGGTTATTAATTTTCAGAAAAACAGAGGGAAACATGTATAGGAGTCTTATATAGATGCATATGGATGTTTATGTCCATATATCATGGTGAACTCAATACAGATTTTGATACTGAGATGCAACAAAAAATGGATGGATTCTCTGTTTTTGGTGCTAATTTTCATCTAAAATTTAAACATAAAAAACACATGTCCTCTATTAGCCTGCACTATACCACATGTATGTGGAATCATCATTTATAGCAAATGGTGAAGTTTTGATGCTGTGGAGAAGTTCTTACCTTGACAGTATACTATGCAGGAATCATTGATAATAACATTAAAACATTAATTGCCAGGTTTAGCTCAGTGTTTGGGAGTATCCAAAGGAAATTGTGGGAAAGGAAAAATATTAAATTGAGCACCAAACTCAAGGTCTGTGAAGCCATTGGGATGACCTTATTGTGTGTCTGTGAAACCTGGATACCATACCAACCTCATGTCAGGAAATTGAATAACTTACATTTAAATTGTCTGAGGAAAATACAGAAGATCACTAGGCAGGATATGATACCAGACAGCAAGACACCAAGATCCTTTTCTGAACTAAATTGCCAAGCATTCCAATTGTATCGCAGAGAGTACAACTTCGTTGAGATGGCCACATAATTGGAATGCCAAATTTACACCTGCAAAAATAATTATTTTATGCAGAACTCAAGGTGATCAGAAAAACATATAAGGTCTTATATCACTCAAGAGCACACTTAAGAACTTTAGAATTGATTGTATGACATGGCAGATATTGCCACAGAATGTCATGCCCTCATTGGAGAGGATACTCTATGAGCAAAGCAGAATTGAATTAGTTTAGAAAAAAAAAAAATGTGAGATATGGAAAGTTAGAGAACTGATTTCTTTATCCAGCTCACTAATCCTGTTTTCCTTGGAGTTGTTTACCTTTTCTAGCTCACTAATCCTGTTTTCCTTTGAGTTGTTTAACTTTTTCTAATTCACTAATTTTGTTTCTTAATAAAATTAATATTAATTAATGTTTTTTTTTAAATATTTTAATGTTTTGTTTTGTTTTGTTTTGTTTTTTGTTTAATTTTGTTTCTTTAAGCATCATATGTAATGGGGATAAACTGGAACCTGTCCCAGTAAGATCAGGAATGAATGAAGGTTGCCCACTAGCACCATTACTATTCAATATTGTATTAGAAAAGCTAGATTCGGCAATAAGAGTTGAGAAAGAGATTAAAGGAATACGTGTAGGTAATAAGAAAATCAAACTATCACTCTCTGCAGATGATTGATGGTATACTTAAGAACCCAGAGATTCTAATAAAAAGTTATTAGAAATAATTCACAACTTTAGTACTGGATACAAAATAAATGCACATAAATCCTCAGCATTTTTATACATTACCAACACAACCCAACAGCAAGAGATACAAAGAGAAATTCCATTCAAAATAACGGTTGATAGTATAAAATATTTGGGAATATATCTACCAAAGGAGAGTCAGGAATTATATGAGCAAAATTACAAAACACTTGCCACAAAAATAAAGTCAGATTTAAATAATTGAAAAGACATTCAGTGCTCTTGGATAGGCCGAGCAAATATAATTAAGATGACAATACTCCCTAAACTAATCTATTTATTTAGTGCTATACCAATCAGACTCCCAAGAAACTATTTTAATGACCTAGAAAAAATAACAACAGAATTCATATGGAACAACGAAAGGTCGAGAATTTCAAGGGAAGTAATGAAAAAAAATAAATTAAGGTGGTCTAGCTGTACCTGATCTAGAACTGTATTATAAAGCAACAGTCACCAAAACCATTTGGTATTGGCTAAGAAATAGACTAGTTGATCAGTGGCATGGGTTAGGTTCACAGGGCAAGATAGTGAATAAAAATAGCAATCTAGTGTTTGACAAACCCAAAGATCCCAACTTTTGGATAAGAATTCATTATTTGACAAAAACTGCTGGGAAAACTGGAAATTAGTATGGCAGAAACTAGGCATAGACCCACATTTAACACCACATACTAAGATAAGATCAAAATGGGTTCAAGATTTAGGCATAAAGAACGAAATCATAAATAAATTGGTGGAACATGGGATGGTTTACCTCTCAGACTTGTGGAGGAGAAAGGAGTTTGTGTCCAAGGGAGAACTAGAGACCATTATTGGTCACAAAATAGAAAATTTTGATTACGCCAAATTAAAAAGTTTCTGCACAAACAAAACTAATGCAAACAAGATTAGAAGGGAAGTAACAAATTGGGAAAACATTTTTACAGTTAAAGGTTCTGATAAAGGCCTCATCTCCAAAATATACAGAGAATTGACTTTAATTTATAAGAAATCAAGCCATTCTCCTATTGATCAATGGTCAAAGGAGATGAATAGACAATTTTCAGATGATGAAATTGAAACTATTTCCACTCATATGAAAGAGTATTCCAAATCACTATTGATCAGAGAAATACAAATTAAGGCAACTCTGAGATATCATTACACACCTGTCAGATTGGCTAGAATGACAGGAACTAATAACAAAGAATGTTGGAGGGGCTGTGGGAAAACTGGGACACTGATGCATTTAGGTGGAGTTGTGAAGGAATACAACCATTCTGGAGAGCAATCTGGAATTATGCCCAAAAATTTATCAAACTGTGCATACCCTTTGATCCAGCAGTGCTACTACTGGGCTTATATCCCAAGGAAATACTCAAGAAGGGAAAGGGACCTGTACGTGCCAAAATGTTTGTGGCACCCCTTTTTGTAGTGGCTAGAAACTGGAAAATGAATGGATGTCCATCAATTGGAGAATGGTTGGGTAAATTATGGCATATGAATGTTATGGAATATTATTGTTCTGTAAGAAATGACCAACTGGAGGAATACAGAGAGGCTTGGAGAGACTTACATCAACTGATGCTGAGTGAAACGAGTAGAACCAGGGGATCATTATACACTTCAACAATGATACTGTATGAGAATGTATTCTGATTGAAGTGGATATCTTCAACACAGAGAAGAGCTAATCCAATTCCAATTGATCATTGATGGACAGAATCAGCTACATCCAGAAAAGGAATACTGGGAAATGAGTGTAAACTAAGAGCATTGTTTGTTTTTTGTTTTGTTTTGTTTTGTTTTGTTTTGTTTTGTTTTGTTTTGTTTTGTTTCTCTTCCCAGATTATTTTTACCTTGCGAATACAATCCTTCCTGTGCAACAACAACAACAAAATTCAGTTCTGCACATATATATTATACCTAAGATATGCTATAAGATGTTTAATATGTATGGGAATGCCTGCCATCTAGGGGAGGGGGTGGAGGGAAGGAGGGAAAAAAACTCAGAACAGAAGGGAGTACAAGGGATAATGTTATAAAAAATTACCTATTAAAATGTTATAATTATAAAAAATATTTTAAAAAATAGTTAAAAATAAAAATAAAATAAAATAAAATAAAACAATAACATAATTTCCTTACATTATCATTAAAAATTTTTTATCACAGGAAGGAGCATTCCAAAATCTTTACTTATAATAGACTGTAAAAAACATTCATTCTAATTCTAGAGAGCATCTTAAAAAACTGGCTCTAATTTCAGGTCCAATGCCAGGTCTGACTCAATTGAGTCTCATGCTTCCAGCTAAAAATTAGAAAGAAATGAGACACTTCTTGACCCTCTTACAGTTAATAAAAACAATTTTATTTATCAGTAGCATAATAAAAAATTCAAAAAGGGTCTAATGTTGTGAAAGTTGGATATGGTTCCCTCACCTCTCCATTTCTCATTATGGGTGGCAAATATAAAATCTATGTCAAATTGAAGGGAGGAGATTCCAATTTTATTTGCACTGAATTTTGTTCTCAAGTGGCCAAGAATTTTTTTTAATGATCCAAGCCTTAAGTTCCCTGGATTAATTTAAGTCTTGGGAATTACTTCATTACTATTTATGGGAAAAAAATTAGACAAATTACACTGGAATAGATTCTGTTCCCATGATGTTTGAAGAAATCCTGGTAGTTCAATTCAAGATAGAAACAAAGCCATGTCAGCCTGATCTGAGCCAGGGATAACTTTCAAAATGTGGAGAAATGTAGAGATTTTTCATATTTCATTCTTTAACTCTTTTTATTCTAGTCTCTTGTAAAGGGCTGAAACTCTGAGTTGATGCACTGTAGTCAGACAACAGAGCACTCACGGCTAATTATACCTATTGGACTATACTCTATTAGCTTGTGCTTGGAAAATGGCCCTTCCCACTAATCTGTGCTGGTTAGATCTTTTGGTGTATACAGAGAATTGTGGACGGGATTAGGGAGTGGAGTAAGACAAGCCAGAGTCACTTTGGAGGTAGAAGAGAAGAAGGGTCTTGCAGATCCTGCATCCATCCAATTCACTTCTACCCCTAAAGATCAAGAATAAAGACCAAGGACTTTTGCTTATCCTGACTCCAGCTGATTCTAAGGTATCCAGGGTGATAATTTGGCCTTCACAGTCTCCCAAGTATCACTCCTCAATATATGACTGCAATCAGTAAGCTATATTAATTCATGATCCCTAATTCTAACCAAAATTAATATTATCTTTAAGAAACTTTATCTATTAATCTTTATCACTGTTTCAGTCCTTCTGTGTCTATATACCTTTTTATATATACAGATGCACACATGTACATATGTATACATTAATGTAAATATGTTCATTATATATGATTAGATGTCCAAATATCTATATATACAAATATACATGTATGTTTACATATATATATATATATGTGTATGTATTATGTAACTATTTCTTTAAAATGCCAATTTATTAGTTGTTTTCATATAATCCTAAAAAATCAAACTTTATCATTGCAAATATTTCCAAGGCTAGGTACTATTTATATATTTCATGCCCTCTATTAAGTGACAAGATCCTCAATGTCAAGGATTGTATCTTCTTAGTCTTTTATTTGCTTTCTTAAATATGCACTTATTAAGCATTTGTAAATAATTTTTACTTGTGATGGATAACCTTATTAAAAAATAAAGAAGCTCTTAAAAAAAAAAAAAAAAAAGAAAGAGAAGCCACTCCAAATGTTCATAGGGACTATTTGTGTCCAACTTGTGGCAAAGAATTCTGAGCTCATATTGATTTGTTCAACCATAGTAGGACACATTTTAACTTAACTCAAACATAGTGATATCATTTTTTGGTCCACTTTGAGAATAAGGCCAATAACAAACTATGAATATAGATAGCTATGTATATGTGTGAATGTATATTTGTGTTTGTGTTATAAGCACATAAACCTGTGCATGTGTATACACATAGATACATACATGCATGCATACATATGCAATTAACTGTAAGTTTCTGGGAGGAAGGAATCAAAAATGAATTAAAAAGTTCACAGAAGAGGAAAAAAAATACTACAAGAAAGCAAAGAAAATATGGCTTGCTCTGTACACAATGTGTAATATTAAATAGTCATTCTTGAAATGAAAATTTATTTCTTTATATTTTCCTGCTATGCACATGGCAATATTGTTTTTAAATTTTTCTTACTTTTTGTTTAAAATAAATAAATATTTTTAAAATGCAAATTCTTAAAAAAAAATCTCCTTCATCTTTAAAATCTCTTTCCACCCAACCTCATCTTATTATTCTTCAGCTCACCTGAGAAATCTCTAGGAATTGTCCTTCATTATCAGATCTTGAATATTGTGCTTCAGTGACTCCCATTTTTAAAATTTTAATTTTATTTCTGCCACAATTAAATGTACTTATTTCTCAAACTTTAACCAAGAAAACAAACTTTCTTTTTTATAATTTATTTCCAAAATTCTACATGTTCTATTGAACTAGTTTTAAATAAATGGAGATCATTCTTACAATAAAAATATGAATTCAAAAATCATGCTGTAATCCACTGAATATTTAGCCTTCTTTCCATGTTATTCTGATGAAATATAATGTTCCTTTCAAAGCTGGATTAAGGAGACAAACAACTGAGAAAAAAAATCAACTAAGAAAATATAATGAAGGGAATTTCTTAGGGAATACATTGTCCACAATTTATTCAGAAATAGAATTACCTCCAACATTGAGCCTCTTTGAGTTTATTTTTTAAGAAATTTAAGCAAAATTTAATTATCATAGCATTCAAAATATTGTCATCATTAAGCTTGCTTCTGTCTAAACTGTCTAAAATTGTTAAGAAACCATTGCTTTTTAAATAATCTAATGTTCATTTAAGTCTCTTTTACCAGTTAAGCAGACTGCATCCTAATTTTATGGTTAATTTCCTTCTTATATAAATTGCCGAGTTTAAAATGCAAGGGGCCATTCTCTTCCTGATATGTAGGTGTTGCTTCTATTAATGATAATAAAAGACTTAATTAGCAATTGGTGATTACATACACTGTGTTCCACTTTCATTAACAGTTACTACTAACCCTAGTGAGCAATACTGCACAAGTTCCAGTGGTCGCCCAAATTTTAAAACCATTCAAATATTTTAGAGCATAATCTTCAAACTATAACTTACAGGGTGAAAAATTACATGCAAAAATCTGAAATGGAGCAGAATTGTAAATAAGCCTACCATATATTTCTATTTGCAATCCTGACTTGGTGTATCATTGTGTAAAACATTGCCTCTATTGCTTAGGACAAATGCTTAATACTTACAAATATCATATCTCACTTCAAAATTCAACTATAATTGACTTTGAATGTAAGAACTTTTTTCAAAAATAAATTTTATAATTATAATTTTTTCACAGTACATATGCATGGGTAATTTTTTTTTTACAACATTATCCCTTATATTCACTTTTCTAAATTTTCCCCTCCCTCCCTCTACACCCTCCCCTAGATGACAGGCAATCCCATACATATTAAATGTCTTACAGTATATCCTAGATACAATATGTGTGTGTAAAACCAAATTTCTTGCTGCACAGTTCAGAATTGTATTCCAAAGGTATAAGTAAGCTATGTAGAAAGACAATAGTGCAAACATTTTACACTCATTTCCCAGTATTCCTTCTCTGGGTATATCTGTTTCTGTCCATCACTGATCAACTGGAACTGAATTGGATCTTCTTTATGTTCAAGATATCCACATCAATCAGAATATATCTTCATGCAATATCATTGTTGATCTCCTGGTTCTAGTAATTTGACTCAGAATCAGTTCATGTAAGTCTCTCCAATCTTCTCTGTATTCATCCTTCTGGTCATTTCTTACAAAGCAATAATATTCCATAACATTCATATACCATAATTTACCCAACCATTCTCCAATTGATGGACATCCATTCATTTTCCAGTTTCTAGACACTACAAAAAGAGCTGTCACAAACATTTTGGAACATACAGTTCTCTTTCCCTTCTTTAGTATTTCATTGGGATATAAGCCCAGTAGTAGCACTGCTGGGTCAAAGGATATGCACAGTTCGATAACTCTTTGGGAATAGTTCCAAATTGGTCTACAGAATGGCTGAATTCTTTCACAACTCCACCAACAATGCATTAGTGTCCCAGTTTTCCCACATCCCCTCCAACATTCATCATTATTTGTTTCAGTCATCTTAGCCAATCTGACAGGAATGTAGTGGTATCTCAGAGTTGTCTTAATTTGCATTTCTCTGATCAGTAGTAATTTGGAACACTCTTTCATATGAGTGGAAATAGTTGCAATTTCATTATCTGAAAATTGTCTGTTCATATCATTTGACCATTTACCAATTGGAGAATGGTTTGATTTCTTATAAAGTCAGTTCTCTATATATTTTGGAAATGAGGCCTTTATCAGAATATTTAGCTATAAAAATAGTTTCCCAATTTGTTACTTCCCTTCTAATCGTGTTTGCATTAGTTTTATTTGTATAAAACTTTTTTTAATTTGATGTAGTCAAAATCCTCTATTTTGTGAACACTAATGTTCTCCTTTGGTCATAAAATCCTTCCTCCTCCACAAGTATGAGAGGAAAACTATTCTATGTTCCTCTAAACTATTTATGATCTCATTTTTTATGCCTAAATCATGGACCCATTTTGATCTTATGTTGGTATATGGTGTTAAGTGTGGGTCCATATCCAATTTCTGTCATAATAATTTCCAGTTTTCCCAAATTTTCTTTTTCAAATAATGAATTTTTATCCCAGATGTTGGTATCTTTGGGTTTGGCAAACACTACATTACTATAGTTGTACCTTTTTTTGTCCTTTGTACCTAATCTGTTCCACTGATCAACTGGTCTATTTCTTAGCCAATACCAAATGGTTTTGGTGACTGAAGCTTTATAATATAGTTTTAGTTCAGGTACAGCTAGACCACCTCCATCTGATTTTTTTTTCATTAATTCCCTTGAAATTCTCGACCTTTTGTTGTTCCATGTGAATTTTGTTGTTATTTTTTCATTAAAATAGTTTCTTGGGAGTCTGATTGGTATAGGGAGTACTGTAATCTTTATGATAATCGCTCAGCTTATCCACGAGCACTAACTGTCTTTCCAATTACTTAAATCTGACTTTATTTTTGTGGCAAGTGTTTTGTAGTTTTGCTCATATAATTCCTGACTTTCCTTTGGTAGATGGATTCCCAAATATTTTATGCTCGCAACAGTTGTTTTGAATGGAATTTCTCTTTGTATCTCTTGCTGTTTCATTTCGTTGGTGATGTATAAAAATGTTGAGGATTTATGTGCATTTATTTTGTATCCAGTACTAAAGTTGTGAATTATTTCTAATAACTTTTTATTAGAATCTCTGGGGTTCTCTAAGTATACCATCAATCATCTGCAAAGAGTGATAGTTTGATTTTCTTATTACCTACACGTATTCCTTTAATCTCTTTCTCAACTCTTATTGCCGAATCTAGCTTTTCTAATACAATATTGAATAGTAATGGTGCTAGTGGGCAACCTTCATTCATTCCTGATCTTACTGGGACAGGTTCCAGTTTATCCCCATTACATATGATGCTTAAAGACAGTTTTAAATATATGCTCCTGACTATTTTAAGGAATAGTCCATCAAATGCTTTTTCTGCATTTATTGAGATGATAATAAGATTTTTTTTTAATTTGATTATTAAGATGGTCAATTATGCTAATTGTTTTCCTAATATTAAACCAGCTCTGCATTCTTGGTATAAATCCTGCTTGATCATAATGTATTATCTTGGGGATTATTTTCTGAAGTCTTTTTGCTAATATCTTATTTAAGATTTTAGCATCAATATTCATTAAGGAGATTAGTCTATATTTTTCTTTCTCTGTTTTCAGCCTAACTGGTTTAGCTATCAGTACCATGTGTGTGTCATAGAAGGAATTTGGTAGGACTCCTTCATCCTCTATTTTTTCAAATAGTTTATATAACATTGGGGCTAATTGTTCTTTAAATGTTTGGTAGAATTCACATGTGAATCCATCTGGTCCTGGGGATTTTTTCTTGAGGAGTTGGTTAATAGCTTGTTCTATTTCTCTTTCTGAAATGGCATTATTTAAGCAATTTATTTCCTCCTCTGTTAATCTAGGAAGGCTATATTTTTGGAGGTAGTCATCCATTTTACTTAAGTTATCAAATTTATTAGCATAGAGTTGGGCAAAGTAACTCTGTATTATTGCTCTAATTTCCTCTTCATTGGTGGAAAGGTTCCCCTTTTTATTTTTAGGAATAACAATTTGATTTTCCTCTTTCCTTTTTCTGATCAGATTTATCAAAGGTTTATCTATTTTATTGGCTTTTTCATAAAACCAACTCTTACTTTTATTTAGTAATTCAATAGTTTTTTTTTTGTTTGTTTTGTTTTGGTTTTTTTTTACTTTCAATATTATTGATTTCTCCTTTTAGTTTTAGAATTTCAACTTTAGTATTTAATTGGGAGGTTTTTAATTTAGTCTTTTCCTAGCTTTTTAAGTTGCAAGCCCAATTCATTGATCTTCACTTTCTCTATTTTATTCAAATAAGCCTTTAAAGATATAAAATTTCCCCTTATTATTGCTTTAGCTGAATCACACAAATTTTGGTATAATGTCTTATTGTTGTCATTATCTTGGATGAATTTATTAATTGTTTCTATATTTTTCTGTTTCACCCAGTCATTCTTTAAGATGAGATTATTCAGTGCCCAATTACTTTTTGGTCTATTTACCCCTAATTTCTTGTTGAATGTAATTTTTATTGCATTGTGATCTGAGAAGAAAGCATTTACTATTTCTGCCTTCCTGCATTTAATTTTGAGATCTTTATGTCCTAATATATGGTCAATTTTTGTATAGGTTCCATGAACTGCTGAGAAGAAAGTGTATTCCTTTCTATCACCACCTTTCTCCAAAGGTCTATCATACCTAATTTTTCTAATGTTCTATTTACCTCCTTAATTTCTTTCTTATTTGTTTTGTGGTTTGATTTATCTAGTTTTGAGAGTGCAAGATTGAGATCTCCCACTATCATAGTTTTGCTGTCTATTTCTTCTTGCAACTCTCTTAACTTCTCCTTTAGGAAGTTAGACGCTATAGCACTTGGTGCATATATGTTTAGTATTGACATGGCTTGGCTTCATTGTCTATGCTATCCTTTAGCACGATATAGCTTCCTTCCTTTTCTCTTTTAATTAGCTCAATTTTTGCTTTTGCTTGGTCTGAGATAAGGATGGCTACCCCTGTTTTTCTGACTTCACCTGAAGCATAATAGATTCTGCTCCAGCCTTTTACCTTTATTCTGTATGTATCTCTGTGCTTTAAATGTGTTTCCTGTAAACAACATATTATAGGCTTCTGACTTTTGATCCAGTCTGCTATATGCCTCTGCTTAATGGGAGAGTTCATCCCATTCACATTTACAGCTTAAATTACTAATTCTGTATTTCCTGCCATAATATTATTCCAATTATTCTTTTTTCCCCTTGTCTTCCCTGAACCGCTTCCCCAGTATCAAATTTAAGGACCCTATTTGTGTCATGCATCCCTCCCTTTTTAGTATCCTTCCCCCCTCCTTTTAAGTCCCTTCCCCTTTCTTGTACCCTTCTTTTATTCCTCTTTTCCTTTTCCCTTTTCCTCTCTCCCTTTTAAAGAGGTGAGAGAGAATTCTCTGAAAAACAAGTATGTCAATTATTTACTCTTTGAGCCTACTCTGATGAGAGTAAGATTCACACAATGTTCCTCCCTCTCTGTAAATTACCCCAGATGTGATAAGTTTTCTTTGCCTCTTCCTGAGATGTAGTTTCTCTCTTTTTATCTCTTTTTTCCCGTTTTCTGACACTATCCCATTTCCCTTACTACTTTCCTTTTTTATGTTATATCATTAAAATCAAATTATACATGTGGACTTTCTGTATATCCATAAAAGAAATACAGTTCTCAAGAGTTCCTTTTTCCTTTTTCTGCTCCTCTTGAGTCTTGTGGTTGGAAATCAAATTTTTTGTTTAAATCTGTTTTTTTTTTTTTAGAAAAAAATGGAATTCCTCTGTTTCATTAAATGTCCATCTTCTTCCATGTAAGAAAATGCTAAACTTAGCTGGGTAGTTTATTCTTTGCTGCATTCCAAGTTCTTTTGCCTTTCAGAATTTCAGATTTCAGGCCCTTCAATCCTTTATTGTGGAGGCAACCAGATTTTGGGTAACCTTTATTGTGGCACCTTGATATTTGAATTGTTTTTTGCTGGCTGCTCGGAATATATTTTCCTTAGTCTGATAGTTCTGTAGCTTGGCCACAATGTACTGTGGAGTTTTTTTTTTTTTTTTTTTTTTGTTTTGTTTTGTTTTGTTTTGTTTTGTTTTGTTTTTTTTTTAGGGTCTTTTTCAGAAGGTTTTGGATGAATTCTTTCAATGCCTATTTTCCCTTCTATTTCTAGTGTCTTTGGACAGTTCTCTTTGATGATTTCCTATTGAATAGAATCTAGGCTCTTTTTTTATCATAATTTTCAGGAAGTACAATGATCCTGGATTATCTCTCCTAGATTTATTTTCCAGGTCTGTCAATTTCCCAACTAAATATTTGATGTTATTCTCTAGCTTTTCATTTTTTTGTTTGTTTGTTTGCCTTTTGTTTTGTTTGAATGGTTCTTGGTGTCTCAATGAATCAGTCATTTCTATTTGTTTAGTCCTGATTTTTAATGAGTTATTTTCTTCATTCACAATTTTTAGTTCTTTTTGTATAACTCATAGAATTGAGTTTTTAAATGAATTATTTTGTTCTGTGGAATTTTTTTTCCATTTCACTATTTTTTTTTTTAAGTGAATTATTTTCTTTTTCCAATTCACAAATCCTAGTTTCTTGGGAATTTTTTATCTTTTCCAATTCAGAAATCCTACTTTCCTGTCATTTTTTAACCTTTTACAATTCACAAATTTTGTTTACCTGCAGTTCCTGTGAATTCTTTATCTTTTCCAATTAAAATTTCAGGACATTGTTACTCTCTAGCATAGCTTCTCTTTCCTTTCCCCACTTTTCTTCTAACTCTCTTAACTTTTTGATAGTCTCTTCTAGGAGAGAGTTATGTTATTGGGGCAGGTATCATTCCCCTTTGGGATATTATCTGGAGACTGTCTGCTGTTAGCCTTCTCAGGGTTGGATACCTGTTCTTTATCTGTGTAGAAGGTGTCAATCATTCTCTTCAATTTCTTACTTATTATTAAAAATCTATGGTGTTTAACCTTTGGATAGGAAATTTACCAGCTTCTTCAATGAACAGGGATAGGATGGATTGCAACAGTCTTGTGAACGGGCTAAGAGGGATCTCTGGGAGAGAGTTCTCCCCCTCCCCCTACTGGAAATGACTTAGAGATGGTTAGCACAGCTGCGCTACAGGGAGTGCCCTGTGAAGAACCTCTGCTGTATGGCCTAGCAACTGCCCTAAGGCTAGAGGCTGAACAGTGAAAGTGTCACCAACCACAGCCAAAGTCTCCTGTGGGGCCATGGATATTAGCAGCTGACCCATGAGAAGCCCTGGTTCACAAATTGGAAATCTCTGCTGGGGAAACACAGTTGTTGCTGTGGGAGTTTCCCTGCTGTGGAAGTTCCATTGCCTCAGGCTGAGCCCTGCACTTTGTTAATTAGAGGCTGCCCCAGGCTGTGTCCCCCACTGTGCAGGTTCTTAAGTGCCCCAAGGAAAAGCCCCAGACAGCAGCAGGCAGTTGTACAGCTGTGGCCCGATCAGTGTTGGGTCACTTCCAGTTTGGGGTAGTTATGGGTTCTGGCATTTTTTTTTAAATGGTTTTGATTTCTCTTCTGATCTGCTGTTTTACAAGCAGAGTAGAGCTATCAGCCTATGCCAAATTCCTCTGTCTTAGTAGCTTTTCTCAGCCCAGAGATCTCTCCAGCCCGTTTGGCATAATGTGCTATCTTTTAGTCTAACCCTGTCTGCTGCTGGTCTTTTTTTCCTCCCCTCTGGACCGACCTTTTCTGATAAAATTCCAGATTCTCTTCTGCTGTTAAGTTGTGCTTCTAATCTTTGTGGTTTTTATCAGTCCAGCATTATTTTTTGAGGTTGAGTTTAATAGTTGGTATTGAGGATAAAAAAGAGCTTACAAGTTCTCTTGTATTTTCTCCACCATCTTGGCTCCACCCCCCCATCTTGACTCCTCCCCCAAGAACTTTCTTGATAAACACTTGTTGAGCCATACTTCCAGCAAATTTGGACACAATTTTTAATTCATATATTTTAATTTTTCTTTAGCTGAAAAGGTGTATGTTTCTCTTCAAAGACTGTCTTCCTAAAAAGTAAGGTCTATTTTGTTATGGATTTTTATATCTCAGCTGCCTAACACAGTTCTGGGAATGTAATATATTGTTGAGAAATAGGTATGAACTGATATGAATCACACAAGGTGACATATGGAAAAAGGTCAAATGCCTAAATTATTAATCCTGTTGTCTCAAATCAGGATAGCAATGGGGTTATTTTGTAATCTACTATACTCTTCCTCACAGTGAATTTACTATACTGAGTACTTATTTGTAACACATTTATTTATAATGAGTTCATGCCTACTCTACTGTTTAGAGAAAAATCTAAAAAGTACACAGAGCTATTATGAGGCAAATTATTAGCCCCATCACTTTCTGTGTATGTTTGTGTGATGCTTATGTTTGCTTTGCTTTGTTTTAATAACTATAACTTTAACTTTTCTGAATGACAGCTTTATGGTAGAAGCAATCTTACAGCAGAGAAATAAGCAATTTTTCTGCTATATTTTTTTAGTTGAAGTTTCTTTTTTCATGTTTCATATGTCCAAAATATATTTTTTAAAATGCTCTCAAGAAACTCAATTGCAAATAATTTATTTCATATTATAATTGATGTACTGAAGATATTTGATGCTGATAATGATGATCACAAATATTTTAATATGTGTAAATCTAGGAATCTAAATCTCATCAGATATGCATATGCCATCTATAGACTTCACTGTCAAATTTGCATATCTCTGCCCAGAGAATTCAGAGATATCAGGCATGAGAAGGAATATCAAAAAAAAAAAAAAAAAAATACCATTGTGAAGGCTGTATTAAGAAAATGCAAATTATCTCTAAAAATTATTTCTAAACATCTACATTCATGTGTATAGGCATATTTATACTCATATTATTTATATATGCACACATATCTATTGAATACATGTACATTTGTATGTATTTGCTCTCTCTCTCTCTCTCTCTCTCTCTATATATATATATATATATATGTACACATATGGATTTTTACATATACCACATGTTTGCTCATGGGTATATATCATTTATAAATGTACAGATATGTGTGTTCCTAACTATATGTGCATATTATATTGTGTTAACACAGTCATGTATAAATGTAAGTCAATATATAGACATACATAGATGTAGATATATAAACATCTATCTACATACCCAAATATGTATAAACCTATACAAACATATGTATAGTATATGATTTGAGTTCTAAGTAACTTGAGTGAAGTTGAAAATTATAACATATATTTAAATATATGTAAGTATAAAAAGTCCATTTTTCTATTTTTATTTTTTTTTACATTTTATTTTAAGTTTATTCTTTGTACTCAGTATCTCCCTTGTTTTGTTTGGACATCAGTTCTTGATTTGACTTTGCTAATAGCATCCAATAAGAAACATTATTCTGAGCGGAGAGGCAAAACTGTGACTCTCTGAATAACAGTATTGATTCTCTTTTTGCTTTAGCACTTGTTCTTTGTTCTTTATTTTGAGGTATAAGACATTAATTTGGAGCCACAAACAAAACTACAGTTACTAAAATTAAAAGGAAAGCAGAAAGCCAGTGATGGAAATATAACAAATGCCTATGATAAAAGTCTCATTTCTCATACACCTAGAGAACTGAGTCAAACATACAAGTCAAGCCCCAACTGATAAATGATCAAAGAATATGAACACAGGGAAAATTTTAAAAATTAATATGAAAACTGTCTATAGTCATATGAAAAAATGTGTAAATCATTATTTATTAGAGAAAACCAAATTAAACAACCCGCAAGTACCTACCACCTCACAACAATAAGGTTAGCTAATATAACAAAAAAGAAAAATGGTAAATGTTGGAGGGAATATGGGGGAAATGAGATACTAATGGACTATTGGAGGATATGTTAATTGATTCAATCACTCTGGAGAACCATTTGAAACTAGATTCAAAGGCCTACAAGTCTACATATTATCTTGGAGCCAACAATACTACTATTGCATATTGCTCCCAAAGAGATTATTTAAAAAAGGAAAAAGATCTATTTGTACAAAAATATTTGTAGCAAATCTTTATATACTAGCTAAAAACTGGAAAATGAGGGTATGTCCATCATTTTGGTAAGGGCTGAAAAAAAGGTGTTATATGATTTTTTAAATTTTTTTATTAATTTTATAATTATAACATTTTTGACAGTGCATATGCATAGGTAATTTTTTTTTTTTACAATGTCATCCCTTGTACTCACTTCTGTTCTGAATTTTTCCCCTCCTTCCCTCCACCCCCTCCCCTAGATGGCAGGAATTCCCATACATATTAAATATGTTATAGTATAACCTAGGTACAATATATATGTGCAGAACCGAATTTTGTTGTTGTTGTTGTTGCAAAAGAAGAATTGGATTTGGAAGGTAAAAATAACCTGGGGACAAAAACAAAGAATGCTAACAGTTTACACTCATTTCCCAGTGTTCCTTCTCTGGGTGTGGCTGATTCTGTCCATCACTGATCAATTGGAATTGGATTAGCTCTTCTCTATGTTGAAGATATCCACTTGCATAAGAATACAACCTCATATATATAGTTGTTGAAGTGTACAATGATCTCCTGGTTCTGCTTATTTCACTCAGCATCCATTGATGTAAGTCTCTCCAAGTCTCTCTGTATTAATCCTGTTGGTCATTTCTTACAGAACAATAATATTCCATAACATTCATATACCATAATTTAGAATTTAATTTAGAACTAAATTGCCAACAATTGTTGGCAATTCTCCAATTGATGGGCATCCATTCATTTTCCAGTTTCTAGCCACTATGAAAAGGGCTGCCACAAACATTTTGGCACAAACAGGTCCCTTTCCCTTCTTTAGTATTTCATTGGGATATAAGCCCAATAGTAGCACTGCTGGATCAAAGGGTATGCACAGTTTGATAACTTTTTGGGCATAATTCCAGATTGTTCTCCAGAATGGTTGGATTCTTTCACAACTCCACCAACAATGTATTAGTGTCTCAGTTTTCCCACATCCTCTCCAACATTCATCATTATTTGTTCCTGTCATGTTAGCCAATCTGATAGGTGTGAAGTGGTATCTCAGAGTTGTCTTAATTTACATTTCTCTGATCAATAGTGATTTGGAACACTCTTTCATATGAGTGGAAATAGTTTCAATTTCATCATCTGAAAATTGTTCATATCCTTTGGCCATTTATTAATTGGAGAATGGCTTGATTTCTTATAAATTAAAGTTAATTCTCTCTATATTTTGGAGATGAGACCTTTATCAGAAGCTTTAATTGTAAAAATGTTTTCCCAGTTTGTTACTTCCCTTCTAATCTTGTTTGCATTAGTTTTGTTTGTACAAAATTTTTAATTTGATATAATCAAATTTTCTATTTTGGGATCAATAATGATCTGTAGTTCTCCTTTGGATACAAATTCCTTCCTCCTCCACAAGTCTGAGAGGTAAACTATGTTACTCTAATTTATTTATGATCTCGTTCTTTATGCCTAAATCATGGATCCATTGTGATCTTATTTTAGTATGTGGTGTTAAGTTTGTGTCCATGCCTAATTTCTACCATACTAATTTCCAGTTTTCCCAGCAGTTTTTGTCAAATAATGAATTCTTATCCCAAAAGTTGGGATCTTTGGGTTTGTCAAACACTAGATTGCTATTTTTATTCACTTTGTGCTGTGAATCTAACCTATTCCACTGATGACATTATGTGATTAAGATGGAATATTATTGATAAGCAGGATTATTTCAGAAAAACTGTAAAGACTACATGATCTGATACAAAGTGAAGTTAGCACAACCTGAACTTCGTACATAGTAATATTAATATCATAAGATGAAGAATAGTAGTTGGCTTAGTTATTCTCAGCAATATAATGAAACAAGATAATCCCAAAGTAATGATAATTAACATGATATACACCTATATGGAATTAATTGATATTATTTGAATACAGACTGAAGCACACTATTATTTTTTTTCATTTTATTTCTCCTTCCTTGCCTTCCTACCTCCTTTCTTTCCTTCCTTCCTTCCTTCCTTCCTTTCTTCCTCCCTCTCCCCTTCTCTTTCTTTCTTTTTCTTTTCTTTCTTCCTTCCTTTATTCTTCCCTATTTC
This sequence comes from Sminthopsis crassicaudata, assembly GCF_048593235.1. Taxonomy (NCBI): domain Eukaryota; kingdom Metazoa; phylum Chordata; class Mammalia; order Dasyuromorphia; family Dasyuridae; genus Sminthopsis; species Sminthopsis crassicaudata. Next base: position 413,739,749 of record NC_133619.1, read on the forward strand.
CCTCCCTTTTTTTTCCTCCCTCCTTCTCTCTCTCTCTCTCTTTCTTTCTTTCTTTCTTTTTTCCTTTCTTTTTTAGTTTAAATCTTCTTAAATGAAATGATTCATGTGGAAATATTTTACATAATTATGCATGTATGACATATGTGACTTTGTTTACCATCTTATAAAGTGACAAGAGAGGAGATAAAATTTGGAACTCAAAAGTTAAAAAGGAAATTGTCAAAATAGTTTTGACATGCAATAGGAGAAAAGGAAAATATTCTTTTAAAAAGTCAAATATTGATGGAAAAGGAAAAAATATTCCAACTTTTTTGGATAACTGATTCAATGATTATTATTTTACGTTTCCTTCAATAGTCTTAAGTCAACCATTCCTTTAGTGATTCTTTTAGGTTGTTAATCCTTGGTTAGTCACTCAAGACAAGAGTAGTGGACTAGAAATTGTGATACTCATTCTACAGGACTTTCCAACACAATTAAGAGTTCTATTTAAAAAATATTATTTATGTTACATAGTCTTTTGTAAAATGCATGTATTACAGTTGTGACTAAAGTGTTATCTATATATTGTCTGGAATTACTTTTCCCACTTAGTAAACTGTTTCATTTGAACCTAAGAATTTGGTGCTATTTATATATATAGCCATATTATTTTACATTATAAATTACCATTTTCATAGTTTATTTTTTTTAAGTTTTGAGTTCCAAATTTTATCTCTCTTCTCTGATGCCTTTTTGTGATGGAGAAGCAAACTCCTATAAGTCATATATGTATAACTATGTAAAACATTTCCATATGAATAATATTTTTATAAGAAGACTTGAATAAAAGAAATGAAGAAAGGACAGAAAAAGGAAGGGAGAAAGGAGGAAAGAGGAGAAGGAAGAAGGGAGGAAAGGGGAAGGAAGAAAGGGAAAAGTATATAAAATTTTGTAAAATTTTACAAAAAAGGAGAAATTTATATAATAGACAAGAATATAGTTATAATGGCATTGTTCTTATTTTTTAAATATTAAAAACAATTCACCTCCAGCACTAAAATAATTTTATTAATTAATTTTTTCTGTTTGCTTTACGAAGATATGTTTGCGATTTAATTTCAGTGATAACCAATATTTTTATATCAAAATACAATTAATAGAGTAGATTTTGAATAGCTTTGATCTAGTGGCTTGTGATTCCCCCTCTTTATAATCCTTTGTAAAATGGATTTTCCACAAATTGTCAAATTTTATGTCTGAGCACATCACTCTTCTACTGAAAATATTTTCAATGGTTCCCCAAAAATTATAAAATCTTGTATTTCAACAACTTTGAAAACTAATTTTAGATTACACCCCTTAACATACTTTAATAGTCTAGTCATATTAGCTTAGTAACTACAACTTGATCTCAGTATTCCATTTCCAATGCTCTTAATACCTGGAATGCCTCTCCTCCTCAAATGTTCTAATAGATCCTAGCTTCCTTGAAGGATTAATTCCAGTATCTCTTCCTTTTCTCATTTCCTTAGTTTTCAATGTGTTCCTACCACTCCTGATATAATTTTGTATTTATGTATTTATGAAAATGATATAAGTACTCAAAAGAGAATGTAAGCTCCTTGATGGCAGAAATGTTTCATTTTGTCTTTATATATCTTGTAATTAACATAGCATCTTCAAATAGTGAATTTTTTAAAAAGTTGAATTGTATGTGTAACATGGCCTCCTGGCAGCTACTATTACCAGTCTGTCCTAGGTCCAACAGAGTACCTTTGACTACTGACCTTTGCAGTGTCAACTCTACCAGGTTCACCTCCCCTGAGGCCTTCAAAAATCTCTGCCACAATTTCTTGAATAGTAGTTTAATAACCGATAGCACGCTCAAGAACAGCCATGTGTAATCTTAAAAGCCTTTATTATTCCTACTCACATAATGCCCTGACTTAATGCCTTGACTTTTTAACTCCCTAGTGAACACCTGGTCTGAAGATCCATGTGTTCACTACCAAACTCTTTACCTCTCTCAGTTATCCTTCTGCTTGGCTCAGCTACCCCAGGATAGGGAGCCAGGTTAAAGAGAGCAACTTGCTGCCTGCAATGGGCTTATGCTAAAGACCTGTGTGTTCACACACACAGCCAACCAGCAAGAGAGCTGTCATCCATTATGAAGCTATCTCAGTATGGCCAGGATCCCACCCACAGGGCAGTCCTATATCCACAGAGATTACTTCTGGGCCACTCAATCTCCTGTTGCACTGTGGCCGCCCATTTAAAGGATCCTTACAGTATGTATATAGATAATGTGTGCATATAATTTAATATTATTTTCTGAATTTTATTGTTCTGTAGACAGACAATAGATTTGCCTTCTATATTCATTTTTGTGTAAAAGAGCATTTCTTTTGAAAAAGGCTTTGTGCAAGAAATAAGGTTTGTTGTGACAAAAATACTAACTCAGACTACTGGTACTGTTGACATCCAATATAGATTTCCATTCCATATCTACTACATTTGACATTTTCCCCAAGAATATAGTAGATTTTATTGTAAATTACAACTGCAGAAATCAAAATTACATAGTATATTCAGAAGGAAATTACAAAAACATTCTTAATTGAAGACTAGCTTTGTCATCTTCAACAAAACACATAATCCATCTGAATAGCTATAACATATATTTGTATACCTGGTATATATGGTATTTAATGTGCCAGATGGTGTCCTAACAGAACTAAGGGCCTGTTAACTGATAATGACAAAGTTGCTTCAGCTGTGATACATTTAGAACAATCAACTGCCTTGGCTGCAGTGAAATATATTGACTGTTCTTGTCCTGTGTATAGGTTGAAGCCACTTATTTTGAGTGTACAGATAAGTGATATCTGAGTACTCCAAGAGAGTTAATTAACCTCACATGATTGAGCACTTAACTTAGAAAAGCCAGGTCTTTAAAGAAGCAATCACCAAACAATGCAGGCTCCCATTGCTACTTTTACCAGAATTAACCTAGTAATTGAGAAAAATGTAGTTGTTTCCAAAATAATATATGGTTATTATCCATATTGATTCAGTTCACCAATCTTTTCTCTGTTACCAGAATACTATAAAGGACTTATTTAATAAAATTTCTTGAGTTATTTGATTCTTTTGCTTTATTTGCTTAATGGAGTTGACATGTCAAGAAAATTGATCAGATTTTCTCTTAAATTAGCAATCTCATTAATATAAATGAATAAATTATTGGCTTGACCACGTGTAATATGTTTAAAGTTTCTGGATACTTTTCTATGAAAAAATATATATCAGTTCATGTATGTGTATTTATGCTGGTATATTCATGTTTCTGTAATGGAGCAATCTCTGAGTTCATGACAGTACAAGTTCTTATGAAGCTAGAATGGGTTGTTGTATGTTTTCTTCCTCCTAAACTTGGAGAGATGCATTACATGGTTGAACCTAGCTTGTTGAATTTTTTCAGCAACAAAGCAATTCCCAATGATTTAATTCATATGTTGTTCTTTTGCATTGGTAGAGGGAATGACCATATCTACTAATTTACAAGTCCATGAAGTAGCATATTTTATATACTTATCACATAGAAACTCACCTATCAACAAAAGGACTAATAATCCCTTTCTAAAATAATTATTAAGAACTCATCAGTTAATATTGACTTAACAATCATTACCCTTTAAAATAATTGCCAGGAATCTGCCTTATATTTTGAACCCAAACTTTCAAGTGAGTGAAAGCATATCTTTGATTTCAGCTCAAAGACATAAAAAAACCAAGTCCTAGAATAGTTTTCTCGGTCTCAGGAAAAAAAAAAATCAATTGATGAGTGTGATGCCCTTTATAGAATTTATTTTAGCAGCTCCTTTTTAGAAAAAAAAATGAATGCAGAACACTCTCAACAATTTTAGAATTGATTGTGTGTTGTGGAAGACACTGCCAAAGCACAATCAGCATGATCAGCATGGTATACCTTCATTATAGAAGGTGCTGTGCTCTATGAGCAAAGTAGAATTGAATTAGCTCAGAAGAAACATGAGGTGCACAAAGTTAGAGAATCCACTCCAAATGTATACAGGGACTATTTGTCCCCAATTTGTGTCAGAGCATTCCAAGCATCTACTGGTCTGATAGCTACTACTGGATATGACACACCATAATTTGACTCTTCTAACATAATGATGTCACTTTGGTCCTCTTCAAGAATGAAGGACAACAAGCAGAATTAATGAAAGACCACACTTTAGTACTATTATTGGGGCAGGAAAGAGTCATAAATATATGCACATGATATATTTATATGTATGTGTTTATGCATATATACAGAAGTTATGGTTATTTACATATGCATATGTGGAGACATTTCATATTATTGCAGCTGGAAGCACTGAGCCTAGTCAAAATATCTTAAGTTCAAATCTGATCTCAGATATTGTTTGCCTCAGTTTCTTCATCTATAAATTAAACCAAAACAGTAAATAGTGAACCACTCCAGCATACTTGGCAAGAAAACACTGAAGGAATCAAAAAAATTTAGACATTATTAAAAATAAATTGTATTGTACAAATGCATATATACATAAATATGAAAACATATATGGCTATATGATTTTATTGGTGTATGGAACTCCTGATTAGAAAACTTCTTTGAATATGTATCTTGAGAGTAGAAATTGTTCCATTCTTTGTATTTGAAACCCTAGCCTAGTGACTGATATATAGACACTTAATACATGGTTGTTGAATGATTAATTGATCTACTACTTTTCTTCTGTATTGTTACCTTAGAAAACCACATATTAATAAGTCTTATGTTCTATCATATTTTAAAAAATGTTATATTGTCCAATATTCCCCAATCATATTTTAGCCTGGCTCTGGTGCAACTCAGTACTTTTGTGGGTAGTCATCAGCTTATATGTTTGACATCTATGTTCTAAGCAATTTTCTATAACTTACCAACTGACATGCAAATTAATTTCCATTGTCAGGAAAAAAAATACTTCATGGAGAATTCTTTATACTAAAGGAAATACAGGTTCAATCTCTCTCCTTATGAGCATACAAATAGAATTGACATATATACCCCTATCTATATATGTATGCAACATATGTATGTGTGTCTCAAGACAATATGTTGTCCTTGGAACAGTACAAATGATCACAATTGTTGGTAAAACAATCACTTCTAAAAATATATAAATGCATCTGAAGAAAATTCATACTGTTCTAGAAGGCAAAAGGTCTGTTTAAAAAACAATTGTTTTACTTACTTTGGAGGGAAATACAGATCACAATAGAAAGTGCATGCAAGAGAAAGAATTGTCATTCTATGGAATAGAGAATAGTTTCTCTCATATTATTTTAGCTCATTAGCTTACTTGTATGAATTGTTTTCTTATATCACGCACATTTATGGCAGAGAAGCAGAAATCAACAGAACCAGAAAGCAGCTTTCTAAATGGCAGCACAGAAGTTCATGGACATACTGCCAAAATTTCTCAGAGGAAAAAACTCACAATATTAAGTAGTAGAAAGAAAAAAAATATCCCTCTCATTCAGCAGAATATAGATATACTTTGAAAAATACATGAAATTCTTAGGACTATTTGAGAATCATTTCTTTAAGTACCAGGCAAGATGCTGAACTAATAGATACTGAGATAATGTCTCTGAGACATTGAAGATAGAATACTAGCACTGGAATAAGACAACTTGGGTTCAGATCCTGCCTTGTGGTACTTACCACCTGTGTGATCTCATTTGATATTTGCTCTTATTTCAATTAGTCATCAATTCACTAATGATTTTTTTTAGCTTTCTTCATCCTCATTTATTTATTCTTGTGATTTACTTCATTTTGACCATTTTTTTTTTAAAGTTCTTTAAATATAAACATTTCCATCAATGTTATCATTAGGATATTTCATTTTAGTATCTCAATTACATTTGATATTTTGGTAATTCAGTTTCTCTAAAACATGCTTAATGTATTCATATTTTCTTTGCTTTCATCATTAAATTTTAGGTATATTTTTCAGTGACTTATTGTTTTTAGACGTTATATTTATTGACTTGTGGAGTATTTAATGTTTCTATATCCTTTAGGTCTTCTAACTTTGACAAGTAGTGATAAAAAAATCTCTATTTATTGGAAATCTGATGGTATTATTACTAAATCAAACAACATATACATAACTTTTTTATATCATAGTTTATATCATAGAATTTTAGAGCTACAGGGAAATTTTACTTTCTTTAAATTATAGTTAAGAAAAGTGTAAACAGGTTAATAAAATAAAATGATTTATTTACTATCACAAAGTTAAGTCATAGAGATGGAATTGATGTCTTGGTTGTAATTTTATTTCCCTCTATACAAGAAATAATGAATTATGACAAATACAGTGGATCTATACTGAGTCATTATACTTTTAAATTTTTCATTTCTTTTACTTAAACTAACATTTAGCTTCTTCTAATATTTTATGTTTCAGTGGGTATTATCTTCAGAAGAATAAATATTTTTAAAATAGTATTGTCCAAACTGAGAGGAAGTACAAAAGATCACTAAAGAAAATAATTCCTTGAAAATTAGAACTGTATAAATGGGAGGTAATGAATCCATGAGATCCAATAGAAGAAAATGTGAAATATCTCATTGAAACAGTAATAGAAATAAAAAATAAATAGATTCAGGAGAAATAATTTAAGCATTATTGGGCTACTAAAGAGCCATGATTTTAAAATAGACTAGATATAGTATTTCAAGAAAATGTGAAGAAGAAAAAATACTCTGATATCATAGAACTAAAGGGTAATATAAAAATTGAAAGAATCCATGATTCACTTTCTGAAAGGGACCATAAAATCAAAATCACCAGAATTATTACAGCCAAATTGAAAAGTCTGAGGTCACAAAGAAAATCTTAGAAGCACACAGAAATAAAAAAAAAATAAAAAAGCTCAAATAGATAGGGAATTGATTAAATTTATAAAACTACAAATTGTTGTCCAATTAATAAATAGTTAGAAGATATGAAGAAAAATCTATAGACATAAAAATAATTTAAAATGTCATTGAAAAAAGAAATACAATTAAAACAACTATAAGTTACCACTTTACACATATAAAATTATATGTAACAACAAAAAAGAAAAATGACAAATACTGGCTGGAATGTGGAAAAATTAGGACATTAATACCCTTTTGGCAGATCTGCAAATGGATCTAACCATTCTGGAGAACAATTTAAACCTATATATGTATTTCCTTTGACCCAGCAAAACTAACAGTAGATCTGTAGCCCAAAGAGATAGCAAACAAATAAAAAGGCCTATATGTACAAAATATTTATAGAAACTATTTGCATTAATTAATTAATTTATTTATTTATGTATTTATGTATGTATGTATGTATTTGTTTGTTTATTTGTGGTGGATGTTGTGGCAGCGGCAAAAAATTAGAAATTAGAAAATTGGAAAAAAGGGTTGTCCATCAATTAGGTAATGGCAGTACAAATCAAGGTATATGATTTTGATGGAATATTATTGTGTCATGTGAAATGATAAGAAACATTTAAGAACAAATCTGGGAAGGCTTACATGAACTGACACAAAGTAAAAGAAGCAGAACTAGGAGAACACTATGCAGTAAGAGCAATACTACTGAGAAAGAATTAACATTTCTCAGCAATGCAATGAGGCAAGACAATCCCAGAGGATTTAGGAAAAATACTTTCTTCCTCCAGAGAAAAACCTAATGGTTATTAAATGCAGGTTGAAGCACACTTTTTATTTCCTTTATTATTCTGAGTGTTTTTTAAATTAACTTATTTGTAAGGATTTGGTTTTTGGTCTGTATTTTCTTTAACAAAATAGATAATATAGAAATATTTTGCATAATTGCATAGGCATAGTCTATATCAAATTGTTTCCCCTTTCAAGGAGAGAGGAATGAAGGAAGAGAGAGAGATGATTTGTAACTCAAAATTAATATTATTAATATATATACATAATATTATTAATATATATTATTTTCCCATCTAACTAATAAACCTCTATTAGTATTTATTATCCATAAACTTCTATATTTTCAAACTAAATTTAAAATATCAATAACACAGAATTCATAATCAATAGTGATTGTATGACAAAAGACAACACTTTCAAAATCACAAATTAAGTCAAAAGTTACAAATACATTAAAGAGATAACTATCCAACAGAAATGTCTTTCCATTTAGAGAGAAGAATTGTATTGAATCACATCAATGATTCCAGTAGCTTCTGAAAGACAAAACTGTCTCAATAGAACCATTGTTTTAAGGTAGAACTTTGTGTAACATTTTTATACTTCTATTTTGCCTTTGGTTCTTCAGAAAGGTAATGATATGCCTTGTTAATAGTAAAGTGGGTGTCCAATCAAAATTAAATTTCTGTTTAAAAAAAATTCTATCAACATTGTCTTAGGTCTTTCTTATCATAATCTGATGGGTTTTTTTTTTTGTTTGTTTGTTTTGTTTTGTTTTGCTTTTAATAATTGTAATCAAAAGCTGCTATAGGCAGTATAAAATTACAACTTTGAAAAATTTTTTAAAGATAAATACAAGATAGATTAAAAGAGAAGACAAAACATAAGCAAATTACACATAAAAAGACAAAATATAATTATTTTCCCAAAGAACAGATAATATTTTAAATTCAATCCACCAAGAAATTAGTATTTACTCTGTGCCAGACCCTAGTGGGCACTAGTGATATTTAGACAAAATGCTCTACTGTAGAGCACTAATATTCCATACATTATTCAATTACTTCTCACTTATTTTTCTCATAGAAAGACTTAGCCCACCTAAAGTAATGAAGTCACTTTTGCTTAGATTCTTAGATTCACAGATACCTTTCATATATGACAATGCTAGCAACTGCACTTTTGTTGAGAAAAGAGAATAAAAATATGAAGGCACCTTGCTTATTACATAATAACAGATGCAAATGCCTCCCCAGTGGTGCATTAAGCTTTTGGAACATTAAAAAAAAAAAGCATTTTTTGCAGAAACTTTATTAAGTGAAGAATAGCAAACATTGTGAATTTACTATTCTCTAGTGTTCCATTATTTATTTCCAAAACAAACAAATGAACAAAACTTCTCTGAATTCAAAAGTAAATTTTAGAAAGGGAAGAAAAATTTACCCACTATGACAGGATTCAATAATGAAAAGTGTGAGTAGTGTTACCATGGGATAAAATTTATTGACATTTGAACTAACAGCTTGATAAAGAATAATATGCCACAGAATCTTTATTTTATATTATTATGGTTTCTTTAACTTTTAAGATGACTAGTTGATTAGAAGTTTTAATAAACTGATAAATCATGTATACATCATAATTATCATTTGATTTACCAATGAAAGTTAGATACAAAGAAAAAATGACATTATCATACAATAGAATACAATATATACATAGCCATTTTAGAAAATCAGAGAAAAATACTTTTAAATAGTTTGAAAAAATGCTCAGTTCTCTTGAGTACATTTAGAAATATGCTAAAAAAAAAAGATAACTATAGTTTGTTTGACTGAATTGAATCTTCAGCTGAAGCCAGATGTTTAAGTTGTTTTTTCTTTTCCTTTTCAGTGACAAATGTGTGAGGATAGCTCTTGAGGGAAATCCATTTCCAAAATGCATTCATTAGAGCTTTTACTCAAGTATAAGGAAATAAGATGAAGTGACAAGTCAATTTGAATATAATGTGAATTTGAAAGGACATTTTTTCACTTTGAGTTATTATGAGCCTAATTTACCAATGTTCCATGATCTAGTAGCACCAGAAAACTGGCAATTCTTAAATAAATTAAAAAAATACAAATTATGCAGATGGATTCTGAGGGCCATGTTCCAAACTGAGAAACTTCTATGCTGATTAATGGCCAAAATCTGTCAAACGATGGTCTTGCTGATTTACATAATAATTGTAACCATTTGAAACTTAAAAATTAGATATGAAATATATCTGATTTTAAGTTTTGTATATACATATGTGGAAATATAAACATATATAGCACACATATGTTTCTATATGTATAAATATGCATATTGTGTAATATTGTGTTACATTTTATATATATATATACATATATATATATATATATATATATATATAATCTGTGCTAAAGTACTTTCATTCTGGAAAGTGACAAATTAATTTTAATCTGTTGATAGCAGAAATAGTTGGGGGAAAATTGAAGTATTTGTATAAAATATGAAAGGATATAAATTAACAATTATTTATCAAAGGGCCTACTCTAAATGTTTATGTTCAAAATAGATAAAACAAGGATAAATTGGAGATCATATTGGAGAAAGACACTAATGTCAAAGGGAATTGGTTAAAACTTTTTAAAGAATATGGTTAGAGTGAAAGGAAGACAGAAAAGCCAGGAAGTAGAAATGAGCTCAAAATTCCAGGAGTGGGAGAGTGAAAGAAAATACCTTAAGTCTGGGCTCAGAATAACTCATGAAGAGCAGAAAGAAGGCTGGTATTATTAGACTACAGAACATGCTGTAGGGAATAAGATATAAGAAGACAGGAAATGTTGGAATTGGTCAAGTTATAAGAGGATTTAAAAGCCTAAGGATTTTATATTTGGATCTAGAAATAGTAAAAACTAAATAGTTTATTGAATACGATTGTGTGTATATGTGTGTGTGTGTGTGTATTCGTGTGTGAGAGACTGAAAACTAAAGAGAAAAAGAGAGAAAGACAGAGAGAAATAAAGAGAGAAAGAGAAACAGACAGATCTAGAGAGTGTCAGATATATTTTTTAAGAAGATCAGTTTGAAGGCTAAGTGGAGGATGGAATAGAATGGGGAAATAATTGAGTAGGGATATTAATTAGAAGACTGATTCTGAAACATTTCACTTCATAAAACATTACTTTAAAAGTTAAAAGTATTACAGAAATTGGTAGTTTGGTAATCTTGTACTCAAAATGATTTCCAAGGAGGCATTACTGACACAAATCAAATCTAATGAAGTAGAATCCATGTTGACTTTCAAAGCCAGAAAAATTTAAACTTAAAAAAATCCACTTAAACTTGGAAATCATCTCTTTATTGCTTAGATTATAAGTGAGTAAAAATGATCCCATTTTCAAGAAAAAAAGGAATTAACTTAGATATTCATTTTTAATAAATTACCAGAAAACATCCTTCATATTTTAATAATATTTATGAACTGAGGACACCTTTTCCTATTAACAGATTGGAGCAGATTTTATCAGTAGGCCTTATTTTCTCTCCATCCCAATACTTCTGTACTCTTCCAATAGAATAAAGTTCTAGGAATGGTATCCAATGTCACCACAAGTGTGACTCTAATGGCTTGCTCATTTTTCACTAACTTAAATATCTGAACATAATATAATTCAAAAAAATGTTAAGATAAAGACTCTTTTGTAAAGGCCCTAGGATTCTGATGGCTTATAATCTTATTGACAGTATTCATTTAAAAAGAGATTCTTAGCTAATTTTCAGCTTTGCTGTTATACTGTCTTCCTCAATTTAAATCTGAAACTGTTATTTACACATATCCACTACAAACAATTTTTTTTAATATAAAACCTCCAAAAAAGGGATAAAATACTTTTTTGTTGGTCAGTCATGTCTGGTTCTCTGTGATTGAATAGAACACCATTATTAACTATGGGCTTTTCTTAACAAAGCCATGAATAGTTTGTCATTTTCTTCTTTGGTGGATAAAGGCAAATAAAGGGTAAGTGTTTTGCCCAGGGTCACAAAGCCAGCAAGTGTCTAGGACTGCCTCTAAATTCAGGTCTTCCTGATACTAAAACCAGAATTATATCCATTGAATTTCCCAACTGCCTCTATACACATCACATTTCTATTACTATCAGCATCATCATCATCAACAACAACATCATCATAAAGTCTTTGTGCCATAAGAGAATAATATCTACATTTTATATTTGTACAACTCATGATTTAGTAATATGATATAAGCAGTAGATATTTTTTTCCTTTGGTAAAACTGTTTTGCATACAATTCCATTTGCAAAAATTGAATTTCAAATGATGTTTGTATATGAAACAAAATTTTCTGATTTTGGGACCAATAAATTAATATATTATAAATATGACAGCAAATGACTCTTTGTCCGGGGTGCTCTTAACATCTTAGGTTAAAGTATAAAGATGATTTATATTTATACAAAACTTAGATATGCTAAATAGATTTAAATATTTTAGTTATTCTTCATTCAGTATATCTATTTACCTGGTCTTTAATCACTCATAAGATTTATTACATGATTATGATTATATGATATGGTTATATCACATATTTGTGTTTCTTGTTATTGATGAAAAAGTTTCCCTCTTGTTGTTACATCATTTGATTTGCTTTTGGCCAGAAATAAGAAGCAGATAGAGCTTGATAAATCATTAAAAACACTATGGAAATAATCCTCCAATAATTTAAAGGACTTGACATTTAATAAAATGCATGCTTAAAACTTGTATGGATAATTTTTTACAACATTATCCATTGCACTCACTTCTGTTCCGACTTTTTCTTTACCTCTCTCCACTCCCTCACCTAGATGGCAGGCAGTCTTATACATGTTAAATATGTTATAGTATATCATAGATACAATATATGTGTACATATCTATACAGTTCTCTTGTTGCACAGGAAGAATTGGATTCATAAGATAAGAATAACCTGCAAAGGAGAACAAAAATGCAAACAGGTGATACATTGGGAGTGTGACTGAGAGATGAGATAAAATCATTTCAATAAAAAGGCCAAATAAGAGTTTATATGTGTTAGTGTATATATGTGTGTGTATGTGTGTGTGTGTGTGTGTCTGTGTCTGTGTCGGTGTCTGTGTGTGGGGGTCTGTGTGTATGCATGTATGTGTACATACTTGTATATATACACATACATACATATATGTGTGTGTGTGTTTGTGTTTTACAGTTACAGTGATGGGTACTGAAATTCATATCATCCAACTTGGAAGTAGGAGAGGAGTGGAAGGGAATAATGAAAATGGGAATGGGAAAAAACAAAAGGAAGAGTAGAATAAGGGAAGCAGTGGTCAGATGAAAAGAGATTTTTGATAAGGAACAGGATAAAAAAAGAGAAGGTTGAATAAAAGAAATTAGGAAAGAGGAAATACAGAGTTCACAGTCATAACTGTGAAAGTTATGAACACACCCAGAAAATTCAAGAGGAAAAGAGAATTAAAAAAAAAAAAAAAAAAAAAAAAACAGAACCCAAAGATTTGTTGAATTTAAGACACACAATTGAAAGAGAAAAACACAAATGAAGTTAAAATAAAGTGATGGGACAAAATCTATTATACTTCAGATGAAGTTTTAAAAATGCAGTTATGGTCTAAGATAAAGGAAAAACAAAAAAATCTAAGATAAATAGTATATTTAAGAAAGAAAAAATATTTTTCTAAAAAGTAATAAAATTCAACATATGTTTATCTATCTATCTATCTATCTATGTACATATATATATATCTCAGATGGAATAGATCTCAAATTCTTGAAGAAAAAGTTAAATAAGTTACAGGAATAAGTAGATAGTAAAACTATATTTTCTGGAGGATTTCAGCTTCCCTTTTCAAATTTAGACAAACTCTAAGAAAGACATTAAAGAGAAGAATATAATTTTAGAAAAGTTAGATATGATAGACCTATGGAGAAAATCAAACATTAATAAAGAAAAATAATATTTCTGGCCCTTCCCTACTGCTATAAAACTCTGAAATTTTGGGGGATATTTTATCAACAATATACACAATGTCCCCTTACAGATATTAAAATAACTCTGAGTTGCCACCTCATAACTATCAAATTGAGTACTGTGAAAAAAAATGACAAATTATGGATGGGGTATAGAAAAGAAAGTATACTATTATTTTCTTTCTGGAGCTATGAACTAACTCAAAGATTTTGCAGAATAATTTGAAAATATGCTTAAAGAACTATAAAACTATATCAACTTTTTGACTTAACAATAATGCAACTACTTAAGTACTCTAAATATAACAAAAAAATATCCATCTGTACAAAAATATTTGTTGTAGTTCTTTGCTGTTTTTTGTTTATTTTTTATTTTATTTTTGTTAGCAAAGAATTGGAAATGTCAAGTGGTGGTAATATCTAAAGAAGTTGTGAAGGAACATTGTTGTGCTGTAAGAAACAAGGTCATGATTTAATAAGATAAAAAGAAAAAGTAGAGAGATGTTAACCAATACAAAATGAAGTGAGTTGTGCCAGGAAGACAGTTTACACAATTATAGCAATATTATAAGAAAAATCAATTATGAAGTGCAAAAAGCCCTCCTGGCAGTAACAATTACTAGTCTTTCCTAGGCCCAACAGAGTACCTTTGACCACTGACCTTTGCAGTGTCAACTCTACCCGGCTCAAATCCTCTGAGACCTTCAAAGGTCTCTGGCCACAATTTCTTGAATAGTAGTTTAATAACCGGTAAAGCACTCAAGAACAGCCACATGTAATCTTAAAAGCCTTTATTATACCTATTCACATAATGTCCTGACTTTATGCCCTGATTTGTTAGTTCCCTAGTGAACACCTGGTCTGAAGACCCACATGTTCACTACCAAACTTATTACCTCTCTTGGCTATCCATCAGCTTGGCTTGGCTCGGCTACCCCAGGCTAGGGAGCCAGATTAAAGAGCACCAGGTTAAAGAGAGTGATTGCTGTCTGCAGTGGGCATATAAAGGGCCTGTGAGTTCACACACACAGCCAACCAGTAAGAGAGCCGTCACCCATTATGAAGCTATCCCAATATGGCCAGGATCCCACCCACAGGGAAGTCTTATATCCACAGAGAATACTTCTGGGCCACTCATATTTCCTGTTGCTCTATGTCCGCCCATTTAAAGAACCCTTACAATTCCCTTCTCTTGTTTTGCGGGAACTGCATCCTTACAATGAAGATTTAGGATTTGATTAATAGAATGATCCATGACAGTTTTAAATAACTCATAATGAAAAATATAATCCCACTCCAGAGAGGGAATGGATAAAATATGAGAACAGATTATCCTTTTTTGCTTCCCCCTCCTCCTATAACATTGCCAATGTGGAAAATCTCTTTTTCCTTTATTATGTCATTGAAACTAAGAGACTAATAGGAAATAATATATTCAGTGGAGAACAGAAATAGCATACTCAAAGGTCTCATAGATACATAGAAGTAATGACAACATAGATCAAGCACTTTAAGGAGGAAGAGTACTCTAAGGCAGAGAACATTTTGGAACTTATCTGAGTGACATACCAATAAAGATATTACATGTAAGGAGCATGTGAGAATGGCAGGGTCACTGTATAAGGACTACATAAAGAGAGAAGGGACCTGAATATCACAAAATATCAGGAATTATGTTATTCTTTGCCACACATATATTTTACATGTATATTTCACTACCATTGTATTCTGTTTGATCTCATTTTCTCATGAAAATTGTGTATGTTATTGAGAAAGTATTCTCAAGAATTTCAGAGTTGTATATCAAATACACTTTCTACAACACCTAAGTAAATGCCTTTGCTAAAAGTAATTAATTTCATTGTTGATTGTTAATAGGATGTGTGGTAGAATTATTCTTCAGCTATAATAGCATAAATAACTATCCACAGAGTATAACTGCAATGCCATGTATAAGTCACTCTTTTATGGATCAAATCATGACTGAAAGTACATATTGTGAGAGTACTAATTATCCCTTTTTATTTTTTCCAATAATGCAATAAAATTACCCTGAATTTATATATCATAAATTATTCAGTCATTTATCAGTTAATAAGCATCCACAATGGTTCCAGTGCTTTGATAGAGCCAAAAAAAACCTCATTTTTTTATCTTTCAGGTAAATATCTAATAGTGATATTTCTGGGTCATATGGTATATATTTTAGGGGACTGAACAGGCATGTTTATAAGTTTTTTTTCCCTTTATTTTTAATGAAATATTTTATTTTCTCTCAATTACATGTAAAAACAATTTTACATTCCATATTCTCTCCATCCCTTCCCTTTCTTCAAGAAATTTGATAAAGGTTATATAGTCTTGTAAAATATAATTTTCTGTAAGTCATAATGTGAAAGAAAACCCAAACATCCCCCTATAAAAGTAAGAACATTTTTAAAAGTAAAGGGGATATATGCTTTTATCTATCATTTATTTGGCTAGAGATGGATAGCATTTATCATCTTGAATTCTTCAGAATTTTCTTGGATCACTGAATTTCAAAGAATAGCTAGGTTATTCACAATTGATCATCATAATATTGTTATTCCTGTATACAATATGCTCCTAGTTGTGATATTTTGCTTTTATCATTCATGTCTTTCCAAGTTTTTTCTGAGAGCATCTGGATTACCATTTGTTGTAGCACAAAAACCTTTCATCATAATTACATCAAAAACTTGTTCAACCATTTCATAACTAATGGACATCCCTGTAATGTTCTCTTCTCTAAATGTGATAATTCTCTGAGAGCAGGTTTCTTGGGGAGCTTCTGGAGGCAGCCTTGGCTTCAATTCAGTTTCACTAATACTCTTAAATACAGCCAGGAGTTAAAGTCCAAATCCTTTATGGTCTCCTCCAAAATCTTATGTCCTTCACTTGAGGTTCTGCTAGTTTTCTGGAGGTCTTCCTCTCTCCTTGGTTCCCAAGAGCTATTGCTGCTAGTCCTTTTTCTCTGCCACCTTCAGCCTCTGGGCCTCTCAATGTCTCCAGATAGCACAAAGGTGGAAGTTGGAATGAATCTGACTCTGCCTCTGAGAATGGGCTTGTGGGTTACAATGGGCTTGTAGGAACCTCTTGCTTATATGCTGTACACTGAGCATACACCAATCATTTCATCACTAGAAACCATTATTTGTTGTAGGATTAAACAAATGCTAAATTAGATTTATCCATTGTTTCCTCAATTCCACTCAGTACCTTGCTTCAAGTTCTGGTCCATAACATTTCCTTGTAGGGTCAGATAAATCATACTGAACCATGTTAAATTAGATACTTATTTTCTCTATTAATTCCAGTGATTTAGCACCTTACAAAGAACCCTAACATATCCCCTTAATTTTCATTTCTTTGCCACCACTAAAACACTAAAACAACTACTACAAATATTTTTGTTTATATAGATCCTTTAACTTTTTTTAAAAATCCCAGTTAGGATACATGCATAGTAATGATTTTGCTTAGTCAAAAGGTATGCATGATAGTTAAATCAGCATAAAACTTCACCAACTGTGTATTAGTGTATAAATTCTTGCACGTCCTCTTGAACATTTATTTTATTTTTCTGTCATATTACCAATATGTGTGAGATGGTAGCTCAGAAGTGTTTTAATTTACACTGCCTTAATTAATAGTGATTTAAAGCATTTATATATGTCAATAAAGCTATTGACAGCTTTGATTACTTTGAGAACTGCCTGTTCTTATCCTCTGACATTTATCAATCAAGAGTTGGTTTCCTTTTCTTTGAATTTGACTGAATTTTCTATGTATTTATGAAATGAAGTCTTTTTCAGAGAAACTTGCAAATTTTTTTTCAAAATTATAATTACAATGTATTTCACACCATCTTATTTTCCCCTTTATCTTATCTTTTCATACTGTGCATTAACATTTTTTTTTTTTTTGCTTCTGATTTCTCCCCATGTCTTTGAGCCAAATTCAATGGGAGAAAAGTTTGAGCTCTCCCCCTTTCCTACTGACCCTATCTAGTCTTTAGTCAGATAATTTACCCCATGTTATCTCTTCTCAATGTATTTTTCTTTGTCAGTCCTTATTTTTATTTTTTTTATCATGCCATTATATTAAACTCACAATCATTCTATGTATAGTTCTAGCTCACTTAACAATGAGAATGTTTTTCAAAGTTTTAAGTATCATTTTCCCCTATAAGAATGTAAACAGTTTAAACTTATTGAATCATTTGATTTCTCATTACTATTTACCTTTTTGTCTTTCTGTTGAGTCTTGTATTTATAAGTTGAATTTTCTAGCCAACTATGGTCTTTTCATCAGTAATGCTTAAAAGTCCTCAATATCGTTGTGTATGCAATTTTCCCCTATAGCATTTTTCTCAGTCTTGCTGAGTAGGTGATTCTTGGTTGTAATCTCAACTCTTTTGCCTTTTAAATCATTTTTAAAAATCTCTTGTTCTTAATATATTTGACATGATTTCCTATATATCTTGGGTATCAGTCACTTCTCATTATAATATGTTCTTAAGATTGTAGTGGGAGTGAGGAACTATATTATGAGAACATGCAGGAGGGGAGATTTCTCCCCTTTTTAGGCCTAGTTTTATAAAAGTCAGCATAATACTATCCTTACTGCTGTTAGTAAGAATTATAGAAGGTTATATTCATATATAACACATCAATATATTTTTGTCTTTTTTGAATTTTTTCATTTTTTATTAAAGCTTTGTATTTTCAAATTATATACATGGATAATTTTTAACATTTACCCTACAAAACTCTGTACACTAATTTTTTCCTCTTTTCTTCTCACCTTCTCCCCTAGTCAGCAAGTGATCCAATATATGATAAACATGTACAATTCTCTATACAAATTTAACCAAATATCATTCTGCACAAGAAAAATAAGATCAAAAAGGGAAAAAATGAGAAAGAAAACAAAATCCAAGCAAACAACAACAAAAAAGTGAAAATACTACTAAGTTGTAGTACACATTCTGTCCCCACTGTCCTCTCTCTGGGTACAGATGGTTTTCTTCATCACAATACCATTGGAACTGGTCTAGCATATTTTCCAAATGGTGAACTGATATTCTAATATGAGAATAATGAGTCACACAGCATCTTGAGAATGCCAAGTATATTATTCATCCTTTAGAACCAAGCCTTCTCAATCTACTTTATCAGATAGAGGCAAGCCAGAGAAATATAGGAGCAGAAGGAAAGCAAAGGGTAAGTTTATAAAGTAATTTTTGTGATAGGAATGTCATGAGAAAATTCTAATAATAGGAGCCTAGCCTAATGATTCTTGACCACATAACTATTTTAATATCTTTAATACTAAAAGAATAGTTAAAGAGAAAAATCCATCACAAAAGGTAGAGTTAACAGTTATAATCCAACAAGGAATGTTCCTTAGATATATGAGACAGGACAGAAATTAATATTTCAGCAAGGATAGGCTAAAGGGTAGAAAAAAGGTATCTGACAAATGCAGTGACATTTGGCATGAATCTAAATGATACAAAAATAAAAGAGAGTTGTGAGAAAAGATAAAAATATCACATCTATTTGGGGACATAACACATTTATAAATCATTAATTGTCAGTATTAATTGTATGATGAAGAGGAAAATAAATAATAATAAATATAATAATATAATAATAATAAATAATGAAAATAAATAAAGAAATAAAATATGTTTTGTGATCACAGTTGTGAACAAAATCCATTATGAAAAAAGTGAATCCTTTCTAGAACAGCCTAAAATTGAAAAAAAAATCTTATCTCTTGGAAATGTCAGGTATGATTCTAATAGAAGAAAGATGAAATGAATAAGAGGAGTTCTCATGTCTTCTTCTAAATATAGGGATGTAACAAAAAAGGAAAGACAATGCTTTGGAAAAGTTACATCCAAGGAGTATTCTGTTCACCATTGTCATAATGAGTAAAAAAAATTGATTTGTAAATGCTTTCCATATTAATATCAATGCCAAAGAAGTATAACACCACACATATTTTAACCAATACACACAGTTCCTTCCTCAATTCAAATTACTGGAAAATTTGAAAGAAATTATTTCTACCTCATTATGGAGTAAATTCTATTATAATTTAATAATTAAATGCCTAGTGGCCAACTTGCAGAATTTCAATGTGAGAGCCAACTGACACATTACAGTAAGTCATATTTAACAGTAGTCTACTCAACTCTTCCAAAGACATTACACTCCACTGTTATTTTTTCTATTTGTTTGTTTTCCCCCAAATGTTACCAGGGCAACAGTAGCTCATAGAAGATTTCTTGTATAAAAACTCAGTCTCCTTGGTAATAGGATGAAACTGTTTTACCACCTGTTCATGTTGAAATTATTTGAAAAATAATTGCAATATATTCTCAAAGAAGAGGATCAGTTTGTAAATCTTTTATTTAAAAATATATGGGAGGCAGAGAAACATGGTGGAGAGGACACATATGTCTATCTAAGCTCTCTCTTACCTTCAGACAACTTTTTTATGAATAAGCCTCAGAATTAGTACTTGACTGTCAAAACTGACAAATATTGGGAGTAAAACACACTACCAACAGAAGATAATCTCGAAATTCACCAGAAAAGGTCTATTTTTGCTTGTAGGTGGGGATGGCTACACCAGGTGCAGTATCAGGCAAGTTTGCACTGAGAGCATGGAAGGCAGCTCATGCTGAGAAGACTGGAGGAGGGTGTGGTGTGGTCTCAGCCAGTGTAAAATTTGTGGGGAGAATTTTACCATAGTGTCAGTTACTTTGCTCTGGCAGCAAACAAGTAGATTAGCAGAGAAACTATAAATACAAGGAGTAAAGACTATAACCCCAAAATGCTAAAGGTTCTTTGGATCTGGTTATACCCACCAAGCACTGGGAGGGACTCAGCACATTCTCAGCACACAAACATTGATCTCAGTGCATATGTTGATCCCAGCACAGCCATTGCTATCCCACTACTGTTTCACTGCTACTTCCTTTTGTCTGTAGAGGAAGTTTGGAAACACCATACTGGCCCAAAAGCAGACTACAGTGTTGTTTTTGGTTTTGGGTTTGTTTTTTTTGTTTTTTTTTTTGTCAAAATGAGTAAAAAGGCAAAGCGGGCTCTAACTATAGATAGCTGCTATTCTAAAAGAGAATAGACTTCAAACCCTGAGGAGACTAAAAGGAGACTGTCTCCAGATGAAGGTGACAGAACCTGGTCCCCATCAAAAAAAGGCTTTCATAGAAGAAATTTAAAAGGCTCTTAAAAGAGAGCTAGAAGAAAAATGAGGAAAGGAGAGGGGAATTTTGTAAGAAAGTCTGGATAAGTCATGTTACTCATTAAAAGATAGAGTGGATAAAGAAATCAACTCTCTGAAAAACAGAATTAGTCAATTGGAAAAAGAAAATAGCTCTCTCCAAAATAAAATTGGTAAAATGGAAAGAAAAATTCCATAGAACAAAACAACTCATTTAACTCAATTGGGCAAATACAAAAAGAAATAAAAAAGTAAATAAAGAAAATAATTCATTAAAAATAAGAATTGAAAAAATGGAAATGAATGACTTGAAAAGACACCAAGAATCAGTCAAGTAAAATTATATATATATATATATATATATATATATATATATATATATATATATATATATATATATATACATACATATAAATGTTAAATACCTACTTGGGAAAATAACAGACCTGGAAAATAGATTTAGGAGAGATAATCTGAGGACCCTTTGAGAATCATGATAAAAAAAAAAAAAGATCTTAGGCATTATTTTTCAAGAAATATTTGAAGAGAACTGCACATAAGTTGTAGAAACAGAAGGTAAAAAAGACATTGAAATAATTCATCAATCGCCTAATGAAAGAGATCTCAAAATCAAAACTCCAAGAAATATTGTGGCAAAGTTCAAGAACTATCAGATTAAGGAAAAATTCTACAAACAGCCAGAAAAAAAATACAATTCAAATACTGAGGAGCTACAATAAGGATGACTCAGGATCTAGCAGCATCAACATTACAGGATGGAAGGGCCTGAAATCTGATATTTCAAAAGGCTAAGGAACTTGATATGCCAAGAAAAACTTACCCAGCTAAAATGAGCATTTTCTTCCAGGGAAGAAGATGAACATTCAATGAAATAGGTGAAATCCTTCTATTTCTGATGAAAAAACTGGGACTAAACAGAAAGTTTGACCTCCAAAAATAGCACTCAAAAGAAATATGAAAAGGTAAAAAGAAATCTTGGGAACTATATTTCTGTTATGAGTATACATAAAAGTATGTGTATAATTTGGTTTTATTGTTATAATATAGGAAAAAAACTAGAGGTGGAAAAGAAATTATATCAGAAAAATGGAAAAGTGGAGGCACTACATCTCACAAAGATGCAAAGCAAACCTATTATATCTGAGTAAAAGAAGGGAGGGGGATAAACATAGGGTAAATATTAATCTCAGCATTGGATCAAAGAGAAAGGATTAGACATATTTGATTTATAAAGTAACTTCGCCCACCTCATTGAAAATTGGAAGGGGAAAAGTGAAAAGGGAAAAAGTAAGCTAAATAGAGGGCAATACAGAAATTGCAAGGGAAAGGTTTAAGGAAAGGAGAGTTGTTCTAAGGTGGGGGGAGGGATCCTAAAGAGGGAGAGTGTAAACGTGCTGTTGTCTCCAGAAGTTGCTGATTGCTCTCTGGGAGGAGATCTGCTGTGTTAACTCAAATCTCTCAAACAGATTCTTCTTCCTGTAGAGAACTTTTGTCTCCAGACAGTTGCCATTAACTCTGGTCCAGAGTAGTGACTTCCCTCTTTTATCCTACCAGAGAATGGGTATGGGATAATACAAGGGCTTCTGGGAAAAATTACTACAACCAATGAACTTGCTCCTCCTAAGCATGCAAGTTCTTCCCCAGAAATTCACAAGTAAAACTCCCAGTCATGGCCAGAACTAGAGAATTGTCAAGTACCAACTTAGCACTTAGTAAGAACCTAACAGGAGGGCTGTGTGAGGCAAGTAGTGCTCAAAATTTTTATACTGGGGAGGAAGGTAAGGGGAAAAGTAAAGAGAAACAAATAATCTGGAGTTAATAAGATGGCAGAAAATACAGAATTAGTAATTTTAATCATAAATGTGAGTGGGGTAAGCTCCCATAAAGTGAAGTTGGGTAGCAGACTGGATTAAAAGTCAGAATCCTACAATATTTTTTTTTTACTTGAAGCAGGGTGATGCACACAGAGTAAAAGTGAAAGGCTAGAATAGGATCTACTATATTCAGGTGAAGTAAAAAATCAGGGGTAGCCTTCCTGATCTCAGCTAAAGCAAAAGCAAAAATTGATCAGATTAAATGAGATAAGGAAGGAAACTATATCCTGCAAAAGGGTAGCATAGATAATGAAGCAATATCAATATTAAACATATATGCACCACGTGGTGTAGCATCTAAATTCTTAAAGGAGAAGTTAAGAGAGCAGCAAGAAGAAATAGACAGCAAAACTACAATAGAAAGAGATCTCAACCTAGCACTCTCAGAACTAGATAAATCAAACAACAAAATAAATAAGAAAAAAAATAAAGAGATAAATAGAACACCAGAAAACTTAAGTATGATACCTCTTTGGAGAAAACTAAATGGAGACAGAAATGAGTAAAATACTAGTAAAAAGATTATAGAAAATCATCCTCAGAATAATATACTATGACCAAGTAGGATTTATATCACCATTTCAGGGATGGTTCAATATTAGGAACATTATTAACATAATTGACTATATCAATAACTGTAAGGGTCCTTTAAATGGGTGGCGCCACAGTGCAATGGGAGATTTGAGTGGCCCAGAAGTATTCTCTGGGGATATAGGACTGCCCTGTTGGTGGGATCCTATCCATATTGAGATAGCTTTGTAATGGGTGACAGCTTTTTCTCTGGTTGACTGTGTGTGTGACCTCACAGGCCCTTTATAAGCCCATTGCAGACAGCAGTCTCTCTCTTTAACCTGGCTCCCTAGCCTGGGGTAGCCAAGCCAAGCCAAGCTGATGGATAGCCGAGAGGTAAGGAGTTTGGTAGTGAACACGTGGGTCTTCAGACCAGGTGTTCACTAGGGAACTGACAAGTCAGGGCATTATGTGAGTAGGTATAATAAAGGCTTTTAAGACTAAACATGGCTGTTCTTGAGCATGCTACTGGTTATTAAACTATAGATTCAAGAGATTGTGGCCAGAGACCTTTGAAGGCCTCAGAGGAGGTGAGCCGGGGAGAGTTGACACTGCAAAGGTCAGTGGTCAAAGGTACTCTGTTGGGCCTAGGGCAGACTAGTAATTGTAACTGCCAGGAGGGCATGTTACAAATGGCGCCCGAACAGGGATGCATCAGGAATTGTCAGGTTTTGAAAATATTTAATATTCAGAATTAAGATTCTGAAAGATCTGGTTGAAACGCCACTTAAGAGGAAAGGCAGGCAATATGGACTCAGGTAACTCTGGGATCAGGCTAAAGGATATAGCTGAACATAAGGCTTATATAAATAGGTTAAAGAGCCAGATGGGATATCTTTTAACAAAGATCACCACTGAAGAACAGCAGGAAGCTTGCAATCAAGCTCCCAGAAAGCTATCCCCACACCCATTAAATATAGCTTGGAGAGAGAGCAACCTAGAGCTCCTTCTTAGCGTTTTGTTGGTTTACCTTATGCATTATTGTCTTAAGGAATTCATTGATTACCCTTCCATTGAGAAGAGGTTTAATTCTTTTCATGTGCAAAGCTTGGGTTGGATTTTAAATCAGCCTTAGGGGAATTTTCCAATTCCTGACCCACTTCTCTCAGCCCCACCATGGGCCAAGGGAGAAGGAGGAGGAGGAAAAGGAAGGGTGATAATATCATTAGCACTGCCCATTAATCCATTTAAAACGTCTGTGTCTTCATTTCAAAAGACAGGAGTAGGCTTTATGGCCCAAGGCAAAAAGGATTTGTGGGGTATTGACTATAATATTAAGAAAAATTTTAAAAACGCAGTTCAGTTAATTTCTAAGAAATCTTACAAGCATAAGATCTTGAGCGTGCTACTGGTTATTAAACTATAGAGATAGTGGAGTTTTATACTTGTAAAACTGCTAGGATAGTCTTTGGAGAGTTGAAACTCCTCTTTTCTTACCTTGTGGATTTTCTACTTCCACAGGTGGGCTTGATTTCCCAACCCCATACAAGTACTTATAAAACAGTTTTTATGTTTAGAATGGTTGGAAAATTGCTGTTTAATCACTAGAATAAATAGACAGTGTGTGATCTTAGACCCAGGAGGAAAAGTAATATCAGATTTATTGATTCACACTCCTGAAGTACAATTCAGTATCAGAAATTCAAACTTTGATTTTAGGCAAAAGAATTCAGGGATATAGCCAATCTTTTTTCAATAACTGTATGAGTGGCAGGCCACTGAAAAGGTATCAGCTCTTTTAAGAACTTCGAAAGAGAGTGAGAAAGTGCTCAGATAAATATACCCTACATGTCCATTTTCAGAGTGGACCTTCAAATCATTTACAATCGGGCTGTTAGAGTCTTATATTTGCAAATTGTGATAACTAAAGAGGAAGCTAAGAACATGGCAGAAGGCTATACAGGTTATCTTTCTTTCACTCTCCTATACTCCCTATAGGACAAAACCCTTATGGTTTGAAATTTAATGTTTTAAGACCAATGGACATTATGGCTTCATTCCAATCTGGAGAAGCAGCTAGACATGTGATCAACCATTTTTCCATTGTAGAAATTTCATATGCATTTAATACAGTTTATGGATTGGCTTACAAATATTTTTCCTTTAGGTGTTTTTGCATTGAATTTCACTTTGCCCATTCCATTGGCATTTCTTATAATCCTACTAGTAAGTCATTACTGCACAGACTATATCCCCAAGATCTTCTCTTCTAAACAAGAGAAGGGATTTTTGGGATATGCACAAGATGTGGCTATATATATATATATATATATATATATATATGTGTGTGTGTGTGTGTGTGTGTGTGTGTGTGTGTGTGTGTGTGTGTTTGTGTGTGTGTGATTGCTTGCAATTTTTAAATTTTGATTTTACATCTTTAAAGTATTTTGATTTTACATTACTATTTTGATTTTATATTTTTAAGTTATTTTTGTTTTACATTTTTAATCTATTTCAGTTTTACACATTTAAATTATTTTGGTTTTACATTTTTAAATTCTTTGCATTTTACCTTAGCAATGCACTTCAGGCATACATAGAAAGTGCACATAGTGACTGACTAATTGTTGTCTGACTTTTTAAAATCTTTTTGGCAACAACTTTGTTTCCACTATGATGTGGAAAGGCCTAGATGGCATTTGGAAAGGCCCAAGTTGGGCCCTTTGTATATTCCTTCCTAGGTGCAGATCCAGCAGCAGAGTTGATCATTGGCATCCAACCTCTTTGGCTTATTATCTCCTTGAGTATGACTTTAATGAATGGGTTGAACACTTGGGCCTCTGTTGAGCCTAGTTCTCATTGTCATACTTCTGTTTACTGATCTACTGCTTTGTACCTCCTTGGGCATAACACTCTGTAATCTCATGGATCAAATGAACCATAGCTGGTGCTAAAAGTTTAGCTTGATGAGATGTGTGGTTAGTAAGGATGTGGTTCCCGCAAAACAAGAGAAGAGGATTCCAAGAGCCCTTTAAGTGGGAGGTGCCACAGTGCAATGGGAGATTTGAGTGACCCAGAAGTATTCTCTGGGGATATAGGACTGCCCTGTGGGTGGGATCCTGTCCATATTGAGATAGCTTTGTAATGAGTGACAGCTCTCGCTGGTTGGCTCTGTGTGTGACCTCACAGGCCCTTTATAAGCCCACTGCAGATAGCAGTCACTCTTTTTAACCTGGCTCCCTAGTCTGGGGTAGCCAAGCCAAGCTGATAGATAGCCAAGAGGTAAGGAGTTTGGTAGTAAACACGTGGGTCTTCAGACCAGGTGTTCACTAGGGAACTGACAAGTCAGGGCATTATGTGAATAGGTATAATCACATGGCTGTTCTTGAGCATACTACTGTTTATTAAACTATAGACTCGAGAGATTGTGGCCAAAGACCTTTGAAGGCCTCAGAGGAGGTGAGCCGGGGAGAGTTGACACTGCAAAGGTCAGTGGTCAAAGGTACTCTGTTGGGCCTAGGGCAGACTTGTAATTGTACCTGCCATGAGGGCATGTTACAAATAACCAAATTAACAAAAATCATATGATCATCTCAATAGATGCAGAAAAAGCATTTGATAAAATCCAATACCCATTCCTATTAAAAACACTAAAGAGTATAGGAATAAATGGAGTTTTCCTTAAAATAGTCAGTAGCATCTATTTAAAACTACCAATAGGCATTGTATGTAATGAGGATAAACTAGAACCATTCCCAAGAAGATCAGGAGTGAAACAAGGTTGCCTGTTATCCCCATTACTATTCAATATTGTGTTGGAAATGCTAGCTTCAGCAATAAGAGATGAAAAAGAGATTAAAGGAATTAGAGTACGTAATGAGGAAATCAAATTATCCCTCTGTGCAGCTGATATGAAGGTATACTTAGAGAACCCATAGATTTTATTAAAAAGCTATTAGAAATAATCCACGATTTTAGCAAAGTTGCAGCATACAAAATAAATCCACCTAAATCCTCAGCATTTTTATATTGCACTAACAAAATGCAACAGCAAGAGATAACCAAAAGAAATTCCATTTAAAATTACTCATGATAATATAAAATATCTGGGAATCTATCTGCCAAGGGAAAGTCAAGAACCATATGAGCAAAACTACAAAACACTTTGCACACAAATAAAATCAGATTTAAACAATTAAAAAAATATTAAGTGCTCTTAGTTAGGCTGAATGAATATAATAAATATGACAATACTACCTAAATTAATTATTTATTTAGTGCTATACCAATCATATTCCCAAGAAAACATTTTAATGACCTAAGAAAAACACCAAAATTCATATGGAAGAACAAAAGGTCAAGAATTTCAAAGGAACTAATGAAAAAAAAAAATCAAATAAATGTGGCCTAGCTATACCTCATCTAAAATTATATTATAAAGCAGTGGTCATCAAAACATTTGGTATTGGCTAAGAAATAGACTAGTTGATCAGTGGATTAAGTTAGGTTATTGATAAAATAGTCCATAACTATAGCAATTTAGTGATTGCCAAACAGCTGAGACCCCCAATCCTAGCTCAACATAACAGTGTCATAGCAGTGCATCATTGTATCCTCCAGAAGTGAAATTGCCAACCCCAGAAACCAGGCAATAACAGGCCATTGAGGGTATATCTACACATTGTAGTGATGAAATCCTCAAATGCCCCAAACCTCAGCAGTCAAAATCAGTGCCCCCAGCAACCAGGAGTAGAGTTCAACTTTCAAATCCATGAAATAGGCCAAAAAGTCAAGAAAAGAAAAAGGACCTTGACAATAGAAAACTACCATGGTGATAGAGAAGAGCAAAACAACACCATCAAACAGTAAAATTTGTCTATATCTGAAACCCCAAATGGAGCTATACTTTAGTCTCAGGACCAAAAATCCTTCTTGGCAGAGCTCCAAAATGTTTTAAACAGCAAGATAGAAATATAGAACAAAAAATGAGGAAATAAAAAAGAGGTATAGAAAACAGTCAGTACTTTGAAAAAGAAAGGAAAAAGTGAATGAAGAAAACAATTATAATTAGACCAGTAGAAAAGAGGTGTAAAGGGTAAATGAAGAAAATAATATCTTGAAAATAGTATTGGGCAAATGGAAACTAATGACACTATGAAACATCAACAATCAATCAAACAAAATTGAAAAAAGATTTAAAAATACAAGAAAAAGTAAAATATCTTATTGGGAAGGGGAAAATATAACATGGAAACAGATTCAGGAGAGAACATTTAAGAACTTTTGGACTACCTGAAAGTCAAAATCCATCATCAAAGAGAACAGCCCAGATGTCATAGAATCAGAAGGTAAAGTGCAATTGAAAGAATTCATCCAACACCTCTCTGAAAGAGACCCCAAAATTAAAACTCCAAAGAATATCGTGACTAAATTTCAGAACTATAGGGCCAAGTAAACATTTTACAAACAACCAGAGAAATAATTGAAGCAGTGAGGAACCACAAGAAGGATTACTCAGGATTTAGCAGCTTCAACATTAATGGATCAAAGGGCCAGAAATTTGATATTCCAAAAGGCACGGGATCTTGGAATATAGCCAAGAATAAACTACCTAGCTAAAGCAAGCATTTTCTTCCAGGGAAGAACATGGGCCTTCAATGAAATAGGTACATTCCATTTATTTTTGATGAAAAAACTGGTGCTAAACAAAACAAAACAAAACAAAACAAAAAAAAAAAAAAATACCTCCAATATAGGACTCAAGAGAAGCATTAAAAAGGTAAGAAAAACTCTTGAAAACTATATTTCTATTATGGGTATACATAGAAAGTGTGTGTATAATTTAATTTTACTGTTATAAAAATGAACTAGAGGTGGAAAGGGGATTGTGCCAGAAAAAGAAGAAAATGGAGGTAAAACGAGGCAAATTGCCTCTCATGAAGACGCAAAGGAAGGAAAAGAAGGGAAGAGGATGAACATTGTGAGAAACTTACTCTCATCAGATTTGGCTCAAAGAAAAAAAAAATATTAGACATATTTGGTTTAAAGAAACACTCTCATCTTACTGAAAAGTGAGAGGGGAAAACCAAAAAGGGAAGGTGTAGTCTAAATAGAAGGGAATATAAAAATAGTTGGGAAAGGTATAAGAAAGAGGAATTTTAAAATTGCTTAAGGCAAGTGGTGCCTATAAATAAAATACTGGGAAGCACGGTAAGAGGAAAAGGAAAGAGAAAAGTATAATCTGGGGATAATAAGATGGCAGAAAATACAGAATTATTAGTTTTAACCATAAATGATTGGGGTGACCTTTCTGATAAAGCGGAGGTGGATAGAAGACTGGATTAAAAGCCTAAATCCTACAATATGTGGATTGAAGAAAACACATCTAAAGCAGGGTGATACATACAGAGTAAAGGCTAAAGGCAGGAGCAGAATCTATTATGCTTCAGATGAAGCAAAAAAAAAAAAAAAGCATGCTGATCTCAGATGAAGGAAAAGCAAATACTGATCTAATTAAAAGATATAAGGGAGGAAACTAAATCTTGCTAAAGGGTACTATATGTAATGAAGCAATATCAATCCTAAACATATATGCATCAAGTAATATAGCCTCTAAATTTCTAAAGGAGATGTTAAGAGAGCTGCAAGAAGAAATAGATAGCAAAACTATGATAGTGAGAGATCTCAACCTCACACTCTCAGAACTAGATAAATCAAACCACTAATTAAACAAGAAAGAAGTTAAAGAGGTAAATAGAATACTATAAAAGTGAGGTATGGTAGATCTATGGAAAAAATTGAATGGACACAGAAAAAAAGTTTACTTTCTTCTTGGCAGTTCATGAAACTTATACAAAAAATTACTATATTTTTAGGACATAAAGAGCTCAAATGCAGAAAGACAGATATAGTAAAAATAGTAAATGCATTCTTTTCAGATCATGATGCAATAAAAATTACATTCAATAAAAAGCCAGAAGAAAATAGACCAAAAATAATTGCAAACTAAATAATCTCATCCTAAAGAATGAATGGGTGAAATAGCAAATCAGAGACACAATTAATAACTTCATCCAAGAGAATGACAATAATGAGATGTCATACCAAAATATGTTGGATGCATCCAAAGCAGTAATAAGGGGAAATTTTATACCTCTAAAGAGTCACTTGCATAAAATAAAAAAAGAGAAAATCAATAAATTGGGCTCGCAACTAAAAAATGTAGAAAAAGAACAAATTAACCCCTCCCCCCAGTCAAACACTAAACTTGAAATTCTAAAAATAAAAGGAGAGATTAATAAAATTGAAACTAAAAAACAAACAAACAAAAAAAAACTATTAAATTAATAAAAAATACCAAGAGTTGGTATTGTGAAAAACAACAACAAAACAGATAAACCCTTGGTAAATTTGATTAGAAAAAGGAAAGAGCAAAATCAAATTGTTAGTCTTAAAAAGGAAAAGGGAGAACTTGCCACTAATTGTAAAGGGCTGAAACTCTTGAGTTAATGCATTGAAGTTGGCCAACCAAGTACTTAAAGGCTAATTACCAATTCGACAATACTCTATAAGAATATCCTTGGAGAAAGGACCTTCTTACCATCCTGTGCTGGCCCAGTCATTTGGTGAATACAGAGCATTTTAGGAGGGACTAGGGGGTGGACCCTAGCCAGGGTCACTTCTGGGCAGGACAAAAGAGGAGAGGTCAAGGAGATACTACGTGTCCATTCCCTTCACTTCTACCACTAAAGACCAAGAATAAAGACTAAGGACTTTTGCTTATCCTGACTCTGGCTGATTCTAAGATATCCATGGTCATCACATTCGGTGCCCAACATGGGACCAAGGACCCTAATTTCACTGAAGAAGTCCTTGGGGACCAGGACATAGGGTGAGTATTTTAATAGACAAACAGAGAACTTACATTGTTAAGGACTAAACTAGTAACTTTTTCTAGCTGAAATGGGGCAGATATTAGGAAAAGATTCTCCCCCAGCCCCCACCCTGATAAAGTGCTATAGAAAGCATGCTTAAGTTGATCAAGTGACAAGGCTTAATTTTAACTTGGTGGCAGATCGCTAGACTCTTGGGTACATTAGAATGCACATCCCCTTGGTTCTTAAAGGAAGAAGAAATACGGCTAGATAATTGGAAGCTGGTAGGAGATCAACTATGTGAATACCATAATAATAAAGGTTCTCATTCAATTTCCAAGGAAACATTCTATATATACAAGATAATACAATTGCCCTTAAAGAATCCTGCAAGTTATTTGGAACTATGCTAAAAAAAAGTTATCAAATTTTGCATACCCTTTGACCTAGCAATGTTACTACTAGGCTTATATCCTAAAGAGATTTTAAAGAAGGGAAAGGAACTTATATGTGCAAGAATGTTTGTGGCAGCCCTCTTTGTGATGGCCAGAAACTTGAAACTATATGGATGCCAATCAATTGGAGAATGGCTGAATAAATTGTGGTATATGAATTATATGGAATATTATAGTTCTGTAAGAAATGACCAACAGGATGATTTCAGAAAGGCCTGGAGAGACTTACATGAACTGATGCTGAGTGAAATGAGTAGGACCAGGAGATCGTTGTATACTTCAACAACAATACTATATGATGATCAATTCTGATGGATGTCGCCATTTTCAACAATGAGATGAACCAAATCAGTTCCAATAGAGCAGTAATGAACTGAACCAGCTACTCCCAGCAAAAGAACTCTAGGAGACCACTACATAGAATTCCCAATCCCTCTAATTTTGTCTACCTGCATTTTGGATTTCTTCCACAGGCTAATTGTACACTATTTCAAAGTCCGATTCTTTTTGTACAGCAAAACAACTGTTTGGACATGTATACATATATTGTATTTAATTTGTACTTTATTTAACATATTTAACATGTATTGGTCAACCTGCTATCTGGGGGGGGGGGCGAGGAGGCGAAAAATTAGAACAAAAGGTTTGGCAATTGTCAATGCTGTAAAATTACACATGCATATATCTCGTAAATGAAAACCATTAAAAAAACATTTTAAAAAAATCCTGCAAGTTATAGAAAAAAGAAAAAAAAATTTAAGAACAGCTAACTGAGGAAGTGTGAGGAAAAAAAAGTAAGACAATGAGTGGATTAATAGCAATATCACTAGAGGGCAAGTGGAGTTAAGTGAGGATGAAGGTTATGGTGAAGGGCATGGTGAAAGGCTTAGTGATTCTCTCTCTGACCAGGAAGCTTCAACTCTGCTTAAACCAGAACTGGTTCTTGACATGCCCCCATCAACTTCACCTTCCAGGATGGAGGGAGGAGGTGTAGTGGTAGAGGCAGCGATACCACCAGCATCTCCCCCTAGCAATCACCCCTTCCTATGACTAGATTGCAAAAGGCACTATTTAAAGCCACAGAAAGGCAGGATTTAGCTGATTTGAAAATTGAAATGTATCCTGAAATTTAACAGTTTAGCCCTTCAGGTCAAGAAAGTAGGAGATACACTCCTTTTGATACAGAAATCCTCAAAGATTTGAAAAAGGCTTGCACTGTTTATGGGTCTACATCAGCTTATGCCAACATATTATTTCCGAATTTGGGTTATGAAGTCTTAACCCCTAGGGACTGAAAATCCTTAGCAAGGACATGCTTAGAACCTGGACAAAACTTGTGGATTTCTGAATATAGTGTGCTCTGTAAGATATAAGCCCAACAAAATAGTCATAGTGGAATTAATCCTCCAATCACCTATGACCAACTAATAGGTGTAGGTTCTTATGTAGACATCTCAATACAGATTAATTATCCCATAGCAGCATATGAGCAAATTGCTGCTGCTGCTATCAAAGCATGTATCTTTCTCCCCAGTAAAAAACAACAAGGGTGAGGCCTTCACAAAAATTGCACAAGGGCCAACTGAACCCTTTGCTGATTTCGTGGGACCTTTGCAGACAGGTGTCATATGAACTAATGGTCAAAATGCAGTAACAGACAATATGATAAGGCAACTTACTAAAGAAAATGCTAATGAGGGTTGTAGAAGAATTATACTGGGACTTCGCAAGAATGCTCCTTTAAAGGAGATCATAAGATGCTGTGCCACAGTGGGCACAAATATCTTTTATAGCCAGGCTATGAATCAGACTTCCCAAGATCTGAACATGGGAAGACAGGGTCCCTTTTGGCAAGGGCATTCCAGAAAGAATCGTCAATGCTTTTAATGTGGTAAAGTACGGCATCTGAAAACTCAGTGTTGACATAGAGACAGTGAGAAAACAGAGTGGGAGAACAAGACCAAATACCCCATGTCCAAAATGCAACATAGGCTTCCACTGGGCATCAGAATGTAGACTGATTCAGGGAAATGGGATGAGGAGCCCAAGGCAAAAAATGCTTGGGGCAAGATGGTAGTCAATGCTATACCCAGAGAATGCCTAGAA
The DNA here is from genome assembly GCF_048593235.1 of Sminthopsis crassicaudata. NCBI lineage: Eukaryota > Metazoa > Chordata > Mammalia > Dasyuromorphia > Dasyuridae > Sminthopsis > Sminthopsis crassicaudata. The sequence continues at coordinate 413,773,653 of NC_133619.1, forward strand.
ATTCAGTTCCCAGACATGACCAATCAGCCAGGAAGCCATCTGATGGGAGAAAGGGATTACATAATCAATCAGCCAGGAAGCAACCTGATTGGAGAAAGGGATTACAGTTGGGGAGAATAGAGTTATATGCAGCTGGGACAACTAAGATACACCTAAAGAGATGAAATCTGTTCCTCTCTAGCCTATGGATCCCTTGGCTCCAGGCACAGTAGTCTTGACCATTTCACTTCCTTGGATTAATTACAAAACAGTGTCCATCCATACACTGACGTGGGAAACTGGGGAATGGGTAGATAATATCCCAGTCACTAATACAGGTAGACAATGTGTGACTTATCAGCCAGGAGAAGTAGTAGCATCAGGTATTGATACACACTCATAATAAGCAATCTGGTGATAGTTGCCCAGATTCTGACTCCAAGCAACAAAATCCAGGAATATACTGGACAGCAGCCATGACAACTGATTGACCTATGCTCACTCTCTATATAAATGATTGATTTGGAGATATGAATTGATAGGAGATATTCAATGGATGTGTCCAGTGTTAGGCTTGATTACCTATCAGTTGCAACCATTATATGACATTTTAAGGGGAGACAGTGATTTAAACTCACCACGCCAGCTTACAAAAGAAGCCTAAGAGGCTTTGAAAGAAGTTGAAATGGCTTTATCCAATGTGGTTGAAAGAGTTGCTCAAAAACCTTTGGAAATATCAGTTTTTGTTGCACAAGAGTCACCCATAGCAATCCTTCATCAAGAAGGCAGTGTGATAGAGTGGATGAATCTCTCAGCAAAACCAGAACAAAGCCTTACTCATTACCCAGTGTTTGTGACTAGAATTTTATTAAAGGCCATTAAGTGAGCTGTCCAATTAACTGGGATAAGACCTAACAATATATACACCTTTTATACCAATGCACAAATAAATGTATGCTGTGAAACCATCCCAAAGTAGCAAATTTTATTAGCCATGGCTCCAAATTTTACACACAGGTCTCCATTAAAGATAACCAGACTATTAGATATTTGGTGATGGATTCTTGAAGAAAAGGTTTCTAAAGTTCCTCCTAAGAAACCAACTATTTTTACAGATGCATCCAAACATAATATTTGCACTGTGTACTCTCGTGACTTAACTATAAAAAGAGTAGTTAGAACTCCTTTCAGTCCACTCAGCAGAATGAATTGTATGCAATCATTCTAGCTCTTATTTATTATCCAGGAGATATAAATGTAATATCTCATTTGGCTCATTGAGTAGGTGTGGTACAAAGAATTGCCACAGCCCAAATGAAATTTGTAGCCTCTAGGAAGGAGTTTGTGTCCAAGGGAGAACTAGAGACCATTATTGATCACAAAACAGAACATTTTGATTATGCCAAATTAAAAAGTTTCTGCACAAACAAAACTAATGCAAACAACATTAGATGGGAAGTAACAAATTAGGAAAACTTTTTTACAGTTAAAGGTTCTGATAAAGGCCTCATCTCCAAAATATACAGATAATTGACTTTAATTTATAAGAAACCAAGCCATTCTCCAATTGATAAATGGTCAAAGGATATGAACAGACAATTTTCAGATGATGAGATTGAAACTATTTCCACTCATATGAAAGTGTTCCAAATCACTATTGATCAGAGAAATGCAAATTAAGACAACTCTGAGATATCATTACACACCTGTCAGATTAGCTAAGATGACAGGAACAAATAATGATGAATGTTGGGGGGATGTGGGAAAACTATGACACTAATACATTGTTGGTGGAGTTGTGAAAGAATCCAACCATTCTGGAGAGCAATCTGGAATTATGCCCAAAAAGTTATCAAACTGTGCATACCCTTTGATCCAGCAGTGCTACTCCTGGGCTTATAGCCCAAGGAAATACTAAAGAAGGGAAAGGGACCTGTATGTGCCAAAATGTTTGTGGCAGCCCTTTTCATAGTGGCTAGAAACTGGAAAATGAATGGATGTCCATCAATTGGAGAATGGTTGTGTAAATTATGGTATATGAATGTTATGGAATATTATTGTTCTATAAGAAATGACCAACAGGAGAATACAAAGAGGCTTGGTGAGACTTACATCGACTGATGCTGAGTGAAATGAGCAGAACTAGGGGATCATTATACACTTCAACAATGATACTGTATGAGGATGTATTATGATGGAAGTGGATATCTTCAACATAGAAATGAGCTAATCCAATTCCAATTGATCAATGATGGACAGAATCAGCTACATCCAGAAAAGGAACACTGGGAAATGAGTATAAACTGTGAGCACTGTTTTGTTTTGTTTTGTTTTTCTTCCCAGATTATTTTTAGCCTCTGAATACAATTCTTCCTTTGCAACAACAACAACAACAAAATTTGGTTCTGCACATATATATTGTACCTAGGGTATAGTATAAAATATTTAATATGTATGGGAATGCCTGCCATCTAGGGGAGGGGGTGGAGGGAAGGAGGGGAAAATTTTGGAACAGAAGGGAGTACAAAGGACAATGTTGTAAAAAATACCTATGAATATGTACTGTTAAAGAAAATGTTATAATTATAAAATTAATAAAAAAATAAAAAATAATAAAAAAAGAAAGTTGTTGCCTCTAATATATATCAGCTCTTTAAGGAACTTCAAGAGCAAGTGAGAAAGCATCCAGGTAAGATTTATATCTTGCATATTCACTCTTATAGTGAACTTCCAGAACCTATTTTTGATGGTAATTCAAAGGCAGATAGCCTTCTAACCATGTTGGCCAATACTCCTTTATTTCAAGAAGCCCAAAAATATAATTCTATATATCATCAGGCAGCTTGAGCTTTATATTTATAATTTGGGATAACAAGAGAGGAAGCTAGGAGCATAGTAAAAGTCTATACAGCTTGCATTTCTTTCCATGCTCCTATGCTTCCTTCAGGGAAGAACCCTTGTGGTTTGAGACCTAATGAAATTTGGCAAATGGATGTGACCCATTATAAATCTTTTGGTCATCTCTCTTTTATCCATGTTGTGGTAGATGCTTTTTCAGGATTCACTTTTGCAATACCAACAGCAAAAAAGACAGCCTGAGTTATAACTGAATTCCTTATACAAGCATTTGCAATTATGGGTATGCCATAAGCAATAAAAACAGACAATGGACCTGCATATACTTCTAAATCTTTTGCACACTTTTGTGCACAGTATAAGATTTTACACACCACTGGCATACATTTTAATCCTCAAAGACAGGCAATAGAAGAGAGAAGAAACAGAGACATTAAGATACTCCTCCAAAAACAAAAAAAGGGGGGAACCACAGGTAACCCTAGAGAACTTCTCAGTGTAGCTCTTTATACTATTAACTTCTTGATTTTTGACAAAGTTGCACTGGTCCTGTCAGAGAAGGGCAATGTCCAGTGCAAGCAACTCCACTATCTTTAGATAATCACCAGATGATGTGGAGAGACCCAGAAAGTGGTGAATGGAAGGGACCAGATAAGTTAACTGCTTGGGGGAGAGGGTTTGCTTGTATTTCCTCAGAGGGAAGGAATCAGATGGGTGTCAACAAGCCGTATTTGCCTTGTCCATTGAAGAGAGATGGAGCAGACCCTGAAACAAAGGAGAAGACCTAAGCAAGAAACATCAGGTGGTTATGTTGCTAACAGTGCCCCCCACTGAAAGAGTATGGCAATTATGGCCTTTGATTCATGGACATCAAAAATTGTTGGACTTCAAAATCCTCAGGAATCATTGGATTCTCTGAGACATGATAAGATTATTGGAGGACTTGAAAACCCTCAGGAATAATTGGATTTTCTGAGAAATGAAAAAAAAACTGTTGCAGTACTTCAAAATATGCAGTAATCATTTGGTTCTCTAACACATAAAAAGATGGTTGAAGGACTTCAAAAACTTGTAGGGATCATTGGATCCCCTTACATGTGAAGCAATAGACAATAGATTGGTTTTGGACTATCTATTGGCTGCTGAAGAAGCCGTATGTGTGACTCTTGGTTTTATTTATTAATTCAATAGTTTTTTTACTTTCAATATTATTGATTTCTCCTTTTAATTTTTGTATTTCAAGTTCAATTTTTGGTTGGGGGTTTTTAATTTGGTCTTTTTCTAGCTTTTTAAGTTGCAGGCCCAATTCATTAATCTTCTCTTTCTCTATTTTCTTCAAATAAGCCTCTAAAGATATAAAATTTCCCCTTATTACCGCTTTAGCTGCATCCCACAAATTTTGATATGATGTCTCATCATTGTCATTATCTTGGGTGAAATTATTAATTTCTTCTATAATTTTCTGTTTCATGCAGTCATTCTTTAAGATGAGATTATTCAGTTTCCAATTACTTTTTGGTCTATTTACCCCTAAATTCTTACTGAATGTAGCTTTTATTGCATTGTGATCTGAGAAGAAGGCATTTATTACTTCTGCCTTACTACCTTTAATTTTGAGATTTTTATGTCCTAATATATGGTCAATTTTTGTATAGGATCCATGAACTGCTGAGAAGAAAGTATATTCCTTTCTATTGCCATTCATTTTTCTCCAAAGGTCTATTATACCTAGTTTCTCTAATGTTCTATTGACTTTTTAAATTTCTTTCTTATTTGTTTTGTAGTTTGATTTGTCTAAATGTGAGAGTGCAAGGTTGAGATCTCCCACTATTAAAGTTTTACTGTATATTTCTTCTTGCAATTCTCTTAACTTTTCCTTTAGAAAGTTAGATGCTAGACCACTTGGTGCATATATGTTTAGTATTGATATGGCTTCATTATTTATGTTACCTTTCAGCAGGATATAGTTTCCTTCCTTACATCTTTTAATTAGATCAACTTCTGCTTTTGCTTGATCTGAGATAAGGATAGCTACCCTTGCTTTTTTGGCTTTACTTGAAGCATAATAGATTCTGCTCCAACCTTTTACCTTGACTCTGCATGTATCTCCCTGCTTTAAGTGTGTTTCCTGTAAACAACATAATGTAGGGTTCTGACTTTTGATCCAGTCTGCTATCCGTTTCCGTTTGATGGGAGCGTTCATCCCATTCACATTTACAGTTAAAATTACTAATTCTGTATTTCCTGCCGTCATATTATCCCCAGATTATGCTTTTTCCCTTAACCCCCCTCAACCTCTTCCCCGATATTTAATTTATAGACCCCACTTGTGAAGCTCAGCCCTCCCTTTCTTTAGTATCCCTCCCCCTCCCTCCAAGTCCCTTCCCTTATTCTCCTTTTCCTTTTCCTTTTTCCTTTCCCCCCTTTTAATGAGGTGAGAGAGAATTCTCTGAAAAACAAATATGTCAATCATTTACTCTTTGATACTACTCTGATGAGAGTAAGATTCACACAATGTTTCTCCCCTTCTCTAAATTCCCTCAGATATGGTGTATTTTCTATACCTCTTCCTGGGATGTAGTTTCCCTCTTTTTATCACTCCTTCCCCTTTTTCTGATACTACCCCCTTCCCTTTATTACACCCCCCTTTTTTATATCAGTAAAATCAAAGTATCCATGCGTACTTTCTATATATCCACAACAGAGTTTCATGCTAAACTTAGCTGGGTAGTTTATTCTTGGTTGTAATCCTTGATCTTTTGCCTTTCAGAATATCAGGTTCTAGGCCCTTCTATCTTTTAATGTGGAGGCAGCCAGATCTTGTGTGACCCTTATTGTGGCACCTTGGTATTTAAATTGTTTTTTTTCTAGCTGCTTGCAAGATTTTCTCCTTTGTGTGATAATTCTGCAGCTTAGCCACAATATTCCGTGGTATTCTTTTTTTAGGGTCTATTTCAGAAGTTCTTTTGAATTCTTTCAATGTCTATTTTCCCTTCTGTTTCTATTATCTCTGGACAGTTCTCTTTGATGATTTCCTGTAAAATAGAATCTAGGCTCTTTTTTTGGTCATAGTTTTCGGGAAGTCCAATGATCCTCAGATTATCTCTCCTAGATCTATTTTCCAGGTCTATAGATTTTCCCAGTAAGTATTTGACGTTATTTTCCAGCTTTTCTTTTTTTTTTTTTTTGTTTTGTTTTGTTTTGTTTTGTTTGACTGATTCTTGGGTTCTCAATGAATCATTCATTTTTATTTGTTCCATCCTGATCTTTAAGGAGTTATTTTCTTCATTCACAGTTTTTAGTTCTTTTTGTATATGCCCAATTTTGTTTTTAAATGAATTATTTTGCTCTATTGAATTTTTTTCCATTTCCCTAATTTTTTTTTAGAGAATTATTTTCTTTTTTCAATTCAGAAAACCTATTTTCTTGAAACTTTTTTTATCTTTTCCAATTTTCACCACCCAACTGTCTGTACTGGCCTCTTTTTTTCCTCCCCTGTGAACCAACCTTTTCTGTTGAAACTCCAGATTCTCTTCAGCTGGTAAGTCTTGCTTCCAGTCCTTGTGGTTTCTATCAGTCCAGCGTTATTTCTGAGGCTGATTTAACTAATTGGTACTGAGGGAAGAAGGGAGCTCACAGAATTGCATGTATCTTCTCCGCCATCTTGGCTCTGCCCCCTCCCCTTCGTTCTTTTAATGTGGACACTGCTAGATCCTGGGTTGGTTATCCTTATTGTGGCTTCTCCATATCTGAATTGCTTTTTTCTAGCAGCTTCCAATATTTTTTCCTTTGTCTGATGGTTCTTGAACTTGGCCACTATATTTCTTGGCGTTTTGATTTTAGGGTCCCTTTCAGTAGGTGAGCGATGAATTTTTTCAATGTCTATTTTACCCTTTCTTTCCAAAACATCTGGGCAGTTCTCTTTGATAATTTCCTCGAAAATAGTGTCCAAGCTCCTTTTTTTCCTCACATTTTTCAGGGAGTCCGATTATTCTCACTTTGTCTCTCCTGGATCTGTTTTCCAGGTCTGTTGTCTTTCTAATAAGGTACTTGACATTCTTTTCAATTTTTTCATTTCTCTGGTTTTGCTTGACTACTTCTTGGTTTCTCCTTGAGTCATTCATTTCTACTTGTTCGAGTCTAATTTTCAACGATGTATTTTCTTCACTCACTTTTTTTATATCTTTTTGCAATTGTCCAATTGTGTCTTTAAGTGAGTTTTTTCTTCTATGGAAATGTTTCCATTTTATCCATTTTATTTTTTAGAGAGCTGATTTCCTTATCCAGCTCACTAATCCTGTTTTCCTTGGAGTTGTTTACCTTTTCCAATTCACTAATCCTGTTTTCCTCGGAGTTGTTTACCTGTTCAAATTCATTAATTTTTTTCTCAAAGATTTGATCTCTTTATCCACTCTGAATAACTTCTCCAGGCTCTCTTGCCAAGCTTCCCTTTCCTTTTCCTATTTCTCTTCTAGTTCTCTTGTGAGAGCCTTTTTGATTTCCTCTATGAGATTCTTTTGTATTTAGGAGCAGATCATATCCCCCTTAGGGGATTCCTCTGGGGACAGTCTGTTTTTAGTCTCCTCAGTATTTGAAGTTTGCTCTCTCTCCATACAGAAGCTGTCAATGATTAGAGCCCCTTTGAATTTTTTGTTCATTTTTGTCAGAGCGTGAATCAAAGAAACAAATTGACAAGAGAAACAAATGGTCTGTGTTTTGGGGGAATGGGGCTAAATGGTGTTAATGGGCTTTTTCTACAGACTGGGGTTAGGGCAGCAGAGAGCCAGTAACAGGACAGTAATGGGTGCCCTGAGTCTGTGCTCTGAGGCTCTGACAATTCGGAGTCACTCCAGGTGGGGTTGGGGGTGGCCATGTTCTGAGAGATGCTAGCTTTCCAGGGTTTTAATCTTCACCTCTGGTGTTTAGACCCTCTCTGCTGCTCCTGGCTTGCTGCCAAGACAGAATATCCACACTGGGGTAAAAGTCTTTTTGCAGAAACAGCAGAGATTGTAGCCCTTCCCCTTGTGGTCTGAGCTGTGTGAGCTGCCTGTCTCTCTCTGCCTTGCCTGCCCTCAATCTGCAACCAGTGTGTTGGACCCTCCCACAAGCAAACACAGACTTTCTGTGGCAAATTTCAAAGATGTCTTCTGTTGGTGATTATTTGTGGGTTTCTTTTCTAGTCAAGCATTAACTTCGAGGCTTGTCATGAAGTAAGTCCTGATAGAAAACACTGAGCTCAAGCAGCTGGCTGCCTCCATGCTGCCATCTTGGCCAGAAGTCCAGCATCAATATTCATTAAGGAAATTGGTCTATAGTTTTCTTTCTCCATTTTTGACTTGCCTGGTTGAGGTATCAGTACCATGTCTGTGTCATCAAAGGAGTTTGGTAGGACTCCTTCATCCCCTATTTTTTCAAATAGTTTATATAACAATGCGGATAATTGTTCTTTATATGTTTGGTAGAATTCACATGTAAATCCATCTGGTTCTGGGGATTTTTTCCTGGGTAATTGAATAATACTTTGTTCTATTTATTTTTCTGAAATAGGATTATTTAAGTAGTTTACCTCCTCCTCTGTTAATCTAGGAAACCTATATTTTGAAGGTAGTCATCCATTTCACTGAAGTTATCAAATTTATTGGCATAAAGTTGGGCAAAGTAACTCCTTATTATTGCTCTAATTTCCTCTTCATTGATGGAAAGGTCCCCCTTTTCATTTTTAAGACTAACAATTTGATTTTTGTCTTTCCTTTTTCTGATCATATTTAGCAAAGGTTTATCTATTTTATTGGCTTTTTTCATAAAAGCAACTCTAGGTTTTATTTATTAATTCAATAATTTTGTTTTTTTTTACTTTCAATATTATTGATTTTTCCTTTTAAATTTAGAATTTCAATTTTAGTATTTCATTGGGGGTTTTAATTTGGTCTTTTTCAAGATTTTTAAGTTGCAGTCCCAAGTCATTAATCTTTACTTTCTTTATTTTATTCAAATAAATACCTAAAGATATAAAATTTCCCCTTATTACCACTTTAGCTGCATCCCACAAATTTTGGTATGATGTCTCACCATTTTCATTGTCTTGGGTGAAATTATTAATTGTTTCTATAATTTGCTGTTTCACCCAGTCATTATTTAAGATGAGATTATTTAGTTTCTAATTACTTTTTGGTCTATTTACCCCAAAGTTGTTGTTGAATGTAGTTTTTATTGCATTGTGATCTGAGAAGAAGGCATTTACTATTTATGCCTTACTGCATTTAATTTTTAGATATTTATGTCCTAATATATGGTCAATTTTTGTATAGGTTCCATGAACTGCTGAGAAGAAAGTACACTCCTTTCTATCACCATTCAGTTTTATCCAAAAACCTATCCTACCTAGTTTTTTCTAATGGTCTCTTTACTTCTTTATATTCTTTCTTATTTGTTTTGTGGTTTGATTTATCTAGTACTTAGAGTATAAAATTGAGATCTCTCACTATTATAGTTTTGCTGTCTATTTCTTCTTGCAACTCTCTTAACTTCTCCTTGATAAAGTTAGATGCTATAGCACTTGGTGAATATATGTTTAGTATTGACATGGCTTCATTGTCTATGCTACCTTTTAGCAGGATATAATTTTCTTCCTTATCTCTTTTAATTATATCAATTTCTGCTTTTACTTGATCTGAGATAAGGATGTCAACCCCTGCTTTTTTGGCTTTACTTGAAGCATAATAGATTCTGCTCCAACCTTTTACTTTACTCTGTATGTATCTCCCTGCTTTAAGTGTGTTTCCTGAAAAAACATATTGCAGGGTTCTGACTTTTTATCCAGTCTGCTATCTTCCTCCATTTAATGGGAGAGTTCATTCCATTCACATTAACAGTTAAAATTACTAATACTGTATTTCCTGCCATCATATTACCCCTGATTATGCCTTTTTCCTCCTTATTGCCCCCTGAACCCCTTCCCCAGTATTAATTTATGGACCTCACTTGTGATGCGCAGCCCTCACTTTTAGTATCCCTCCCCCCTACTTTTAATCCCTTCCCCTTTCCTTGTACTCTTCCCTTATTCCCCTTTTCCTTTTCCCTTTTCCTCTCCCTCCTTATAATGATGTGAGAGAGATTTCTCTGAAAAAAGAGAAATATTTCAATTATTTACTCTTTGATCCTACTCTGATGAGAGTAAGATTCACACAGTGTTTCTCTTCCTCTCTAAATTCCCTCAGATGTGGTAGATTTTCTATGCCTTTTTCTGGGATGTAGTTTCCCTCTTTTTTATCTCTCCTTTCCCTTTTTTTGATACTATCCCCTTGCCTTTACTACTTCCATTTTCATATTATATCAGTAAAATCAAGTTATCCATGTGGACCTTCTCTATATCCACAACAGAGATAAAGTTCTCAAGAATTCTTTTTACCTTTTTCTGCTTCTCTTCAGTCTTATGGATGTAGATCAAATTTTTTGTTTAAGTCTGTTTTTTTTTTCTTCTTAGAAACAAATGGAATTCCTCTGTTTCATTAAATGACCATCTTCTTCTATGGAAGAAAATGCTAAACTTATCTGGGTAGTTTATTCTTGGTTGCAATACTTGTTCTTTTGCCTTTTGGAATACCAGGTTCCAGGTACTTCGATCCTTTAATGTGAAGGCAGCCAGATCTTGAGTGACCCTTATTGTGGCACCTTGATATTTGAGTTGTTTTTTCCTAGCTCCTTGAAATATTTTTCCTTAGTTTGGTAGTTCTGCAGCTTAGCCACAATGTTTTGTGGAGTTCTTTTTTAGGGTCTTTTTTGGAAGGTGTTTGATGAATTCTTTCAACGCCTATTTTCCCTTCCATTTCTATTATCTCTGGACAGTTCTCTTTGATGATTTCCTGTAAAATAGAATCTAGGCTCCTTTTGTCAGCATAATTGTCGGGAAATCCAGTGATCCTCAGATTATTTCTCCTAGATCAAATTTCAGGTCTATAGATTTTCCCAGTAAGTATTTGACATTTTTCTCCAGCTTTTCAATTTTTTTGTTTGTTTGTTTTGTTTGACTAATTCTTGGTTTATCAATGAATCATTCATTTCTATTTGATCAGTCCTGATTTTTAATGAATTATTTTCTTCATTCACATTTTTAGTTCTTTTTGTATGTGTCCAATTCTCTTTCCTTTTCCCATTTTTCTTCAAAATCTCTTAACTTTTTAATAGTCTCTTCTAGGAGAGAGTTATGTGATGGGGTGCAGGGATCGTTCCCCTTTAGGATGTTAGCTGGTGACTCCTTGGCGTTGGATACCTGCTCTTTCTCTGTATAGAAGTTATCAGTCGTGCTCTTCAGCTTCTTACTCATTGTTAACATTCTTTGGGGGCTCTTCCCGTGGGTAAGAAATTTATTTATCAGCTTCCTCCCAGACTGGATGGATGCAGCTATCCTGTGGGACTGGGCTAAGAGAGACCTCTGGGATTGAGTTCCCCTCCCACCTCCCCAGAAATGCCTCAGAGGTGCTTAGCACGGGGCTGTCCTGTGAGGAGTGGCAGTGAGGAACCTTGCTGTGTGGCCTAGCAACTGCCTTGAGTTTTAAGGATGAACAGTGAAAGTGTCACAAAGCCCAGCCAAAGTCTCCTGTGGGGGTGTGGATATTAGCAGCTGATGCAAAAAGCCCCTGCATTCAAACTGGAAGTGTCTGCCCTAAAACCACGATCTTTGCTGCTTGAGTTCCTTTTCTCTGGGAGTTTTACTCCTGTTGGAGTTTCATTACTACCAAAATTCCACTGCCCCAGGCTGAGCCCCACACTATGTGGATTAGAGGCTGCCGCAGGCTGTGTCCCCTACAGTTCAGATTCTCAACTACCCTAAGGAGAAGTCCTGGACAGCAGAAGGTGGCTGCACAGCCGTGACAATATTGGTGCTAGGCCACTTTCAGATTGGGGTGGATCTAGGATCTGGCTTTATATTTTAAAGTGGCTTGATTTCTCTTTTGATCTGCTGTTTCATAAGCAGAGTATAGCTATCAGCTTGTGCTACATACCTCTATCTCAGTGGCTTCTTTGATCCCAAAGTTCTAACTAGCCCATTTGACACAGTGTGCTAGCACCTAACCCTGTCTGTGCTGTTTTTCTTTTCCTCCCCTAGGAACCAAGCTTTTCTGTTGAAATTCCAGATTATCATCAGTTAGTAAGTTGTGCTTCTAATCCTTGGGGTTTTTATCAGTCCAGTGTTATTTTTGAGGCTGATTTAATTAATATGTATTGAGGGAAGAAGGGAGCTTAGGAAATTGTGGGTATCTTCTCCGCCATCTTGGCTCCACCCCCCATTGCTGGTCATTTCTTACAAAGCAATAATATTCTATTACCTTCATATACCATAATTTACCCAACCATTCTCAAATTGATGGACATCCATTCATTTTCCAGTTTCTAGCCACTACTAAAAGAGCTGCCACAAACATTTTGGCAAACACAGGTCTTTTTCTCTTCTTTAGTATTTCATTGGGACAGAAGCCCAGTAGTAGCAATGCTGGATCTAAGGGTATGGATAGTTTGATAACTTTTGGGCATAGTTCTAAATTGGTTTCCAGAATGGCTGAATTATTTCACAACTCCACCAACAATGCATGTGTCCCAGTTTTCCAACATCCCCACCAACATTTATCATTATTTTTTCCTGTCATCATAGCCAATCTGACAGGAGTGTAGTGTTATTTCATAGTTGTCTTAATTTGCATTTCTCTGATCAGTAATGATTTGGAACACTCTTTCATAGGAGGGGAAATAGTTTCAATTTCATCATCTGAAAATTATCTGTTCATATTCTTTGACCATTTATCAATTGGAGAATGGTTTGATTTCTTATAAATTAGAGTCAGTTCTCCATCTATTATGGAAATTACACCTTTATCAGAAACTTTAACTGTAAAAATATTTTCCCAATTTGTTACTTCCCTTCTAATCTTGTTTACCTTAATTTTGTTTGTACAAAGACTTTTTAATTTGATGTAATCAAATTTTTCTATTTTGTGATAAATAATGATCTATAGTTCTCCTTTGGTCATAAATTGCATCCTCCCGAGAGGAAAGCTATCCTATTTTCCTCTAATTTATGTATGATCTTATTCTACATTGCTATTTTTATTCACTCTCTTGCACTGTGAACCTATCCTATTCCACTGATCAACTAGTCTATTTCTTAACCAACACCAAATGATTTTGGTGACTGTTGCTTTATAATATAGTTCTAGAACAGGTACAGCTAGACCACCTTCATTTAATTTTTTTTTCCCTTACTTCCCTTGAAATTCTCAACGTTTTGTTGTTCCATATGAATTCTCTTGTTATTTTTTCTAAGTCATTAAAATAGTTTCTTGGGAGTCTGATTGGCATAGCACTAAAGAAATAAATTAGTTTAGGGAGTACTGTCATCTTAATTATATTTGATCACCCTATCCAAGAGCACTCAATGTCTTTCCAATTATTTAAATCTGACTTTATTTTTGTGGCAAGTGTTTTGTAATTTTGCTCATATAATTCCTGACTTTCCTTTGATAGATATATTCCCAAATACTTCATACTATCGACAGTTATTTTTTATGGAATTTCTCTTTGTATCTCTTGCTCTTGGATAGTGTTGGTAATGTGTAAACATGCTGAGGATTTACATGGATTTATTTTGTATCCTGCAACTTTGCTAATGTTTGGAATTATTTCTAATAACTGACTATTTTAAGAAATAGTCCATTTATTCCTATATTCTCAAGCGTTTTTAGTAGGAATGGATGTTGTATTTTATCAAATGCTGTTTCTGCATCTATTGAGATGATCATATGTTTTTTGTTAATTTGATTATTAATATGGTCAATTATACTAATAGTGTTCCTAATATTAAACCAATCCTTCACTCCTGGTATAAATAAACTTGATCATAGTGTATTATCCTGGGGATGATTTTCTGAAATCTTTTTGCTAATATCTTATTTAAGATTTTGTCATCAATATTCATTAAAAAGATTGTTCTATAATTTTCTTTCTCGGTTTTCACTCTACCTGGTTCAGGTATCAGTACCATGTCTGTTTCATAAAAGTACTTTGGTAGGAGTCCTTTATCCCCTATTTTTTCAAATAGTTTATATAACATTGGGGCTAATTGTTCTTAAATGTTTGGAAGAATTCACATGTAAATCCATCTGGTCCTGGGGATTTTTCCTTGGGAAGTTGGTTAATAGCTTGTTCTATTTCTTTTTCTGAAATGGGACTATTTATGCAATTTACCTTCCTCTGTTAATTAGGAAGCCTATATTTTTGGAAGTAGTCATCCATTTCACTGAAGTTATCAAATTTATTGGCATACATTTGGGCGAAGTAACTCCTTATTATTGCTCTAATTTCCTCTTCATTAGTGGAAAGATCCCACTTTTCATTTTTAAAACGAACAATTTGATTTTCCTCTTTACTTTTTCTGATCATATTTACTGAAGGTTTATCTATTTTATTGGCTTTTTCATAAAACCAACTATTAGTTTTATTCATTAATTCATTTTTTTTTTACTTTCAGTATTATTGATTTCTCCTTTTAATGTTAGAATTTCAAGTTTTATATTTAGTTGGGGGGTTTAATTTGGTGTTTTTCTAGCTTTTTAAGTTGCAGATCCAATTTATTGATCTTATCTTTCTCTATTTTATTCAAGTATGCCTCTAAAGATAAAAAAAATTTCCCCTTATTACCGCTTTAGCTACATCCCACAAATTTTGGTATAATGTCTCATCATTGTCATTACAATTGGGTGAATTTTTAAATTAATTTTATAATTGTAACTTTTTTTTTTGACAGAACATATGCATAGGTAATTTTTTTTACAACACTATCCCTTGTACTCCCTTCTGTTCTGAATTTTCCCCCTCTTTCCCTCCACCCCCTGCCCTAGATGGCAAGCATTCCCATATATATTAAATATCTTATAGTAAATCCTAGGTACAATATATATCAGAATACATCCTCATACAGTATCATTGTTGAAGTGTATAATGATCTCCTAGTTCTGCTCGTTTCACTCAGCATCAAAGATGTAAGTATTTTCAAGCCTCTCTGTATTGCTTCTGTTGGTCATTTCTTACAGAACAATAATATTCCATAACATTCATATACACTGCTGGGTCAAAAAACATGCACATATTGATAACCTTTAGGGCACAATTCCAGATTGCTTTCTAGAATGGTTGGATTCTTTCACAACTCTACCAACAATGCATCAGTGTTCCAGTTTTCCCACAACCCCACCAACATTCATCATTATTTGTTCCTGTCAACTTAGCCAATCTGACAGGTGTGTAGAGTTTCTCAGAGTTTCTCTGATCAATAATGATTTGGAACACTCTTTCATATGAGTGGAAATAGTTTTAATTTCATCATCTGAAAATTGTCTGTTCATATCCTTTGACCATTTATCAATTGGAGAATGGTTTGATTTCTTATAAACTAAACTCAATTCTCTGTATATTTTGGAGATGAAACCTTTATCAGAACCTTTAATTGTAAAAATGTTTTCGCAAATTGTTACTTCACTTCTAATCTTGTTTGCATTAGTTTTTTTTTTTGTTTGTTTTGTTTTTGTGCAACGACTTCGTAATTTGATGTAATCAAAATTTTCTGTTTTGTGATCAATAATGATCTCTATTTCTACTTTGAACAAAAATTCCTTCCTCTTCCACAAGTCTGAGAGGTAAACTATCCTATGTTCCTCTAATTTATTTATGATCTCATTCTTTTTTTTTTTTTAATTTTTATTTTATTTTATAATTATAACATTTTTTTGACAGTACATATGCATGGGTAATTTTTTACATTATCCCTTGCACTTACTTCTATTCAGATTTTTTCCCTTCCTCCCCCAACCCCCTCCCCCAGATGGCAAGCAGTCTTATATATGTTAAATATATTACAGTATATTCTAGATACAATATATGTGTGTAGAACCGAATTTTTTGTTGCGCAGGAAGAATTGGATTCAGAAAGTAAAAATAACAGTTTACATTCATTTCCCAGTGTGATCTCATTCTTTATGCCTAAATCTTGGACCTATTTTGATCTTATCTTTGTATGTGGTGTTAAATGTGGGTCCATGCCTAGTTTCTGCCATACTCATTTCCAGTTTTCCCAGCAGTTTTTGTCAAATAATGAAATCTTATCCCAAAAGTTGGGATCTTTGGGTTTGTCAAACACTAGATTGCTATTTTTATTCACTATCTTGCCCTGTGACCTATCCTAGTCCTCTGATCAACTAGTCTATTTCTTAATCAACACCAAATGTTTTTGGTGACTGTTGCTTTATAATATAGTTCTTGAACAGGTACAGCTAGACCACCTTCATTTAATTTTTTTTCCCTTACTTCTCTTGAAATTCTCGACGTTTTGTTGTTCCATATGAATTCTCTTGTTATTTTTTCTAGGTCATTAAAATAGTTTCTTGGGAGTCTGATTGGTATAGCACTAAATAAATAAATTAGTTTAGGGAATATTGTCATCTTAATTACGCTCGCCCTATCCAAGAGCACTCAATGTCTTTCCAATTATTTAAATCTGACTTTATTTTTGTGGCAAGTGTTTTGTAATTTTGCTCATATAATTCTTGACTTTCCTTTGGTAGATATATTCCCAAATACTTCATATTATCGACAGTTATTTTTTATGGAATTTCTCTTTGTATCTCTTGATCTTGGATAGTGTTGGTAATGTATAAACATGCTGAGGATTTATGTGGATTTATTTTGTATCCTGCAACTTTGCTAATGTTCAGAATTATTTCTAATAACCTTTTGTTAGAATCCCTTGAGTTCTCTAAGCATGCCATCATATCATCTGCAAAGAGTGATAGTTTTATTTACTCATTGCCTACTCTTATTCCTTTTATCTCTTTCTCACTTCTTATTGCCGAGGCTAGCATTTCTAATACAGTACTGAATAAGTAATGGTGATAGTGGGCAAACTTGTTTCACTCCTGATCTTATTGGGAAAGGTTCCAGTTTATCCCCATTGCATATGATGATTAGTGATGGTTTTAAATATGTGCTCCTTACTATTTTAAGGCATAGTCCATTTATTCCTATACTCTCAAGTGTTTTTAGTAAGAATGGATGTTGTATTTTATCAAATGTTTTTTCTGCATCTACTGAGATGATCATATGTTTTTTGTTAATTTGATTATTAATATGGTCAATTATACTAATAGTTTTCCTAATATTAAACCAGTCCTGCATTCCTGGTATAAATAAACTTGATCATAGTGTATTATCCTGGGGATGATTTTCTGAAATCTTTTTGCTAATATCTTATTTAAGATTTTGTCATCAATATTCATTAAAGAGATTGTTCTATAATTTTCTTTCTTGGTTTTCACTCTACCTGGTTCAGATATCGGTACCATGTCTGTTTCATAAAAGTAGTTTGGTAAGAGTCCTTCATCCCCTATTTTTTCAAATAGTTTATATAACATTGGGGCTAATTGTTCTTTAAATGTTTGGTAGAATTCACATGTAAATCCATCTGGTGCTGGGGATTTTTCCTTGGGAAGTTGGTTAATAGCTTATTCTATTTCTTTTTTCTGAAATGGGACTATTTATGCAATTTACCTCCTCCTCTGTTAATCAGGAAGCCTATATTTTTGGAGGTAGTCATCCATTTCACTGAAGTTATCAAATTTATTGGCATACATTTGGGCAAAGTAACTCCTTATTATTGCTCTAATTTCCTCTTCATTAGTGGAAAGATCTTACTTTTCATTTTTAAAACTAACAATTTGATTTTCCTTTTTCCTTTTTCTGATCATATTTACTGAAAGGTTATCTATTTTATTGGCTTTTTCATAAAACCAACTATTAGTTTTAGTCATTAATTCATTTTTTTTTCACTTTCAATATTATTGATTTCTCCTTTTAATTTTACTATTTCAAGTTTAGTTTTTGGTTGGGGGTTTTTATTTTGGTCTTCTTCTAGCTTTTTAATTTGCAGGCCCATTTCATTAATCTTCTCTTTCTCTATTTAATTCAAATAAGCCTCTAAAGATATAAAATTTCCCCTTATTACCTCTTTAGCTGCATCCCAAAATTTTTGTTATGATGTCTCATCATTGTCATTATCTTGGGTGAAAATATTAATAGTTCTTATTATTTTTTGCTTCACCCAATCCTTCTTTAAGTTGAGATTATTTAGTTTCCTATTACTTTTTGATCTATTTACCCCTAACTTCTTGTAGAATGTAGTTTTTATTGCATTGTGATCTGAGAAGAAAGCATTTACTATTTCTGCCTTCTTGCATTTAATTTTGAGATCTTTATGTTTTAATATATGGTCAATGTTTTTTTACAGGTCCCATGTACTTCTGAGAAGAAACTATACTCCTTTCTACCACCATTCAGTTTTCTCCAAAGATATATCATACCTAATTTTTCTAATGTTCTATTTACCCCCTTATTTTCTTTCTTATTTGTTTTGTGGTTTGATTTATGTAGTTCTCAGAGTGCAAGGTTGAGATATCCCACTATTATAGTTTTGCTGTCTATTTCTTTTTGCAACTCTCTTAACTTCTCCTTTAGGAAGTTAGATGCTATACCTCTTGGTGCATATATGTTTAGTATTGATATGGCTTCATTGTGTATCTATGAGTTTATGATTTATACATAAATAATGGCATTATTCTAAAAAAATCATAGGATAATTTACCTCTCAGACCTGTGGAGGAGGAAGAAATTTGTGACCAAAAATAGAACTAGAGGTCATTATTGATCACAATATAGAAAATTTTGATAATATTTAGTTAAAAAGTTTTTGTACAAACAAAATTAATGCAGACAAAATTAGAAAGGAAGCAATAAACTGGGAAAACATTTTTACATTCAAAACTTCTGTTAAAGGTCTCCTTTCAAAAATATATACAGAATTAACTCAAATTTATAAGAAATCAAGCCTTTCTACAATTGAGAAATGGTCAAATAATATGAATAGACAATTTTCAATTAATAAATTGAAACTATTTGTAGTTATATGAAAAAGTGTTCCAAATCATTATTGATCAGAGAATTGCAAATTAAAACTCTTCTGAGATAGTGCTATACACCTCTCAGATTGGCTAAAATGACAGGAAAAAGCTAATGACAAATATTGGAAGAGATGTAGGAAAACAGGATCACTGATACATTGTTATTGGAATTGTGAATCAATCCAACCATTCTGGAGAACATTTTAGAATTATGCTCATAAAGCTATCAACCTGTGCATATTCTTTGATCAAGCAGTGGTACTTCTAGGTTTATATCTCAAAGACATCTTAAAGAAAGGAAAGGGACCCACATGTGAAAAAATGTTTGCTGGCAACCCTTTTTGTAGTGGCTTAAAACTGGAAATTGAATGTATGTCCATCTATTGGAAAATGGCTGAATAAATTTTGGTATATGAATGTTTTCTTATATTATTGTCGTATAAGAAGACCAGCAGGAGGTTTTCAGAGATGCATGGAGAGACTTATATGAACTGATGATAAGTAAAATGTGCAGAACCAGGTTACAATTATTTGCGAAAACAACAAGATTTTATGATGATCATGTCTGATAGATGTCATTCTCTTCAACAATGAGATGATTCTAACCAGTTCCAACTATTCAGTCATGAAGAAAATCAGCTACACTCAGAGAGAGAACTATGACAAATGAATGTGGATCACAACATAGCATTTCCCCTCTTTCTGTTATTGTTTGTTTGTATTTTTGTTTTCCTTCTTAGGTTTTTTCTTTCTTTCTAGATCCAATTCTTCTTGTAACTGTGTAAGTAATATATACATATATTGGATTTAACACATATTTTTACATATTTAACATGTAGTGAACCACCTGTCATGTAGGGGAGAGCGTGGGGGGGATAGATGGGAAAAGTTGGAACAGAAGGTTTTACAAGGGTCAGTGTGGCATAATTACCCATGCATATGTTTTATAAATAAAAAGTAATTAATTTATTAATAATAAAAAAGAATATACAGATCACCTCCTGTAAAAGGTCCACAATGAAAACTTCAGTGAACATTTTAACCAAATTTCAATGTTATCAAGTTAAGAAGAAAATATTGCAATCAGTTAGAAAAATATCAATAATTTTGGAGTTACAATCAGTATTACACAGAATTTAGCAGGTTCTCTTATGAAAGATAAGAGGGTCTGGAATATGGCAATCAAAAGAATACCACCAAGAATAATCTACCCAAAACTACTTAACATAATCATGTAAAGAAAAAGATGGACATTCAAAGAAATAGGGGATTTTCCATCATTCATAATGGAAAGGCTAGAACAAAAAAGTAAATTAAATTTTCTTTTATTATTATTATATTATTGTTATTATAGCTTTTTATTGACAAAACATATGAATGGGTAATCTTTCAACACTGACCATTGAAAAACCTTTTGTTCCAACTTTTCCCCTCCTTCCCTCCACTCCCTCCCCTAGATGGCAAGCAGTCCCATACATGTTAAACATACTAAAGTATATGTTAAATACAATATGTGTATACATATTTATACAATTATCTTGTTGAAAAAAAATCTGAATTAGTAAGAAGGTAAAAATAACCTTAGAAGAAAAACAAAAATGCAAGCAAACAACTCATTTCCTAGTGTTCTTTTGTTGAGTGTAAGTAGTTCTGTTCATCACTGATCAATTAGAACTGATTTAGATCCTGTCATTGATGAAAATAGCCAGTTCCATCAGAATTTATCTTCTTATAGTATTATTGTTGAAGTGGATAATGATTTCTTGGTTCTGCTCATTTCACTCAGCATCAGTTCATTTCAGTCTCGCCAAGCCTCTCTGTATTCATCCTGGTGGTCATTTCTTACAGAACAATAAAATTCCATAACAGTCATATACCACAATTTATTCAGTCATTCTCAAATTGATGGGCATCCATTTAATTTCTAGTCTCTAGACATTACAAAAAGGGCTGCAACACACATTTTTTTGCACATACAGTTCCCTTTCCCTTCTTTAATATCTCTTTGGGATATAAGCCCAATAGTAACACTGCTGGATCATAGGATTTGCACAGTATGACAACTTTTTGAGTGTAGTTCCAAATTGCTCTCCAGAATGCTTGGATCTGTTCACAACTCCACCAACAATGCATCAGTGTCCCAGTTTTCCCACATCACCTCCAAAATTTGCCATTATCTTTTTCCTGTCATCTTAGACATAAATTTAATTTAATTAAATTAAGTTTAATCTCTTTTATAAATATAAAAGTTATTATTATCTTACTCTAATAATTTCTAATGATATTCAAATGAAAACAGAAATTACAAATTTGGGATATGGAAACATCTTTTTAAATACTTTTAAATTTTAGATCAATGTTATATCATTACATCTATAACAGTTAAATCTCAATAATAATTGTTTAGTATGTTCAAGTTCATTATTGGTTGAATTTTCAAGGCTATTTGGAAATATATAATAAGGAGATTTATCACCAATGTGGCCAAGAAAGAGAGTATATTAGTTTTTAAAAGATAATTGGAGTCTTCAGGTCGTGTCTTGTTATATGTTTGGTGTGTATAACAGGAAAAAGAGATGCCAATTATTCAATTATTACAGGTGTCAGAATTGGAAGGTATTAATG
Source organism: Sminthopsis crassicaudata (assembly GCF_048593235.1). NCBI lineage: Eukaryota > Metazoa > Chordata > Mammalia > Dasyuromorphia > Dasyuridae > Sminthopsis > Sminthopsis crassicaudata. Next base: position 413,795,111 of record NC_133619.1, read on the forward strand.
TACATTTTAACTTAATAAAGACATGAAAGTACAAGCTATTTAAGCTACTTGTTAGAATTATATGAAATATTTTTTCTGCTCAAATTACTGTTGATGGGATTATAGATCCATAGGTAGAAGATCATATTTAATAATAATGTTATTTTTAAATATGAAAAAGCTGAGAAGGAATAGGGTGAATAACTTACCAGTAAAGTGAGTAGCAATTATCTGATATAAGAATTAAGTTCAGGTATGCAGTTATTTCATATGTGGGGCAATACCTATATATTTGACTATATTATTTTAAAAATATTTTCCAAGACTTCAAAAAATCATCCCCAGTATAATACACTATGACCAAGTGAGATTTATAACAGGAATGCAGGGCTGGTTTAATATTAGGAAAACTATTAATATAATTAACCATATTAATAATCAAATTAATAAAAACCATATGATCATCTCAATAGATGCAAAAAAAGCATTTGATAAAATCCAACATCCATTCTTACTAAAAACGCTTGAGAGTATAGGAATAAATGGACAATTCCTTAAAATAATAATGAGCATATATGTAAAACCGTCAGTAAACATCATATGTAATGGCGATAAACTAAAACCTTTCCCTGTAAGATCAGGAGTAAAACAAGGTTGCCCACTCTCACCATTACTATTCAATATAGCACTAGAAACGCTAGCCTCAGCAATAAGAGCCGAGAAAGAGATTCAAGGAATTAGAGTAGGAAATGAGGAAATCAAACTGTCACTCTTTGCAGATGACATGATGGTATACTTAGAGAACCCCAAAGACTCTGCTAAAAAGCTATTAGAAATAATTCAGAATTTTAGCAAAGTTGCAGGGTACAAAATAAATCCACATAAATCCTCAGCATTTTTATACATTACCAACACAATCCAACAGCAAGATATACAAAGAGAAATTCCATTCAAAATAATGGTCGATAAGTATAAAATATTTGGGAATATATCTACCAAAGGAAAGTCAGAAATTATATGAACACTTGCCATAAAATAAAGTCAGATTTAAATAATTGGAAAGACATTCAGTGCTCTTGATAGGCTAAGCGAATATAATTAAGATGACAATACTCCCTAAACTAATCTATTTATGTAATGCTATACCAATCAGACTCCCAAGAAACTATTTTAATGACCTAGAAAAAAATAACAAGAGAATTCATATGGAACAACAAAAGGTCGAGAATTTCAAGGGAAGTAATGAAAAAAAAATTAAATGAAGGTGGTCTAAGTGTACCTGATTTAAAGCTATATTATAAAGCAACAGTCACCAAAACCATTTGGTATTGGCTAAGAAACAGACAGACTAGTTGATCAGTTGCATAGGTTAGGTTCACAGGGCAAGATAGTGAATAAATATAGCAATCTAGTGTTTGACAAACCCAAAGATCCCAACTTTTGGGATAAAAATTCATTATTTGACAAAAACTGCTGGGAAAACTGGAAATTAGTATGGCAGAAACTAGGCATGGACCCACATTTAACACCATATACTAAGATAAGATCAAAATGGGTCCAAGCTTTAGGCATAAAGAATGAAATCATAAATAAATTGGAGGAACATAGGATGGTTTACCTCTCTGACTTGTGGAGGAGGAAGGAATTTGTGACCAAAGGAGAACTAGAGATCATTATTGATCACAAAATAGAAAATTTTGATTACACCAAATTAAAAAGTTTCTACACAAACAAAACTAATGCAAACAAGATTAGATGGGAAGTAACAAATTGGGAAAACTTTTTTTACAGTTAAAGTTTCTGATAAAGGCCTCGTTTCCAAAATATACAGATAATTGACTTTAATTTTTAAAAAATTAAGCCATTCTCCAATTGATAAATGGTCAAAGGAGATGAACAGACAATTTTAAGATGAAATTGAAACCATTTCTACTCATATGAAAGAGTGTTCCAAATCACTATTGATCAGAGAAATGCAAATTAAGAAAACTCTGAGATATCATTACACACCTGTCAGATTGGCAAAGATGACAGGAACAAAAATTGATGAATGTTGGAGGGGCTGGGGAAAATTGGGACACTGATGTGTTTGTTGGTGGAGTTGTGAAAGAATCTAACCATTCTGGAGAGCAATCTGGAATTATGCCCAAAAAGTTATTAAAATGTACATACCCTTTGATCCAGCAGTGCTACTACTGGGCTTATATCCCAAGGAAATACTCAAGAATGGAAAGGGACCTGTATGTGCCAAAATGTTTGTGGAAGCCCTTTTTATAGTGGCTAGAAACTGGAAAATGAATGGATGTCCATCAATTGGAGAATGGTTGGGTAAATTATGGTATATGAATGTTATAGAATATTATTGTTCTGTAAGAAATGACCAACAGGAGGAATACGGAGAGGCTTGGTGAGACTTACATCTACTGATGCTGAGTGAAACAAGCAGAACTAGGGGATCATTATACACTTTAACAATAATACTGTATGAGGATGTATTCTGATGGAAGTAGATATCTTCAACATAGAGAAGAGCTAATCCAATTCCAATTGATCAGTGATGGACAGAATCAGCTTCTTCCAGAAAAGGAACACTGGGAAATGAGTGTAAACTGTGAGCATTGTTTTTTTATTTGTTTTGTTTTGTTTTGTTTCTCTTCCCAGGTTATTTTTACCTTGCGAATACAATCCTTCCTTTGCAACCACAACAACAAAATTCAGTTCTGCACATATATATTGTACCTAGGATATCCTATAAGATATTTAATATGTATGGGAATGCCTGCCATCTAGGGGAGGGTGTGGAGGGAAGGAGTGGAAAAACTTGGAAAAGAAGGGAGTACAAAGGATAATTGTTAGGGAATCCAATGATCCCCACAAAACTTCTGGGGATCATTGGATTCCCTAACAGATAATGTTGTAAAAAAAATTACCTATGCATATTTACTGCCAAAGAAAATATTATAATTATAAAAATTAAAAAAAATTAAAAAAATATTTTCCAACTCTGAGATTTTATGAATCAGTGAAGTCACAACTTCTCAAAAACATATTAATTTTATATTGAAAATGATAAGGTTGGTTTAAATGATGTCTTTTACATCTTACATATCTGTAATACCGCATTTTAGTTGGTTATTGAAGGTTTGGTGGTTGGAGATTTAATCAGATTATCAAAAACTTGCTCTATAAAATTCCTACTTTACAAACATTTTCAATCTCTATTCAAAAATTGAAAGAAAACAAATTTTCATGCTTCACCCCACTCTATCCTCCCAGAACAAATTACCTAACAGATTATCAAATGATAAAAAAAAAAAACAAAAACAAAAGAAAACAAAAAACCAAAAACATCATATTCTTAATGACTACCCAAATAGGGTTTTAACTTTCCTATAGTCTCTGCAAATGTCCATTTAAAAAAAGTTTTATTTCTGAAGTTTGTTTAAATATTTTGAAAGTTATGTTTTAGTTGAAAGCATTTTCTCCTATTTTTTCTTTAATGTATTTCATCTTTGCTATGCTTTCTTCATCTAAGATATTATTTGACTGTATTTTCAAAAACTGTTTCAATTCAGTGTGTGTGTGTGTGTGTGTGTGTGTGTGTGTGTGTGTGTGTGTGTGTGAGAGAGAGAGAGAGAGAGAGAGAGAGAGAGAGAGAGAGAACGAGAGAGAACGAGAGAGAGAGAGAGAGAGAGAGAGAGAGAGAGAGAGAGAGAGAGAGAGAGAGAGAACAGCTTTTGAGAAGGACTATATATCTGATATAAAGCCAAATGGAAAAATACTAGTGATCTCTATCAAAAGCAATGAAACCTTTAGTAGGAGGGAAAACTGGAAGCATTAGAGGGAAAGAGGTCTTTTCTTTCTTCTTCCTGAAAGGCAAGTACAGTTATACAGGAGAGATGTTGGCTAGGCGGTTGCCATGTTAGTCATATTTGAGTTTTAGTTTTAACACCAGGAAGCCTAGTACAAAGTGTGCTTTCCTGGTTTCACTCAGAAAAAAAGAGGTAGCAGCTTAAATTAGGGTGAGAACAGTCTGAGAATGATGGGTAGATAAGGTATTAGAGTAATTACAGGTAGCAAATTACTAGAGATTTCAACATCTAAAGTTCCTACCTACAATCCACCACTGATATCCCACAGTTCCTTACAAAGCAGGCAAGTGCCTTTCAGTGGATTTGCAAAGCCTGACAATTGGAGCTGCTTTTTAAAAAGTGTCCAGATGAGATCTAATTAGAGTGGGGAAATTTAAGAGTCAAAACAAGTTCAAATAATGTTGCACAATCATTCTGGTTGCAGTTGATTGCATTTGTAATACGATAAAAAGTTGTGTTGTACCATTTATATTATAGTATATGTTTTAGTAATGATACCTCTCAAAAGATTATTCTAGTTTACTAATGTAAGGACATTTATATACTACAGATGGCCTTTTGACCTGGCTGATGAGAAAGAATGCCCAATTTGCAAGGCATAATAACAAAATAACCAATTTACTTGGATGATAATATCCCTTGGCAAGTTCAGCTAGCTTTACTTTTCAGTTAGATTGTCCTCAAACATAACAAATAATGAATTAATGGAAAGTAACAACTTTACTCTTACTTAGAATATCTAACATTTAGCAACAATCATGCATGCTAGTAGAAAAGGGGAAAATACAATAGTGTTTCAGAGAATGAATAAGTTTATTTCTGAGGCATAGTATCTTAAAATTAATTAGATGAAGAAATAATTTGTATCTTTTAGTTCACTTAAGTAAATGTGGATTTCATTTAACAAATAGAAAGCTATAATGGACTATGGATACTATATAGTCCAAGCCCAGCATTCTATAAATGAGGAAAAGAAGGACAAGAGAGGTCAATGATTTGTCAGTGATACTGTTGGACCTAGGACTAGAGAAAAGGTTAAACCTTTACAAATTTTACTCTTTACAATAATGAAATCTAGTTATTAGCAATATAGTTTAGAAATCAAAAGTTTGCACTATATTTGAGTATAGGTTGTAAGTAATTTTTTAATCAGAACTAATATATTATTTGTACTTATATAGCCTTACAGATCATAAAGGAAGTAATAAAAACAAACAACAACAACAACAACAAAAAACCTCTTAGCTGGGAAGTACAAAATCTACATAAGAATCCTCATAACTGAAATTGTAAAGCATGCATAACATTTAAATAAGTGCTACAAGTTCTGTTTTCTTTTTTCAATTCTTCTACACCTATTTACTTATTTCTACAATTATCATGCTGCATAAGAACAATCCCATCAAAATGGTGGGAATGGGAAAGAAAACAAATATCAAGCAAACAATAACCAAAAAAACCCTGAAAATATTGTTTTCATCCTAATTCAGTCCCCACAGTTCTCTCCTTGGATGCAGATCACTCTTTTCATCACATGTTCATTGGAACTGAATTACCTTGCTGCGGAAAAGATGCAGATCCATAAAAATTGATCATAATACAACCTTGTTGTTGCTGTGGACGGGCTTTTCTGAAATCATCCTGTTGATCATTCCTCATATAACAATTATATTCCATAACATTCATATGTCATAACTTGCCCAGCCATTCTCCAACCGAAGGGCGTCCTCTCAGTTTCCAGTTCTTTGTGACTACAAAAAGGGCAGCTATAAACATTTTTTGCACATGTAGTTCCTTTCCCTCTTTTTTTGATCTCTTTGGAATACATGTACAATAGAGATACTAATGGATCAAAGGGTATGCATACCTTGATAGCCTTCTATTTATGGTTCCATATTGCTTTCTAGAGTGGTAGGATCAAATCACAACTCCATCAAGAATGCATTAGTTACATTGTTGGTGGAGCTGTGAAAGAATCTGGCCATTTTGGAGAGCAATTTGGAACTATGCCCAAAAAGTTATCAAACTGTGAATACCCTTTGATCCAGCAGTGCTGCTATTGGTTTATATCCCAAAGAAATACTAAAGAACTGAAAGGGACTTGTTTGTGCCAAAATATTTGTGGCAGCCCTTTTTGTAGTGGCTAGAAACTGGAAGATGAATGGATGTCCATCAATTGGAGAATGGTTGGGTAAATTATGGTATATGAAGGTTATGGAATATTATTGTTCTGTAAGAAATGACCAGCAGGGTGAATACAGAGAGGTTTGGAGAGACTTACATGAACTAATGCTGAGTGAATGAACAAAACCAGAAAATTGCTGTACACTTCAACAACAATGCTGCATGAAGATGTATTCTGATGGAAGTAGATATCTTCATCATAAAGAAGATCCAACTCACTTCCAGTTGATCAATGATGGACAGAAACAACTACACCCAGAGCAGGAACACTGGGACTTGAATGTAAACTGTTAGCACTACTGTATTTCTACCCAGGTTACTTATACCTTCAGAATCTAATACTTAAAATGCAACAAGAAAATTGGATTTACACACATATATTATATCTAGGTTATACTGTAACACATGTAAAATGTATGGGATTGCCTGTCATCTAGGGGAGGGAAAAATTTGGAAAAATGAATACAAGGGATAATGTTATAAAATAAATTACTCATGCATATATACTGTCAAAAATTACAATTATAAAATTAAAAAAATAAAAATTAAAAATAAAAAAGACTTAGGATGAAAAATGCTATTCGTACCTAGAAAAAAAATGCATTAGTGTCCCAGTTTTTCACATTCCTTCCAACATTCACCATTAACTTTTCCTGTCATCTTAATCAGTCTTAGAGGTACATAGTGATATCTCAGAGTTGTCTTAGTTTTAATTTCTTTATTCAATAGTGATTTAGGTTTTTTGTTTTTTTTTCAAATGACTAGAAATGATTTTACTTTCTTCATCTGAATATGTCTGTTTATATTCTTTGACCATTTATCAATTGGAGAATGGTTTGTATTCTTATAAAGTTGAGTCAATTCTCTCCATATTTTAAAAATTAAACCTTTATCAGAACCTTGGATGCAAAAAGTTTTCCCCAGTTTTCTGCTTCTCTTCTAATCATGCCTGCATTGGCTTTGTTTGCACAAAAACCATGGTGGCTAACAAAAGAACTTGCTAATTTCATTAAAATAATTTCTGTATCCACATAAGGGATCAGATCAGAAAGAAAGTTTTATCTGAAGCTATTGATCCCACATTTAAGTAAGAACATTGATGGTTCTCTTCTCTTGTTCTTCCCATTATGCAATGGAATAGGCAACTAATATATATTCATGAAAAGTAATGTTTGTCCCAGGATGTGTACCCATTAGCAAACTACTGCTAATTTCTTTTTGAAAATAATTGTTTCCCTTATAACTTTAAAGTAATTATTGGGGATATTATTTCTATTATGTGACATTTTTCAAATTTACATAATAAGAAGTGACTAAGAAAAAAACTTTTTTTACTAATCAGTGCATTTATAACAGTTTTACATATTCGTCATTGAAATATTCATTTCCCCTATGTGCTCCATTCATGGTCTTTTTAAATAGTTCTCTCTTTTTTTTTTAATCACAATTTCATCTTCATTTTGTGAACTATAGCTCTCTACGTGTTCTATTTACCAGTGTCTAGAGAATCTAAATTTGCTTTCAACAGATTTCAGTGTTGCAGACTAATTTTAATAGATAATAATTAATAATGAGAAAAAAATGAATGTTAAACTCAATTAAGTTACAGTTTTAATTTATATACTTTTATTTAAGCCTTCAAAAACAATTTGTTCATGGAAATTAAATTTTTCTTTTTGCTTTTAATGTTAATTTTAAGGAACTACAGACATTCTAAGAAGGCTTAGAACAAAGACCTTGTGTATTTGTGTGTATATATGTGTATCTGTGTATATATGTGTATGTCATGAACCATTTTGACAGTCTGATGAAATCTATGGGTTTTTAAGGTAAATGTTTTAAATGCACAAAATAAATGCAGAGAATAATGCATAATTAAATTTACATAGAATAATACACAATAAAATAATACGTAGAATAACAATTGAAATACACATAACAAATTTATTTAAATTTATGGATCATAGGTTAAGATCCTCTGTTTATGCATCTTTATCAAGACCTTGTATAATATCTTTTATATAGTAGTAATTTAGTAGTCATTAAATGAATGGATGAATAAAGATTTATACAAAATAAACCTTATATTTTACACATTATATGATTTTCTAACTTCAAATCTAAAACTGCCTTTTAATCAATGTTTTAGGCTGTATATTCATAGATCTATTTTTTTAATTAAAACTTTTTATTTTTCAAAACATATGCATATATAATTCTGAAACATTAACCCTTGCAAAACCTTGGATTACAATTTTCCTCCCTTTCCCCTATCTAGATAGAATGGAGATAGCTAGTCCAATATATGTTAAACACAATAGGAATATATGTTCAATCCAATATATGCATACATATTTATACAATTACATTGCTTCAAAAAGAAAAATCAAATTAGACCAGGAAAAAATGAGAAAGAAAATAAAATGCAAGCAAATAACAACAAAAAGAGTGAAAATATTATGTTGTGAATCACACTCAGTTCACACAGTCCACTCTCTGGATGCTATTCATAGTTATACAAGGAGCTTCAGAATTCTTTCTAATTGAGCCTTCTCATATTTTAGATAAGAAATTTTTAATCCAAATTATAAATTTTCAGGAACATTAGGCAAAAGAAGCAGAGCTTCACTTCAGACCATTCCATTTCAAATCAAGTATTCTTTCTACTATGTCACAGCAACAAGGGCTGTGATTGGAAAGCCGTCCATCCATCCATCCATCCATTGAAGATATAGCAGTCATAGGAATTTAGAAAAGATGTCTTTTTATGATTGATTATTCACAAATTATTCTGTTTATATCTTGTTAGAATTTTGTTGTTTACAAAGAGCCTCTCCCATTAGCCAGATCCTTGAGATAAGAGGCAATCTTCTACCTTTTTTGTGTATTCTGAGCCCTTGGCATTGACATAGATTATGCATTTGATAAATGCTTACTGACTGACTTAAAACACATTGATTATAACTGGCAGATGCATAGATAATGTCACAATAATTATTTCAAGTAAAAATTGTCATTAATATTCAAAATTGCTCAAAGAACTTCTTTTTTATAGAATAAATGATATGGAATTTCACATAATCATATTTAGGCAGTCATGGATTTCCCTTCATTTATTTGTTCATACTTAAAGATTTTTTTTTCTATGTCAAGCCTTTTTTGTTTCTTACATTATAATAGTACTTCTTAAATTCTTTAAAAAATTAAGAGGCCCATTGGCAGGTGGTGAAGTGCATAAATATCTTTTCAGAATAAGGTTTTTAAGTGTACTTTTTTTTTTTTTTTAATTTTTTATTTTATTTTATAATTATAACATTTTTTGATAGTACATATGCATGGGTAATTTTTTACAACATTATCCCTTGCACTTACTTCTATTCAGATTTTTTCCCTTCCTCCCCCAACCCCCTCCCCCAGATGGCAAGCAGTCTTATATATGTTAAATATATTACAGTATAATTTAGATACAATATATGTGTGTAGAACCGAATTTTTTGTTGCACAGGAAGAATTGGATTCAGAAGGTAAAAATAACAGTTTACATTCATTTCCCAGTGTGCCTTTTCTGGATGTAGCTGGTTCTGTCCATCATTAATCAATTGGAATTGGATTAGCTCTTCTCTATGTTGAAGAAATCCACTTCCATCAGCATACATCCTCGTACAATATCATTGTTGAAGTGTATAGTGATCTTCTGGTTCTGCTCGTTTCACTCAGCATCAGTTGATGTAAGTCTCTCCAAGCCTCTCTGTATTTCTCCTGTTGGTCATTTCTTATAGAACAATAATATTCCATAACATTCATATACCATAGTTTACCCAACCATTCTCCAATTGATGGACATCCATTCATCTTCCAGCTTCTAGCCACTATGAAAAGGGCTGCCACAAACATTTTGGCACATACAGGACCCTTTCCCTTCTCTAGTAGTTCCTTGGGGTATAAGCCCAGTAGTAGTATGGCTGGGTCAAAGGGTATGCACATTTTGATAACTTTTTGGGCATAATTCCAGATTGCTCTCCAGAATGGTTGGATTCTTTCACAACTCCACCAACAATGCATCAGTGTCCCAGTTTTCCCACAGCCCCTCCAACATTCATCGTTATTTGTTCCTGTCATCTTAGCCAATCTGACAGGTGTGTAATGATACCTCAGAGTTGTCTTAATTTGCATTTCTCTGATCAATAGTGATTTGGAACACTCTTTCATATGAGTGGAAATAGTTTTAATTTCATCATCTGAAAATTGTCTGTTCATATCCTTTGACCATTTATCAATTGGAGAATGGCTTGATTTCTTATAAATTAAAGTCAATTCTCTGTATATTTTGGAGATGAGGCCTTTATCAGAACCTTTAACTGTAAAAATTTTTTCCCATTTTGTTACTTCCCTTCTAATCTTGTTTGCATTAGTTTTGTTTGTGCAGAAACTTTTTAATTTGGTGTAATCAAAATGTTCTATTTTATGATCAATAATGGTCTCTAGTTCTCCCTTGGACACAAACTCCTTCCTCCTCCACAAGTCTGAGAGGTAAACCATCCCCTGTTCCTCCAATTTATTTATGATTTCGTTCTTTATGCCTAAATCTTGGACCCATTTTGATCTAATCTTAGTATGTGGTGTTAAATGTGGGTCCATGCCTAGTTTCTGCCATACTAATTTCCAGTTTTCCCAGCAGTTTTTGTCAAATAATGAATTCTTATCCCAAAATTTGGGATCTTTGGGTTTGTCAAAGATTAGATTGCTATTTTTATTCACTATCTTGTCCTGTGAACCTAACCTATGCCACTGATCAACTAGTCTATTTCTTAGCCAATACCAAATGGTTTTGGTGACTGTTGCTTTATAATATAGCTTTAAATCAGGTACACTTAGACCACCTTCCTCTGACTTTTTTTTCATTAGTTCCCTTGCAATTCTCGACCTTTTATTCTTCCATATGAATTTTGTTGTTATTTTTTCTAGGTCATTAAAATAGTTTCTTGGGAGTCTGATTGGTATAGCACTAAATAAATAGATTAGTTTGGGGAGTATTGTTATCTTTATTACATTCGCTCGGCCTATCCAAGAACATTGAATGTCTTTCCAATTATTTAAATCTGACTTTATTTTTGTGGCAAGTGTTTTGTAATTTTGCTCATATAATTCCTGACTCTCCTTTGGTAGATATATTCCCAAATATTTGATACTATCGACTGTTATTTTGAATGGAATTTCTCTTTGTATCTCTTGCTGTTGGATTGTGTTGTTAATGTATAAAAATGCTGAGGATTTATGTGGATTTATTTTGTATCCTGCGACTTTGCTAAAATTCTGAATTATTTCTAATAGCTTTTTAGCAGAGTCTTTGGGGTTCTCTAAGTATACCATCATGTCATCTGCGAAAAGTGACAATTTGATTTCTTCATTTCCTACTCTAATTCCTTGGATCTCTTTCTCGGCTCTTATTGCCAAGGCTAGAGTTTCTAGTACTATATTGAATAGTAATGGTGATAGTGGGCAACCTTGTTTCACTCCTGATCTTACAGGGAAAGGTTCTAGCTTATCACCATTACATATGATGTTTACTGAAGGTTTTAAATATATGCTCATTATTATTTTAAGGAATAGTCCATTTATTCCTATACTCTCAAGCGTTTTTAGTAGGAATGGATGTTGGATTTTATCAAATGCCTTTTCTGCATCTATTGAGATGATCATATGGTTTTTATTAATTTGATTATTAATATGGTCAATTATACTAATAGTTTTCCTAATATTAAACCAGCCCTGCATTCCTGGTATAAATCCCACTTGGTCATAGTGTATTATCCTGGGGATGATTTTCTGAAGTCTATTTGCTAATATCTTATTTAAGATTTTAGCATCAATATTCATTAAGGAAATTGGTCTGTAGTTTTCTTTCTCAGTTTTCGATCTACCTGGTTTAGGTATCAGTACCATGTCTGTGTCATAGAAGGAATTTGGTAGGACTCCTTCAATCCCTATTTTTTCAAATAGTTTACATAGCATTGGAGTTAGTTGTTCTTTAAATGTTTGGTAGAATTCACCTGTAAATCCATCTGGTCCTGGGGATTTTTTCTTAGGAAGTTGGTTAATAGCTTGGTCTATTTCTTTTTCTGAGATGGGACTATTTAAACTACTTACTTCTTCCTCTGTTAATCTGGGCAAGCTATATTTTTGAAGGTATTCTTCCATTTCATTTAAGTTATCGAATTTATCGGCATAAAGTTGAGCAAAGTAGCTCCTAACTATTGTTCTAATTTCCTCTTCATTAGTGGTGAGTTCACCCTTTTCATTTTCAAGACTATCAATTTGCTTTTTCTCTTTCCTTTTTTTAATCAGGTTTACTAAGGGTTTGTCTATTTTGTTGGTTTTTTCATAAAACCAACTCTTAGTTTTATTAATTAATTCAATAGGTTTTTTACTTTCAATTTTATTAATCTCACCTTTTATTTTTTGAATTTCAAGTTTTGTGTTTGTCTGGGGGTTTTTAATTTGTTCCTTTTCTAGCAATTTTAGTTGTAAACCCAATTCGTTGGCCCTCTCTTTCTCTATTTTATGCAGGTGGGCCTGTAGAGATATAAAACTTCCCCTAATTACTGCTTTGGCTGTATCCCACACATTTTGGTATGATGTCTCATTATTGTCATTTTCTTGGGTGAAGTTATTAATTATGTCTATGATTTGCTGTTTTACCCAATCATTCTTTAGTATAAGATTATTTAGTTTCCAATTATTTTTTGGTCTATTTTCCCCTGGCTTTTTATTAAATGTTATTTTGATTGCATTATGGTCTGAAAAGGATGCATTTACTATTTCTGCCTTACTGCATTTGATTTTGAGATTTTTATGCCCTAGTATATGATCAATTTTTGTATAGGTTCCATGAACTGCTGAGAAGAAAGTATATTCCTTTCTGTCTCCATTTAGCTTTCGCCAAAGATCTATCATATCAAACTTTTCTAGTATTCTATTTACCTCTTTGACTTCTTTCTTATTTATTTTGTGGTTTGATTTATCTAATTCTGATAGTGCAAGGTTGAGATCTCCCGCTATTATAGTTTTGCTATCTATTTCCTCTTGCAGCTCTCTTAATTTCTCTTTTAAGAATTTAGATGCTGCACCACTTGGTGCATACATGTTTAATATTGATACTGCTTCACTATTGATGCTTCCCTTTATCAGGATATAATGCCCTTCCTTATCTCTTTTAATTAGATCAATTTTTGTTTTTGCTTGATCTGAGATGAGGATGGCTACTCCTGCTTTTTTGGTTTTGCCTGAAGCATAATAGATTCTGCTCCACCCTTTTACTTTTAGTTTGAATGTCTCATCCTGTTTCAGGTGTGTTTCCTGTAAACAACATATAGTAGGATTCTGACTTTTAATCCAGTCTGCTAACTGCTTCCTCTTTATGAGGCAGTTTGCCCCATTCACATTTATGGTTAGAAGGACTAATTCTATTTTGCTTGCCATCCTATTAACCCCTGCTTATGCTTTTCCCCTTTCCTTCCCTTTTACCCTCCTATCCAGTATTAAACTGTTAAACACCACTTGCTTTTCACAGCCCTCCCTTTTTAGGATCCCTCCCCCACCTTAAAGATCCTCCCCTTATTTTACCCCTTTTCCTCGAAATTACTGTATTCCCTTCCCCTTAGCTTACTCCTTCCCTTTCACTTTTCAATGAAGTGGAAGAAGTTTCACCATAAATCGAATATGTCTATTGATACACGCTATGTTCATCTCCCTCCTTTCTTTCTCTCAGATATAATAGGTTACCTTTGCCTCTTCATGAGATGTAGTACCACCACTTTATACTTTTTTATGATATAATCTCCTTTCCACCTCTAGTTTCTAAGACAAATTGTACATATGTTCTTTACATATTTTTTTGACAGAAGTATAGTTCTCAAGATTTCTTTTTACCTTTTTTAGAAGTCTCTTGAGTTCTGTATTTGAAGATCAAACCTCTTATGTAGGTCTGGTTTTTTCATCAAAAATAGATGGAATTCATTTATTTCGTTAAATGTCCATCTTCTTCCCTGGAAAACGATGCTCATTCTTGCTGGGTAAGTTATTCTTGGCTGCATACCAAGTTCCTTAGCCTTTCGGAATATCATGTTCCAGGCCCTGCGTTCTTTTAATGTGGACGCTGCTAGATCCTGTGTTATCCTTATTGTGGATCCTCCATATCTGAATTGTTTTTTTCTAGCAGCTTCCAATATCTTTTCCTTTGTCTGATGGTTCTTGAACTTGGCCACTATATTTCTTGGCGTTTTGATTTTAGGGTCCCTTTCAGTAGGTGATCGATGAATTTTCTCAATGTCTATTTTACCCTCTGTTTCCAAAACGTCTGGGCAGTTCTCTTTGATAATTTCCTCGAAAATGGTGTCCAAGCTCTTTTTTTCCTCCCATTTTTCAGGGAGTCCGATTATTCTCAAATTGTCTCTCCTGGATCTGTTTTCCAGGTCTGTTGTCTTTCTGGTAAGGTACTTGACAGTCTTTTCAATTGTTTCATTTCTCTGGTTTTGCTTGACTCCCTCTTGGTTTCTCCTTGAGTCATTCATTTCTACTTGTTCCAGTCTAATTTTCAATGATGTATTTTCTTCACTCATTTTTTTTATATCTCTTTGTAATTGTCCAATTGAGTTTTTATCTTCTATGGAATTTTTTTCCATTTTATCCATTTTATTTTTTAGAGAGCTGATTTCTTTTTCCAGCTCTCTAATCCTGTTTTCCTTGGAGTTGTTTACCTTTTCCAGCTCACTAATCCTGTTTTCCTTGGAGTTGTTTACCTTTTCCAGCTCACTAATCTTGTTTCTCAATGATTTGATTTCTTTATCCATTCTGTCTTTGAATGCATGGGATGACTTCTCCAGGCTCTCTTGCCAAGCTTCCCTTTCCTTTTCCCATTTCTCTTCCAGCTCTCTTGTGAGAGCCTTTTTGATGTCCTCTATGAGGTTCTTTTGTATTGAGGAGCAGCTTATATCCCTCCCAGGGGATACATCTGGGGACATTCTGTTCCTAGTCTCCTCAGCATTTGAAGTCTGCTCCCTCTCCACACAGAAGCTGTCAATGGTTAGAGCCCTTTTGAATTTTTTGTTCATTTTGTCAGAGTAGGAATCAAAGAAAACAAACTGACAAGAGAAACAATTGGTCTGTTTTGCGGGGGATGGGGTTGGATGTTATTAATGGGCTTCCTCTACAGACTGGGGGTAGGGCAGCAGAGAGCCACTAACAGAACAGCAATGACTGTACTGAGTCTGCGCTCTGAGGCTCTGAGAACGCACCGAGTCAGTCCAGGTGGGGGTTGGGGGTGGCCGGGCTCTAAGAGACGCTGGCTTTCTGGGGTTTTAATCTTCACCTCCGGTGTTTACACCCTCTCTGCTGCTCCTGGCTTGCTGCCAAGACGGAGCATCCACACTGGGGCAAAAGCCCTTTCGCAGAAACTGCAGAGATCACACCCCTCCCCCTCCGGTCTGAGCTGTGTGAGCTGCCTGTCTTGCTCTGGCTGTCTGCCCTCAGTCTGCGCCCAGTCTGATTGACCCTCCCCCGAACAAACACAGACCTTTTCTGGCGACTTTCAAGGATGTCTTCTCTTGGTGATCATTTGTGGATTTCTTTCTGGGTCAAGCATTAAGTCAGAGGCTTGTCATGAAGTAAGTTCTGAGAGAAAACGAGGAGCTCAAGCAGCTGTCTGCCTCCACGCCGCCATCTTGGCCGGAAGTCGGTTTCTAAGTGTACTAAATATGTAGGATTAAAAAGAAAGTAAAATATATTGACATGCAATTATCAACTTTTTTTTTTTAAAGTACACTGAACCCATGTTAAGTATTCCTACTTTAGAGGAGCTATCTTTAGAGGATTTATGTTATGGTTATACATAGAGAATACATGTATAATTTAATTTTACTGTTATATTATAAAAAAGAAACTAGAGTTGGAAAGGAGATTGTACAGAAAAAATCTTATTCTCATCAGATTTAGCTTAAAGAGTAAATAATAGACATTTGGTATCACAGAGAAACTTCTTTCACCTTAAAGAAAAGGGGTAGGCAAAAGAAAAAGAGTAGGCTAAATAGAAGGAATAACAAAAAATAGTAAGGAAAGTATAAGAAAAGGAGGGACTCTAAAGCGAGAGGTTTGCTTGAGGCAAATGGTGCTCATACGTAAAATAATGGGGAGAGGGGTAAGAGGAAAAGGAAAAAGAAAAGTATAATTTGTGGTAAATAAGATGGCAGACAATACAGAATTAGTAGTTTTAACCATGAATTTGAAGGGGGTGAACTCTCCCATAAAGTGGAGGCAGATAGTAGAATGGATTAAAAGGCAGAATTTAACAATGTGTTGTTTACAAGAAACACATTTAAAGCAGAATGATACATACAGTGCAAAGGAAAAAAGGCTGGAGCAGACTCCATTATGCTTCAGATGAAGTAAAGAAAAAGGAGAGGTAGCCATTCTGATCTCAGATCAAGAAAAAGCAAAAATTGATCTAATTAAAAGAGAACAGAAAGGAAACTATATCTTCCTAAAGGGTACCAGAGATGTTGAAGCAATATCACTACTAAACATCTATGCACCTAGTGGTATGGCATGGACATTTGTAAAGAAATTAACAGATTTGCAGGAAGAAATAGACAATGAAACTATCATAGTGGGAGATCTCAACCTTGCACACTCAGAACTAGATAAATCAAACTACAAAAGAAAATTTAAGAGGCAAATAAAATACTAGAAAAACTAGGTATGATAGATCTTTGGAGAAAATTGAATGGAGACAGAAAGGAGTATACTGTCTTCTCAGCAGTTCAAGGAGCATATATAAAATCTGGCCATATATTAGGACATAAAGACCTCAAAATCAAAAGCAGAAAGGCAGAAATAATAAATGCATTTTTCAGATCATGATGCAATAAAAAATTACATTCAATAAAAGTCAAGGGAAAAAATAAAAGACCAAAAAGTAATTGAAAACTAAATAATCTCATCTTAAGCATGAATGGGTGAAACAGAAAATCATAGACACAATTAATAATTTCATCCAACAGAATGAAGATAATGAGATAACACACCAAAATTTGTGGGATGCAGCCAATGTGGTAATAAGGGGAAATTTTATATCTCTAGATGCATACTTGCATAAAATAGAGAAAGAAAATATCAATTAATTAGGTTTGCAACTAAAAAAACACTAGAAAAAGAACAAATTTAAAATCCCCAAATACCAAAATTGAAATTCTAAAAATAAAAGAAATTAATAAAGTTCAAAGTAAAAACAAAATTGAATTAATAAATAAAACTAAGACTTAGTTTTGTGAGGAAAAAGCTAACAAATAGACAAATCTTTAATTGATTTGATTAGAAAAAGCAAAGATGAAAATCAAATTGTTAATCTTAAAAATGAAAAGGGAGAACTTTCCACAGATTAAGAGGAAATTAGAGCAATATTTAGGAGTTATTTTGCCCAAATTTATGGCAATAAATTTGATAACCTAAGTAAAATGGAAGAATACCTACAAAAATACAGATTGCCCAGGTTAACACAAGAAGAAATAAATCACTTAAATAGTCTCATTTTAGAAAAAAAAGAATATGGTATTAATCAAGTACCTAAGAAATAACTTTTCCTTAAAATAGTCTGTAGTATCTATTTAAAACCATCAGCAATCATCATATGTAATGGGGATAAACTGGAACCATTGCCAATAAAATCAGTAATGAAATAAGGTTGCCCACTATCAACATTACTATTCAATATTGTATTAGAAATGCTAGCTTTGGCAGTAAGAGAAGAAAAAGAGAGTAAAGGAATTAGATTATGTAATGAAGAAAACAAATTATCACTCTTTGCAGATGATATGATGATATACTCAGAGAACCTTAGAGATTCAACTAAAAAACTATTAGAAATAATCCATAATATTAGCAAAGTTGCAGGATACAAAATAAATCCACACAAATCATAAGAATTTTTGTACAAGACTAATAAAATCCAACAGCAAGAGATAGATAAATTCCATTTAAAATAACTGTCAATAGGATAAATATTTGGAAATCTATTTGCCAAGGGAAAATAAGGAAGTATATGAACAAAACTGCCAAACACTTTGCACACAAATAAAATCAGATCTAAGCAATTGCAAAAATATCTAGTGTTTTTGAATAAGTAAAGCAAATATAATAAAGATGATAATACTATGTAAACTAATCTATTTAGTTAGTGTACATGGGTCCAATTCCCATGAAACTATTTTACTGATCTAGAAAAATAACAACAAAGTTCATCTTGAAGAAGAAAAGATCATGGTTTTCAGGGAAATTAATGGAAAAAAAGCAAATGAAGGTGGCCTAGCTGTCCCAAATCTAAAACTGTATTATAAACAGCTATCATCAAAACTGCTTTTGGTACTCGTTTGGGTACTGGCTAAGAAATAGACTAGTTCATGATCAAAGAAGAAGTAGAGATCATCATTGATCATAAAATAAAAAATTTTGATTACATCAAATTAAAAACTTTTTGTACAAACAAAACTAATGCAAAGAAGATTAGAAGGGAAGCAATAAATTGGGAAAATATTTTTACAGTTAAAGGTTCTGATAAAGGCTTCATTTCCAAAATATATAAGAAATCAAGCCAGTCTCCAATTTATAAATGGTCAAAGAATATGAACAGACAATTTTCAGGTGATGAAATTGAAACTATTTCTACTCATATGAAAGGGTGTTCCAAATCACTACTGATCAGAGAAATGCAAATTAAGACAACTCTGAGATACCATGACACACCTGTCAGACTGGCTAAGATGAAAGTAAGGGATAGTGATGAATATTGGAGGGAATGCGGGAAAACTGGGACAGGGATGCATTTTTGGTGGCGATGTGAATGGATCCAGCCATTCTGGAGAGCAATTAGGAATTATGCTCAAAAAGTTATCAAATTGTGCATATCCTTTGATCCAGCAGTGTTTCTAATGGGCATGTATCCCAAATAGATATTCAAGAAGGAAAAGGAACCTGTATATGCCAACATGTTTTGGCAGCTCTTTTTGTAGTGGCTAGAAACTGGAAAAAGAATGGATGAATGGATGAATGGAGAATGGTTGGATAAATTGTGGTATATGAATGTTATGGAATATTATTGTTCTGTAAGAAATGACCAGCAGGATGAATACAGAGAGGCTTGGAGAGATTTACATGAACTGATGCTGAGTGAAATGAGCAGAAGCAGGAGATCAATATGCTCTTCAACAACAATACTGTATGAGAATGTATTCTGATGGAAGTGGATATCTTCGACAAAGAGAAGATCTAATTCAGTTCCAATTGATCAATGATGGACAGATTCAGCTACACCCAGTGAAGGAGCACTTGGAAATAAATGTGGACTACTTGCTTTTTTGTTTTTCTTCCCAGGTTATTTTTAACCTTCTGATTTACCAAAAAAAATTTCTTATACAACAAGAGAACTGCACAATTCTGCACACATATATTGTATCTAGGATATACTTTAACATGCTTAATATGTATAAGACTGCCTGTCTTATACAGGGTAAAAGGAAAAATTGCAACAGAAGTGAGTGCAAGGGGCAATATTGTAAAAATTACCTATGCATATATTCTGTCAATAAAAAGCTATAATTAAAAAAAATTACCCATGTATATGTTTTGTAAATAAATAAAAAAGCTTTAATAAAATTTTTAAAAAGGATGGCGAATTTCAAATATCTGAAAGTTTATGTTTTGGAAAAATAACTAATGAGCTAGAAGTTTTATACAAAAAATATTTCTTCTCAATGTAAGCAAATATAAAGTGTTCAAAAATGCAATCATCTTCTTTTTGTAGTATATTGTCTCTTCGTAAATGTCTTCAATAAGAGATTGCATGATCATTTGTCAGTATTATATAGAGAAAGTGGATAGCCAGGTAAGACAATAGTTATACCACTGCTCTTGCATTGTGGAGGATCTGAATTCAAATTTGACATCAAAACACTAATTATCTGCCTTATCCTGGGCAAATCACACTTTCCACATCTATAAAATAATCTGGGAAAGAAATAAGTATATCAATTTTATATCTTTCCAATTAAAATACTAAATAGGGTTATCCTATTACTATTTTCACTTATTTTGTTTGCAAAGCATTTGGGAATTCAGTGATTTTCCCAGGATCACACAACCACTAAGTGTGAAGTATTTGAAACCAGTTTTGAACCCAGATCCTCCTGACTTCAGGAACTGTATTCTATTCACTATGTCATCTAGCTTCTCTTTATCCTAGAACTTTTAATTATATTACATAGTTACTCAGAGAAGTTATTTGCACAGCTAAAAGTAGATTGTTTGACTCTAGGTTCACTGTTGTTTCAATTACACTGTATAGACTAGTATGGCAATTATTTGATTAGAATTATGTTTTTATTATTAGTATTATATTCAAATATATTTTGACTTTAGAAAGATATGTACCTTCTAAACCCAAAAGAAAACAGAAGATGCACTCAACTTCCTGTTCTTTTTAATTGACATAATGATAATGTTATATAATAAAACATTCTCTGTTGTCATTTTTCCTTTCCATTTTGAGAATTCATTATAATATAGACTTCTGAAAGCATTTTAAATGTATTTTAAATGGTGAACACTGACATTCACAGCTATTTCATTCTTTTGAAATCCAGATTCTTAACAATCTGTAGCTGCAATTCAGTAACATTACAATTCCTGCCAATAACCTTATGCTACAAAAATAATTTCAGTCAGCATTATCACTCAGTGTAGCCAAGAGAAATATTTGATATTGTGAGCACTGAATCAAAAAAGCTACTTCAGATGTCCTTCAAATGACATATAGAAGATGAATTCGAGGGGATATGAAACGGAAACCTTACAAGATAGGGCCTGACTTTGATACTTACTTGGCCTGATAGAGTAATTTAGTCTCTATATAGATCTTACTGTATTTTTAAAAGAGGGAAGAGGGAAGCTGTAGTGTGTCACCCTATCTAAATAAGGTACCTGTCATTCCTGAAATTCTCTTAAAACTATGATAGATGTTCTTATTAAACATGAAAGATTCTCTCCCCCAACCCTGAAAAAGCAAGTACTTTGTAAAAAGAAAGGAGTACAATAAGATTATATTTCCTGGCTATAAGTGACTGTGAATAATGAAAATCTCAAGCTTTTATTAAAGTGAATACACAAGATAAAGAAAAGGAAGGCAGAAATCTCAGAAATTCATTTTTAAGGCTACTTGCTGACATGAGTGTGACTACTGCCTATTAACTTTTGCTATGTGCGGTACTGAAAGTTTCTACTAATAGTTTATTTTATCCTTAAATCAATTTGACTTTTTATGTTGTTGTTTTTTTTCAGGATGTTTTATTTTTATTACAATAAATAGAATTTTAACTTAATTACTAGAATTAGAACTATAATGCTGAACATTATTTAATAGCAAAATTAAAGAGTGAGTGAACAAATGAATTGATGGAAATGTCCTAAAATGCATTTAATTGACATACAATGCAAATCTCTTTTCTCTTTTTTATTCTAGCTCTCCCATTAATCCATCTCCCAACCTTGATGAGGTTTCAACTTTGTTTCCTGAAAGAAAGATGATGATACTTTTACTAGTCCCATAATAAGAAAAAAGTAATAGAATACACAGAATAGTAATTTAAATGTGAATAAAGTAAACCCCAATTATGCCGGTTCAATAGAATAATCTGAAAACATTTGATTTATTTTTAACTTGATGAGAAAATCTAATTCAATTCCAATTGATCAGTGATGGACAGAAACAGCTACACCCAGAGAAGGAGCACTGGGAAATGAGTGTAAACTGTTTGCATTTTTGTTTTTCTTCCCAGGTTATTTTTTCCTTTTGAATCTAACTCTTCCTGTGCAATAAGAAATTCCCTTCTGCACACATATATTGTATTGAGGATATACTATAACATATTTAACATGTATGGGACTGTCTGCCATCTAGGGGAGGGGGTGGAGGGAAGAAGGGGAAGATTCAGAACAGAAGTGAGTGCAAGGGATAATGTTGTAAAAAATTACCCATGTATATGTACTGTGAAAAAAAAAATAAAGTATAAAAAAATAAAAAAAAATGAAAAAAATATAAATTGCCAAGATTAACAAAGGAGGAAATAAGTTACTTAAATAGATCCATTTTAGAAAAAAGAAACTGAAGAAGCTATTAATTAGATCCCTAACAAAAAAATCTCCATGGCCAGATCAATTTACAAGTGAATTATACCATACATTTAAAAAACAATTAATTCCAATACTATGCAATTTATTTTAAAAACCAGGGAAATAAGGAGTCCTACCAATTCCTTTTTGACACAGATATAGTGCTACTACTTAAGCCAGTAAGGGTCAAAACAGGGAAAATTACAGACATTCATTCCGTATTGAATATTGATGTCAAAATCAAAATTAAATATTACCAAAGATATCACAACACATTATGCCAAGGATAATTCATTATGACTAATTAGGATTTATACAAGAAATGTAGGGCAGGTTCAACATTAGGAAAACTATTAGCACAATTCACTATTTCAATAATCAAAGTAAGAAAAATCATATGATTACCATAATAGATACAGAAAAAGCATTTGGAAAAATCCAACATTCATTCCTATAAAAAGTAGCAGATAGTACAGGAATAAGTGGAGTTTTCCTTTAAAAGGAGCAACATATGTTTTTAAACAAACAAGCATCAGATGTAATGGGGATAAACTAGAAACCTTCCCAATAAGACCAGGGTGAAATAAGGTTTCCTACTATCACCATTACTATTTAATATATATATATATATATATATATATATATATATATATATATATATATATATATATATATATATATATATATATATATATATATATTAGTTTTGGCAATAAAAGAAGTAAAGGAAATTAAAAGAATTAGACTAAGTAATGAGGAAGCCTAATTATCATTCTTTGGAGATCAATATGATGGTATACTTAGAGAAACCACAATCAACTAAAAAAGTACTCAAACAATTCACAACTTTCACACAGTTGCAGGATACAAAGCAAAACAACATAAATCATCAGAATTTTTATATATTACCAACAAATTCCAACATCAAGAGATGCAAACAGCAATTCCATTTAAAAACTATAGATAATATAAAATATTTTGGAGTGTATTTACCAAGGCAAATTTATTTAAATCCAACTTCATTTTTGTGGCAAGTGTTTTGTAATTTTGCTCATATAATTCCTTACTTTCCTTTGGTAGACAGATTCCCAAATATTTTATACTATGGACAGTTATTTTGAATACAATTT
Organism: Sminthopsis crassicaudata; assembly: GCF_048593235.1. Taxonomy (NCBI): domain Eukaryota; kingdom Metazoa; phylum Chordata; class Mammalia; order Dasyuromorphia; family Dasyuridae; genus Sminthopsis; species Sminthopsis crassicaudata. The sequence continues at coordinate 413,818,488 of NC_133619.1, forward strand.
ATTTTTGTATCTCTTGCTCTTGGATAGTGTTGGTAATGTATAAAAATGCTGAGGATTTATGTGGATTTATTTTGTATCCTTCAACTTTGCTAAAGTTGTAAATTATTTCTAATAGCTTTTTAGCAGAATCTTTGGGGTTCTCTAAGTATACCATCATATTATCTGCAAAGAGTGATAGTTTGGTTTCCACATTACCTACTCTAATTCCTTCAATCTCTTTCTCAACTCTTATTATCAAGGCTAGCATTTCTAATACTATATTGAATACTAATGGTGATAGTGGGCAACCTTGTTTCACTCCTAATCTTACTGGGAAAGGTTGCAGTTTATCCCTATTACATATGATGCTTACTGCTGGTTCTAAATATATGCTCCTGACAATTTTAAGGAATGGTCCATTTATTCCTATACTCTCAAGTGTTTTAGTAGGAATGGATATTGGATTTTGTGAAATACTTTTTCTGCATCCATTGAGATGATTATATGTTTTTTGTTAATTTGATTATTAATATGGCCAATTATACTAATAGATTTCCTAAAATTAAACCAGCCCTGCATTCTTGGTATAAATCATACTTGATCATGGTGTATTATCCTGGGGATGATTTTCTGTAGTCTTTTTGCTAATATCTTGTTTAAGATTTTAGCATCAATATTCATTAATGAAATTGATTTATAGTTTTCTTTCTCAGTTTTCAACCTACCTGGTTTAGGTATCAGTACCATGTCTGTGTCATAAAAGGAATTTGATAGGACTCCTTCATTCCCTATTTTTTCAAATAGTTTATATAACATTGGGGCTAAATGTTTTTTTAAATTCTTGGTAGAATTCATATGTAAATCTGGGGATTTTTACTTTGGGAGTTTTATTTATTTTTCTGAAATGGGACTATTTAAGCATCTTACTTCCTCCTCTATTAATCTGAGAAGCCTATATTTTTGTAGGTAGTCATCCATTTCACTTAGGTTATCAAATTTGTAGGCATAAAGTTGGTCAAAGTAGCTCCTTATTATTACTTTAATTTCCTCTTAATTGGTAGAAAATTCTCCCTTTTCAGTTTTAAGACCTAAGTTTGATTTTCCACTTTCCATTTTCTGATCAGATTTACCAAAAGTTGCTCTATTTTATTGTATTTTCATAAAACCAACTCTTAGTTTATTTATCAATTCAATAGCTTTTTTTTAACTTTCAATATTATTAATTTCTCCAATTTAGTATTTGATTGGGGGTTTTAATTTGTTCTTTTTCTAGCTTTTTAAATTCCAAGTCCAATTCATTGATCTTCTCTTTCTCTATTTTATTCAAGTAAGCCAGTAAAGTTTTAAAATTTCCCCTTATGACTGCTTTAGGTGCATCTCACAAATTTTGGTATGATGTCTCATCATTATCATTATCATGAGTGAATATATTAATTGTGTCTATAATTTGCTGTTTCACCCAGTCATTCTCTAAGATGAGCTTATTCAGTTTACAATTACTTTTTTGTCTATTTACTCCTAAGATGTTGTTGAATGTAGTTTTTATTGCATTTTGATTTGAAAAGATAGCATTTGCTATTTCTGCCTTCTTTCATTTAATTTTGAGATCTTCTGGTTGTGTGACCCTGGGCAAGTCACTTAACCCCTGCCTCAAAAATAAAAAAAAAAGTTTTTGAGATCTTTATGTCCTAATATATGGTCAATTTTTTGTTTAGGTTTCATGAAGTGCTGAGAAGAAAGTATACTCCTTTCTATCACCATTCAGTTTTCTCCAAAGATCTATCATATCTAATTTTTCTAATATTCTATTTACCTCTTTAATATATTTCTTATTTGTTTTTTTTGGTTTGATTTATCTAATTCTGAGTGTGCAAGGTTGAGATCTCCCACTATTATGGTTTTGCTGTCTATTTCTTCTTACAACTCTCTTAACTTCTCCTTTAGGAAGTTAGATGCTATACCCCTTGGTGCATATATGTTCAGTATTGATATGGCTTCATTGTCTATGCTATCCTTTAGCAGGATATAATTTCCTTCCTTATCTCTTTTAATTAGATTGATTTTTCCTTTTGTTTGATCTGAGATAAGGATGGCTATTTCTGCTTTATTGTCTCCTCCTGAAGCATAATAGATTCTGCTCCAGCCTTTTACCTTTGCTGAGTATGTATCTCCCTGATTTAAATGGGTTTCTTGTAAACAACATCTTGTAGGATTCTGACTTTTGATCCAGTCTGCTATCTGCCTCTACTTAATGAGAGAGTTCATCCCATTCCCATTTACAGTTAAAATTACTAATTCTGTATTTGCTGCCATCATTCTATCCCCAGATTATACTTTTTTTTTCCCCTTGTCCCCCCTGAATCCCTTCCCCAGTATTAAACTTATGGGCCCCACTTGTGTCATGCAGCCCTCCCTCTTTAGTATCCTTCCCTCCTCCTTTAAATCCCTTCTTCATTTTTGGACCCTTCCCTCATTACTCTTTTCCTTTTCCCTTTTTCTCTCCCACTTTTTAATGAGGTGAGAGAGAATTCTCTGTAAAAGAAATATGTCAATTATTTTCTCTTTGAGCCAATTCTGATGAGAGTAAGATTCACACAATGTTCCTCCCTCTCTCTAAATTCCCTCAAATATGATAGGTTTTCTTTGTCCCTTCATAGGATGTAATTTTCCTCTTTTTATCTCCCCATTCCTCTTTTTCTGACACTACACCAGTATACATGTGTACTTTATGAATATCCACAATTGAAGTACAGTTCTTAAGAGTTCCTTTTACCTTGAGTGCTATGGTTTGAGATCAAAATTTTTTTTTGTTTAGATTTTTTTTTTTTTTTTTTTTTCCCTTAGAACCAAATGAAATGTATCTGTTTCATTAAATGTCCGTCTTCTTTCATGGAAGAAAAATGCTCATTTTAGCTGGGTAGTTTATTCTTGGTTGCATTTCAAGTTCTTTTGCTTTTCTGAATATCAAAATCCAGGCCCTTCGATTTTTTAATGTGGATGCAGCCAGATCTTGAGTGACCCTTATTGTGGCACCTTGGTATTGTGTTTTTCTGCTTGCTTGTAATATTTTTTTTTCCTTAGTCTGATAGTTCTGAAATTTGGCCACAATATTCCATGGAATTTTTGTTTGTTTGTTTGTTTGTTTGTTTGTTTTAGGGTATTTTTCAGAAGGTGTTCAATGAATTCTTTCAATGCCTATTTTCCCTTCTGTTTCTATTACCTCTGAGCAGTTCTCTTTGATGATTAAATTAGTATCTAGGCTAATTTTTTTTCATCATAATTTTCTGGAAGTGCAATAATCCTCAGATTATCTCTCCTAGAACTATTTTCCAGGCCTGTTGTTTTTCCAAGTAGATATATAATATTTCTTTTATTTTTTTTCATTTTTCTGGTTTTGCTTGACTGATTCTTGATATCTCAAGGAATCATTCCTTTCTATTTGTTCAGTTCTGATTTTTAATAATTTATTTTCTTCATTTTTTTTTTTACTTCTTTTCTATATGTCCAATTGAGTTTTTTAGTTTTTGTTTTTTGTTGTTGTTGTTGTTTTTACTTCTTTTTTATATGTCCAATTGAGTTTTTAATGAGTAGTTTTGCTCTATGGATTTTTTTTTTCCATTTTGCTAATTTTTTTTTTTAATGAGTTATTTTATTTTCTTTTTTCTAATTCATAAATCCTATTTTTTGGGGAGTGCTTTACCTTTTCCACTTCACAAATGCTGTTTCCCTTCACTTCCTGGGAGGTTTTTACCTTTTCCCATTCACATTTCAGAAAGTTGTTACTCTCTTGCATAGCTTCTCTTTATTTTCCCTATTTTTCTTCTAACTCTCTTTTTAAGATTTTTAATAGACTCTTCTATTGTGTTGGGGACCAACAATTGTCTGGAGATTGTCTGCTATTAGTCTCCTCGGGGTTGAAAACTTGCTTTCTTTCTGTATAGAAGCTATCAGTTGTCCTTTTATTTTTTTACTCATTATTTAAAGCCTGTAGGGTCTGCCTTCAGGGCCAGGAGGTTACCATCTTCCTCTGCAGTACAGCAATAGGTGTATGGATGGCTTGTCAACCGGCTACAAAGAATGGCCAGGTGCGTGAGTGCTCTGGGAAATAGTTCCCCAACAGAAATGACTCAGGCCTGCACAGCTTAGCTGGGTTGGGAGGGTTGCCATGATAAGAACCTTGCTGTGTGGATTATTGACAGCCTTGAGGCAAGAGGCTGAGCAGTGAAAGTGTTACTCCCCAACCCAAAGCCTGCTGTGGGGCTGTGGGTATTAGCAGCTAACCAGCAAATAGCCGTGCATGACCTGGAAGTGCCTGTGCCCCAGCTCACTGCAGAAATTCTGTTGCCCCAGGCTGAGCCCCCAACTATGAAGATTAGAGGCTGACCTGGGCTGCATTCCCTGTTGTGTAGATTTGCAGCTGTCCTGGTCATGCTTCAGCATGCAGATGCACAGTTGCGCTGGTCTATGCTGAGTCACTTCCAGTTTGGGGGGGTACAGCCAGATCCTGTTAGGTTCTGGCATTCTTCCCATCAAACAGAGACGGATAGCAGACTGGATCCAAAGTCAGAACCCTACAAAATGTTGTTTACAAGAAACACACTTAAAGCAGGGAGATACATACAGAGTAAATGTAAAAGGTTGGAGCAGAATCTATTATATTTCAGGTGAAGCCAAAAAAAGCAGGGATAGCCATCCTTAGATCACGAAAAAGCTGAAATTGATCTAATTAAAAGAGATAAGGAAGAAAACTATATCCTGCTAAAAGGTAGCATAGACAATGAAGCCATATCAATACTAAACATAGAATGTGTTAAATCAAACCACAAAGCAGATACGAAAGAAATTAAAGAGGTAAATAGAACATTAGAAAAACTAGGTAGGATAGACCTTTGGAGAAAACTGAATGGTAATAGAAAGGAATATACTTTCTTCTCAGCAGTTCATGGAACCTATACAAAAATTGACCATATATTAGGACATAAAGATCTCAAAATTAAATGTAGGAAGGCAGAAATAATAAATGCCTTTTTCTCAGATCAAAATGCAATAAAAGCTACATTCAGTAATAAGTTAGGGGTACATAGACCAAAAATTAATTGAAAACTTAATAATATCATCTTAAAGAATGACTGGGTGAAACAGCAAATTATAGAAACAATTAATAATTTCACCCAAGATAATGACAATGATGAGACATCATACCAAAATCTGTGGCATGCAGCTAAAGCAGTAATAAGGGGAAATTTTATATCTTTAGAGGCTTATCTGAACAAAATAGAGAAAGAGAAGATTAATGAATTGGACCTGCAACTTAAAAAAAAAAAATTAAAAAAAGACCAAATTAAAAACCCCCAACCAAAAATCTAACTTGAAATACTAAAATTAAAAGGAGAAATCAATAATATTGAAAGTAAAAAAAAACAAAAAACTATTGAATTAATAAATAAAACTAAGAGTTGGTTTTATGAAAAAGCCAATAAAATAGATAAATCTTTGGTAAATCTGATCAGAAAAAGATTCTGGCATTCTGTACTTCTAGCTCTAATCTCTCTTCTGGTCCACTGCTTTACAATCAAGGCAAAGCAGTCAGCCTATGGCAGAGTCATTTCCACTACTCTTCTAGCCACAGAGGCTCCCCCTGTTGCTAGTCCGCTCAGGACACTAGTCTTTCCTATTTCCCTGCCTGCTGAGGCTCTGTTCCTATCCCTTAGGACAAACTTGCTCTGGTGGTACTGCAGATTATCTTTGGCTAGTAAGTTGTTGTATCTTTAATCTTTGAGAATTTCATCAGTCAAGCTATTTTTGAGGCTAAATTCAAAGATTGGTAGTGAGAGCATGAGAGGAGCTTAAAGAGTTGTGTGTGCCTTCTCTGCCATCTTGGCTCTTTCATTTACCTTACATTATCAGCTTTATTGGTATATTATTTGGCAAAATAGCTCCTAATTATTGCTTTAATTCCCTCTTCATTTGGTGGAAAGTTCACCCTTTTCTTTTTTGATACTACAATTTTGTTTTCTTCTTTCCTTTTTCTAATCACATTAACTAAATTTTATCTATTTTTTTCATGAAGTCAAATATTAGTTTTATTAGTTCAATATTTTTCTTTCAGTTTTTGTTAATCTTCCATTTTTTAAAGATTTTTAAATTTGTTACCTAATGGGGTTGGTTTTTAATTTGTTTTATTTCTAACTTTTTTTTTCCCCTGAGGCTTGGGTTAAGTGACTTGCCCAGGGTCACACAGCTAGGAATGTTAAGTGTCTGAGATCAGATTTGAACTGGGGTCCTCCTGAATTCAAGGCTTGTGCTCTATCCACTGTGCAACCTAGCTGCCCATTTTCTAACTTTTTAATTGCATATCCAATTCATTCTGATATTCTTTCTTTGAACCAAATTTGATGAACATATGATTCACCCAATTCTCATCCCTGTCCCTTCTTTCCATCAATTGTAATAGGTCTTTTTAAAAAAATAATTCCAAGTCCATTTTTCTCTTTCATAGCATCCACTTTCTTATTCTAAATTCTTTTTTTATATCATCTCAATAAAATTAAATTAACCAGCAAACTTCTAAATGTACCCATTAAGAAGATATCGATCTCAAGAGTTAAGCCTATTATCTTCCCGTAGAAAACTATTCAGCAGTGGTCTTTTCATCAGAAATAAATGAAATTTGCCTGCTTCATTCAATGTTGATCTTTTTCCCTGAAAGATGATGCTCAATTTTCCTGAAAAGCTGATTTTTGCCTACAGTCCAAGTTTCTTTGCCTTTTAGAATTTCAGATTCCAGGCCCTTTGACCCTTTAAAGTGAAAGCTGCTAGATCCTGGATAAGTCTGATTATAGCTCTTCAATATTTGAATTATTTCATTCTAGCTGCTGGAAATATTTTCTCTTTGATCTGATAATTATGAAATATAGCTATGATTTTTCTTGAAGTTTTCATTTTGGGGTCTCTTTCAGGAGGTGCTTTGGGTCCCTGTGCTCAGCAGTCTCCCCACATGCCTAATAGAAACAGACCTCTTCTGTACGTCTTCCAAAATCTCTTCTACTAGACTTGATTACACTGCAAATATTTGTAAGTCCTGTCACTCCAAAATCAGTTCCATGGCTTGATCTGTTGGTCTCTTGTTGATCTGAAGGATACCAGAAAGAGTTCAAATAAAGACCTGTTTACTCTCTGCCATTTTGGCTCAACCCCCTTATACTGTCATTCTTAATCACATCTTTCTGTCAACCATTTACAATTTAACAAGTCTGCTAGTAGTCTTCCAATAATTATTTTTTTTTTGGGGGGGACAATGAGTAATCAGTTTATTTTTATTTTTTAAAATAATTTTATAATTATAAAAATTTTTGACAGTATATATGCATGAGTAATTTTTTTATTACGTTATCCCTTATATTCATTTTTCCAAAATTTCCCCTCCCTCCCCTAGATGAGAGGCAATCTCATACATTTTAGATGAGTTACAGTATAGCCTAGATACAATATATGTGTGTAAATCCAATTTTCTTGCTGCACATTAGAATTGGATTCCGAAGGTATAAGTAACCTGGGTAGATAGACAGTAGTGCTAACAGTTTACATTCAATTCCCAGTGTTCCTGCTCTTGGTGTCGTTGTTCCTGTCCATCATTGATCAACTGGAAGTGAGTTGGATCATTGTTATGTTGAATATATCCACTTCCATCAGAATACATCCTCATACAGTATTGCTATTGAAGTGTATAGTGATCATCTGGTTCTGCTCATTTCACTTAGCATCAGTTCATGTAAGTCTCTCCAAACCTCTCTGAATTCATCCTGCTGGTCATTTCTTACACAGCAGTAATAACCTTCATATACCATAATTCACCCAACCCAATTAATGGACATCCATTCATCTTCCAGTTTGTAGCTACTATGAAAAGAGCTGCCACAAACATTTTGGCACTTATAGGTCCCTTTCCCCTCTTTAGTATTTCTTTGGGATATAAGTCCAATAGTAGCACTGCCGGATCAAAGGGTATGCACAGTTTGATAACTTTTTGGGCATAGTTCCAAATTGCTCTCCAGAATGGTTGGATTCTTTCACAACTCTACCAACAATGTATTAGTGTCCCAGTTTCCCCACATCCCCTCCAACATTCATCATTGTTTGCTCCTGTTATCTTAGCTAATCTGACAGGTATGTAGTAGTATCTCAGAGTTGTCTTAATTTGCATTTCTCTGATCAGTAGTGATTTGGAACACTCTTTCATATGAGTGGATATAGTTTCAATTTAATCACCTGAGAATTGTTTGTTCATATCCTTTGACCATTTATCAATTGGAGAATGGCTTGATTTCTTATAAATTAGGGTCAGTTCTCTATATATTTTGGAAAAGAGACCTTTATCAGAACCTTTAACTATAAAAATATTTACCCAATTTGTTACTTTCCTTCTAATCTTGTTTGTATTAGTATTGTTTGTACAGAAATTTTTTAGTTTGATGTAATCAAAATCTTCTATTTTGTGATCAATAATGATCTCTAGTTCTCCTCTGGTCATAAATTCGTTCCTCCTCTACAGGTCTGAGAGGTAGACTATTTTCTGTTCCTCTAATCTATTTATGATCTCATTTTTATGACTAAATTTTGGACCCATTTTGATCTGATCTTGGTATATGGTGTTAAGTGTGGATCCATATCTAATTACTGCCATACAAATTTCCAGTTAACCCAACAGTTTTTTCAAATAATGAATTTTTATCCCAAAGTTTGATATTTTTGGGTTTGTCAAACACTACATGGCTATAGATGTAAACTTTTTTGTCTTTTGTACCTAATTTTCCACTTATTCACTAGACTATTTCTTAGCCAATACCAAATGGTTTTTGTGACTGCTGTTATATAATATAGCTTTAGATCAGGTACACTTAGACCACCTTCATTTGACTTTTTTTTCATTACTTCCCTTGAAATTCTTGACGTTTTGTTATTCCATATGAATTCTGTTGTTATTTTTTCTAGGTCATTAAAATAGTTTCTTGGGAGTCTGATTGATATAGCACTAAATAAATAGATTAGTTTGGGGAGTATTGTCATCTTTATTATATTCGCTCGGCCTATCCATGAGCACTGAATGTCTTTGTAATTATTTAAATCTGATTTTATTTTTGTGGCAAGTGTTTTGTAATTTTGCTCATATAATTCCTGACTTTCCTTTGGTAGATGGAGTAACAAATATTTTATACTCTCAACATTTGTTTTGAATGGAAATTCTCTTTGTATCTCTTGCTGTTGCATTTTATTGGTGTTGTATAAAAATGCTGAGGATTTATGTGGATTTATTTTGTATCCAGCAACATTGCTAAAGCTGTGAATTGTTTCTCATAACTTTTTATTAGAATCTGTGGGTTTTTCCAAGTATACCATCATATCATCTGCAAAGAGTGACAGTTTGATTTCCTCATTACCTATGCTTATTCCTTTAATCTCTTTCTTTGACTCTTATTGCTAGGGCTCACATTTCTAATACAATATTGAATAGTAATGGTGAGAGTGGGCAACCTTGTTTCACTCCTGATCTTACTGGAAAAGGTTCCAGTTTATCTCCATTACATATTATGCTTACTGACAGTCTTAAATATATGTTCCTGATTATTCTAAGGAATAGTCCATTTATACCTATACTCTCAAACGTTTTTAGTAGGAATGGATGTTGGATTTTGTCAAATGTTTTTTCTGCATCTATTGAGATGATCATATGGTTTTTTATTAATTTGATTATTAATATAGGCAATTATACTAACAGTTTTCTTAATATGAAAGTAGCCCTGAGTTCCTGGTATAAATCCTATTTGATCATAGTGTATTATTCTCGGTTTGATTTTCTGAAGTCTTTTTGCTAATATCTTATTTAAGATTTTAGCATCAATATTCATTAAGGAAATTGGTCTGTAGTTTTCTTTCTCAGTTTTCGATCTACCTGGTTTAGGTATCAGGACCATGTATCTGTCATAAAAGGAGTTTGGTAGGACTCCTTCATCCCTTATTTTTTCAAATAGTTTATATAACATTGGGGCTAATTGTTCTTTAAATGTTTGGTAGAATTCACATGTAAATCCATCTGGCCCTGGGGATTTTTTCCTGGGGAGTTGATTAATAGCTTGTTCTATTTCTTTTTCTGAAATGGGACTATTTAATCTCCTCCTCCGTTAATTTAGGAAGCCTATATTTTTGTAGGTAGTCATTCATTTCATTTAAGTTATCAAATTTATTGGCATAAAGTTGGCCAAAGTAACTCCTTATTATTTCTCTAATTTCCTTTTCATTGGTGGAAAGGTTCCCCTTTTCATTTTTAAGACTAACAATTTAATTTTCCTATTTCTTTTTTTCTGATCAGATTTACCAAAGGTTTATCTATTTTTTTTGGCTTTTTCATAAAACCAACTCTTGTTTTATTTATTAATTCAATAGTTTGTTTTTATTTTTTATTTTCAGTATTATTGATTTCTCCTTTTAATTTTAGTATTTCAAGTTTGATTTTTGGTTGGCGGTTCTTAATTTAGTCTTTTCCTAGCTTTTCAAGTTGCAGGCCCAATTCATTAATCTTCTCTTTCTCTATTTTGTTCAAATAAGCCTCTAAAGATATAAAATTTCCCCTTATTACTGCTTTAGCTGCATCCCACAGATTTTGGTATGATGTCTCATCATTGTCATTATCTTGGGCTAAATTATTAATTGTTTCTATAATTTTCTGTTTCACCCAGTCATTCTTTAAGATGATATTATTCAATTTTCAATTATTTTTTGGTCTATGTACCCCTAACTTCTTATTGATTTAGTTTTTATTGCATTGTGATCTGAGAAGAAGGCATTTATTATTTCTGCCTTCCTGCATTTAATTTTGACATCTTTATGTCCTAATATATGGTCAATTTTTGTATAGGTTCCATGAACTGATGAGAAGAAAGTGTACTCCTTTCTATCACCATTCAGTTTTCTCCAAAGGTCTATCCTACCTAGTTTTTCTAATGTTCTATTTACCTCTTTAATTTCTTTCGTATTTGTTTTGTGGTTTGATTTAACTCATTCTGAGAGTGCAAGGTTGAGATCTCCTACTATTATAGTTTTGCTTTCTATTTCTTCTTGCAACTCTCTTAATTTTTCCTTTCAGAAGTTATATGCTATACCACTTGGTGCATATGTGCTTAGTATTGATATGGCTTCATTGTCTATGCTACCTTTTTAGCAGAATATAGTTTTCTTCCTTATCTCTTTTAATTAGATCAATTTCTGCTTTTGCTGGATCTGAGATAAGGAGGGCTCCCCCTGCTTTTTTGGCTTCACCTGAAGTATAATAGATTCTGCTCCAACCTTTCATATTTACTCTGTATGTATTTCCTTGCTTTAAGTGTGTTTCCTGTAAAAAAAAACTTATTGTAGGGTTCTGAGTTTTTTATCCAGTCTGTTATCTGCCTCTGTTTAATGGGAGAGTTCATCCCGTTGATATTTACAGTCAAAATTACGAATTCTGTATTTCCTGCCATCATATGATCCTTGGATCATACTTTTTTTTTTTATCCCTTGACCCCCCTGAACCCCTTCCCCAATATTTAATTTATAGACCCCACTTGTGATGTGCAACCCTCCCTTTTTAGTATCCCTCCCCCCTCCTTTTAATTCCCTTCCCCTTTCTTGTACCTTTCCCTTATTCCCCTTTTCCTTTTCCCTTTTCCTCTCCCCCTTTTAATGAGGTGAGAGAGATTTTTCTGAAAAACAAATGTCAATTATTTACTCTTTGAGCCTACTCTGATGAGAGTAAGATTCACACAGTGTTTTTCCCCCTTTCTAAATTCCCTCAGATGTGGTAGATTTTCTATGCCTCTTCCTGCGATGTGGTTTCCCTCTTTTTATCACTCCTTCCCCTTTTTCTGATACTATCCCCTTCTATTTACTACTCCCTTTTTTATATCAGTAAAATCAAATTATCCATGTGGAATTTTTGTATATCCACAACAAAGATACTATTCTCAAAAGTTCTTTTTACTTTTTATGCTTCTTTTCAGTCTTATGGATGAAGATCATATTTTTTGCTTAAGTCTGTTTTTTTTTGTTGTTGTTGTTGTTTTTTTTTTTTTCTTAGAAACAAATGAAATTCCTCTGTTTCATTAAATGACCATCTTCTTCCTTGGAAGAAAATGCTAAACTTAGTTGGGTAGTTTATTCTTGGTTGCAATCCTTGTTCTTTTGCCTTTTGGAATATCATGTTCCAGGCCCTTCGATCCTTTAATGTGGAAGCAGCCAGATCTTGCATGACCCTTATTGTGGCACCTTGATATTTGAATTGTTTTTTTCCTAGCTACTTACAATATTTTTTCCTTAATTTGGTAGTTCTGTAGCTTAGCCACAATGTTTTGTGGAATTCTTTTTTTAGGGTCTTTTTCAGAAGGTGTTTTCTTCAAAATCTCTTAACTTTTTAATATTCTCTTCTAGTAGAGAGTTATGTGATGGGGGGCAGGTATCATTCCCCTTTAGGTTGTTATCTGGAGACTGTCTTCTGTTACTTTCTTAGGGGTTGGATACCTGCTATTTCTCTGTGTAGAAGGTCTCACTCATTCTCTTCAGCTTCTTACTCATTGTTTAAAATATGTTGGGGTTTGCCTTGGGGTACGAAGTTTATTTAGTTATTGACCAGCTTCCTCCCAGACTGGATGGGTGCAGAGTCCTGTGCCTGAGCTAAGAGAGAGCTCTAGGAGAGATTCCCCCTCCCACTCCCCAGAAATGCCTCAGAGGTGATTAGTACAGCTGTGCTGTGAGGAGTGCCCAGTGAAGGACCCCACTGTGTGGCCTCGTGACTGCCCTGAGGTTTAAGGCTGAACAGGGAGAGTATCCATCACAAACCCCAGCCAATGCGTCCATGGGGCGTGGATATCAGCAGCTGAAGTGAAAAGCCCCTGCGCTCAAACTGGAAGTGTCTATCCAGAAAACTTGGTCCTTATTTCAGGTTCTGCTTCTCTGGGAATTCCAAGGTTGCTAGAATTCCACTGCCTCAGGCTGAGCCCGACACTACATGGACGAGAGGCTGCCTCAGGCTGTGTACCCACTGTTCAGGCTCTTAACTACCCCAAAGAGAAGCCCTGGACAGCAGAAGGCAGCTGCACAGCAGTGCCGAGATCTATTAGATCACTTCCCGATTGGGGTGGTTCTAAGATCTGGCTTTATATATTAACATGGCTTTATTTCTCTTCTGAACTGCTGTTTTATAAGCAGAGAAAAGCTAACAGCCTGTGTCAGATTCCTCTATCTCAGTGGCTTCTCTGATCCCAGGCTTCTCCCCAGCCTGATTGGAACAGTGTGTTAGCACCTAACCTTGTCTGTGCTGGCCTTTTTTCTTCCTCCCCTTGGAACCTACCTTTTCAGTTGAAATTCCAGATTCTCTTCAGCTGGTAAGTTGTGCTTCTAATCCTTCCCAGTGATTCTTTGCATATTCTCTTGATACAAGCACAAAACTTTACTTTGCATTGTTATCCCACATTCAAGCTATATAAATAGCCCTAAATAATTTGATCATACATATATTTAAGTGCCTGCCAATTTTTAATGACAATCATCACAAATATGTTGTGACTTTCTGAATCACATTATACATTTTTCCTTTTAGACACTTCATATAATTTTATATTCCATAGGTTGAGATCAAAAAGTATTTCCTAGATGTTATCAGTTATAAGGTGTCTAATTTAATGTCAGAGGGTAGTGAATATTATTGTGAGCATGACACAGCTTCTCGAGTTCAATTCAGTCCAATCATCTCTTCTTAAATTCTAGAGATGGCTCATCCTAATCCTTTTTTTTTTTTTTTTTTTTTTAGATTGTGACATAAGCTCATTGTCTACCTGTAGCAATTAATAAAAGATGTACAAGAATTTTACACCTTATATTACTAATGAATTAATGTTTGTGCAATAACTTGCCATAAATGAGGTGATATTATATTGTATTCTTCCTTTTTTCTATGTAACTAGATAGCTGATTTCTTAAGTAAACTATTTTAGTTAACTAAACTAACAGGTCCCTAATTAACTTAAACTTTAATATTTATGGCATCTGATTTGTCATTTGGAGAATTCTACTTTGGCATTTTTCTCCCTTCTACCTCCAAGAACTCCCTACTCAGATTCCTCAGACTTTATATATTTCATGAGTCCTTTCTACAAACACTTGTCTTCTAGTGCCTCTCCTTGAGTTTAACTTCTATTTCTTTTCTAAATACCTATCTGTATATGTTATCTCTCTGTCCAAGAAGATAGTGACTTCATTTGTTTTGCATTTATATTCCTTGTACCTAGTACAATTCTTATCATTTAGAAGGCACTTACTGTTAATTGATTGAATGTTTTTGTAGCCTTAACAAAAAATTTCGAAGTTGGTAAACTCTGGCAATGAGTAGCCCATAGTTTCTAAACAAGCCAATGATAAATTGCCAAAGCCACCAAAAACCCTTTAAAAAAAATTAGTCTTCAATTAATCAAAAATGTGATAACATGTCCACAGACAAACAAACTTCAGATTGAGAAGGTTTTTAGAAAGTCTTTAGAAGTAGTATAGTGTGCAGAACAACACATTCATATGTTGTCAAAGAAACAGAGTTCAAATCCCGGATCAAATATTTGCTATCTGTTTTCTTTTGGACAAACATTTTATCTCTCTGTATTAAGTTATTCTTTAGTGAATTTTGAGAGATGTTCCACTATTTGTGACTCAGTTTCAGAATTCTTTAACAAAGATACTGAAATGTTTGCCATTTCCTTCTCCAGAAGAATTTAGATAAGTAAATGCTAATGATGAGCAGATCAAAAACCATAGCTCTTGAACAGAGAGAATATCTGGCTCAGATGAAGCAGTAAGTCCAATGGATAAAATTATAAGAATATGCCCATTTTGATCATTCTTTGGGCACAGTTCCAAATTATTCTCCAAATTGATAGCATAATTTCACAACTCCATCAATAATGTATTTGTGCCCCAATTTCCCCACATCCCCCCCAACATTCATCATTACCTTTTACTGTCATATTTACTCAATCTGAAAGGTGTGACATGGTACTGCAGAGTATAATTAATTTGCATTTCTCTAATCAATAGGGATTTAGAGCATTTTTACATCTAATCATAGATGCCTTTAATTTCTTCATTGGAAAATTGTTCATATTTTTGACCACTTATCAATTGAAGAATAGTTTGTATTCTCGCAAATTTGAGTCAGTTCTCTACATATTTTAAAAACAATGTCTTTAACAATGACATTAGCCATACATTTTCCCACAGCTTTCTACTTCCCTTATAATGTTGGTTATATTGGTTTTATGTGCATAAAACTTTTAAAATTTAATATAATCAAAATTATCTATTTTATTGCATAAAGTCTAGCTATTTTTGGCCATAAATTTCTCTTTTGTCAATAGATACAAGAGGTACTTTAGTACGCTTTATTCTCTTAATTTGTTTATAGTATCACCCTTTTATGTCCAAATGATGAATCCATTTTGACCTTATTTTGATATAGTGTATTAGGTGCTCAAAAATGCCTAATATCTGCCATGCCACTTTCCAGTTTTCACAGCAATTTTTGTCAAATAATGAGTTTTTATCCTAGAAGCTGAAGTCTTTGGCTTTATCAAACACCATACTCATCAACTGTTGTGTCTCGTAAACCTAACCTATTTCACTGATCCATTACTCTATGTCTTAGCCAATACCAAATCATTTTAATAACCCCTGCTTTATAATATAGTTTTAGGTCTGGTACTGCTAGGCCATCTTCTCTTGCATTTTTTTCATTAATTCTCTAAAAATTCTTGGACCTTTTTTTTCCAAATGAATTTAATATTTTCCAACTCTCAGTTTCACTGTAAGAATTTGATATTTTTCCACTTATTTGCATCTAATTTTAACTGTGCAAAACATATTATGTAAATAAATGTGTTTATATGATACCTGGTATCATATCAAATTCTTATGGTGAAACTTAGTTAATGTAATAAAAATGTCAATTCTACCTAAATTATTTTATTTATTCAGTGGTATACCAATTAAACTGCAAAGAAAATATTTTATGGAACTAAAAAAAATAATAACAAAATTCATTTGGAAGAACAAAAAGACAAGAGTATATGTTTAGTGTTTATATTCTCTACAATTATTTGGAATGGGATTTCTCTTTCTATCTCATGTTGTAGGGCTTTATTGGTAACCTACAATTTTCAATTATTTATGTGGGTTTAGTTTATATTCTGCAACTTGCTAAATTACTTCTGCTAGTTTTTAGTCAGTTCCTAGGATTCTTTAAATATGCCATCATATTTCCAAAGAAAGATAATTTTGTTTGATCTTTACCTACGCTAATGACTTCTCTTTCTTTTACTTCTTGTTACTAAAAAAGCTAAAATTTCTATTACAAAATCAAATAAACATAGTGACAATGGGCAAGATTGTTTCATCCCTGATCTTATTTTTTATAGCTTTTTATTTTCAAGACATATGCATGGGTAATTTTTCAGCACTTACCATTGCAAAACCATCTGTTCCAACTTTTCCCTAGCTTCCCCCACCCCGTTCCCTAGATGGCAGGTAGACCAATACATGGTAAATGTGTTAAAGTATATGTTAAACACAATATATGTATACATATCCATACAGTTATCTTGCTGCCCAAGAAAAATGAGACTTAGAAATAAGGTTAAAATAACCTGAGCAAGAAAACAAAAATGCAAGTGTACAAAAACAGAAGGAGTAGAAATGATATGTTGTGGTCCACTCTCATTTTGCATAGTTCTGTTGCTAGGTGTAGCTGGTTCTCTTCATTAATGAACAATTGGAACTGATTTGGTTCTCCTCATTCTTGAAAAGAGCCATGTATATTAGAATTGATCATCATATAGTATTGTTGTTGAAGTATATAATGATCATCAAGTTCTGCTCATTTTACTCAACATTAGTTCATGTAAGTCTCTCCAGGTCTTTTTGAAATCATCCTTCTGGTCATTTCTTACAGAACAATAATATTCCATAGCATTCAAATACCACAACTTATTCACCCATTCTCCAATTGATGGGCTTCCATTCAATTTCCAGTTTCTAGCCACTATAAAAAGGGCTGCCAAAAACATTTTTGTACATATGTGTCCCTTCAATTCTTTAAGATCTCTTTGCAATATAAGCATAGTAGTAACACTGCTGGGTCAAAAAGTATGCACAGTTTGATAACTTTTTGAATATAGTTCCAAATTTCTCTCCAAAGTTGTTGGATGCATTCACAATTCTACCAACAATGTATCAGTAATCCAGTTTTCCCACATCCCCTCTCACATTAACCATTATTTTTTCCTGACATCCTACCCACTCTTAGACATATGTAGTAGTATCTCAGAGTTGTCTTAATTTGCATTTCTCTGATTAATTATGATTTGGGGCATCTTTTCCTATGGCTAGAAATAGTTTCAATTTCTTCATCTGAAAATTGTCTTCATATGCTTTCACCATTTTTCAATTAGAGAATGGCATAATTTCTTATAAATTAGAGTCACTTCTCTATATATTTTGGAAATGAGGCCTTTATCAGAAACTTTAATATAAAACTGTATTCCAAGTTTATTGCTTCCCTTCTAACCTTGTCTGCCTCAATATTGTTTCTACAAAAGCTTTTTAATTTGATATAATCAAAGTTTTCTATTTTGTGATCAATAATGATCTCTAGTTCTTCTTTGATCACAAATTCCTTCCTCCTCCGCAGGTCTGAGAGGCAAACCTATCCTATGTTCTTCTAATTTATTTATAATCTCATTCTTTATGCCTAGATCATGAACCCTTTTTCATCTTATCTTTGTGTACAGTGTTTAATGTGGATCAATGGGCAGTTTGTGCCATAACAATTTCCAATTTTCCTAGCAGTTTTTGTGAAACAGTGAATTGTTATCCCAAAAGCTGAGCTCTTTGGGTTTGTCAAACAATACATTATTATAGTAATTGACTATTTTGTCCTGTGAACATAACCTATTCCACTGATCAACTAGGCTATTTCTTAGCCAATACCAAATGGTTTTGATGGCCACTGCATTATAATATAGTTTTAGATCTGGTACAGCTAAGCCACCTTCATTTGAGTTTTTTTGTTGTTGTTGTCGTTGTTTTGTTGTTGTTTTTTTTTTTTCATTAGTTCCCTTGAAAATCTTGACCTTTGTTCTTCCAGATGAATTTTGTAGTTATTTTTTCTAAGTCAGTAAAAGATTTTTTGGGAGTCCGATTGGTATAGTACTAAAAAAATAGATTAATTTAGGTAGTATTGCCATCTTTATTATATTCAATCAGCCTATCCAAGAGCACTTAATATTTTTCCAATTGTTTAGATCTTATGTTATTGGTGTGGAAAGGATTTTGTAGTTTTGTTCATATAGTTACTCACTTTCCATAGCAGATAGATTCCCAAATATTTTATACTATCAACAGTTATTTTAAATGGAATTTCTCTTTGTATCTCTACCTCTTGGATTTTTATAGTAATATATAAGAATGCTGATGATTTATGTGGATTTATTTTGGATCCTGCAACTTTGCTAAAGTTGTAGATTATTTCAAATAGCTTTTTAGTAGAATCTCTGGGTTTCTCTAAGTATACCATCATATCATCTGCAAAGAGTCATAATTTGGTTTCCTCATTACTTACTCTAATTCCTTTATTCTCTTTTTCAAATCTTATCACCAAATCTAGCATTTCTAATACAATACTGAATAGTAATGGTGATAGTGAGCAGCCTTGTTTCACTCATGATGTTATTGGGAATGGTTCCAGTTTATCCCCATTACCTCTGATGCTTATTGACAATTTTAAATATATGCTACTGATCATTTTAAGGAAAAGACATTTCCTTAAAAAGTCCATGTATTCCTATACTTTCAAGTGTTTTTAATAGTAATGGATTTTGGATTTTATTAAATGTGTTTTCTTTATCTATTGAGATAATATTATTTTAGTAAATTTGGTTATTGATATAGTCAATTATGCTAACAGTTTCACTAATATTGAACCAGCCTTGTATTCCTGGTATAATTCCTACTTGGTTATGTTGGATTATCTTAGGGATAATTTTCTGTAATCTTTTTGCTAATGTTTTAAGATTTTTGCATCAATATTCATTAGGGAGATTGGTGTTTGATTTTCTTTCTCTGTTTTCAAGCTATCTGCTTTAGCTATTAATACCATGTCTGTGTCATAAATGGAATTTGGTAGGACTCCTTCAATCATTGTTTTTTCAAATAGTTTATATAGCATTGGAGTTAATTGTTCTTTAAATATTAGATAGTATTCACATATAAATCCATCTAGTCCTGGAGATTTTTTCCTTAGGGAGATCATTAATAGCTTGTTTTCTTTAACTTCTAAAATTAAAAGAGAAATCAATAAAATTGGAAGTTTAAAAAAAAAAAAACAACAAACTATTGAATTAACAAATAAAAGCAAGGTTTGGTTTTATGAAAAAACCAACAAAATAGTTAAAATTAATTCCATGAACTGCTGAGAAGAAATTGTAATCCTTTCTATCTCCATTCAGTTTTTTTTCCAAAGATCTATCATACCTAACTTTTCTAATATTGCATTTATGTCTTTAATTTCTTTCTTATTTGTTTTGTGGTTTGATTTTTATAATTCTGAGAGTGCAAATTTGAAATCTCTTGCTATCATAGTTTTGCTATCTATTTCTTATAGCAGCTTTCTTAACTTCTCTTTTAGGAATTTAGATGCTACAACACTTGGTGTATATATGTTTAGTATTGATATTGCTTTATTATCTATGCTGCCTTTTAGCAAGATAGAGTTTTCTTTTTATATCTTTTAATTAGCTCGATTTTTTGCTTTTGCTGTATTTGAGATTGGGATGGCTATGCCTGCTTTTTTTTTTTTTTTAACTTCATTTGAATCATAATATATTCTGCTCCATCCTTTTACCTTTACTCTTTATGTATCATCCTGCTTTAAATGTGTTTCCTGGGCTGGACTTCCAGGCCAAGATGGCAGCGTGGAGGCAGACAGCTGCTTGAGCTCCGTGTTTTCTCTCAGGACTTACTTCATGACAAGCATCAGAGTAAATGCTTGACCAGAAAAGAAACCCACAAATAACCACCGAGACGACATCCTTGAAATTCGCCAGAGAAGGTCTGTGTTTGCTAAGGGGAGCATCAATCAGACTGGGCATAGACTGAGGGCAGGCAATTCAGAGTGAGACAGACAGCTCACACAGATCAGACTAGAGTGGGGAGGGATATGATCTCTGCTGTTTCTGCAAAAAGACTTTTACCCAAGTGTGTATATTCAGTCTTGGCAGCAAGCCTGGAGCAGCAGAGAGGGTGTAAACACCAGAAGTGAAGAATAAAACCCCTGGAAAGCTAGCGTCTCTCGGAACCGGCCACCCCTAACCCCCACTTGGAGTGACTCAGCACGTTCTCAAAGCCTCAGAGAACAGACAAAGTGCAGCCATTACTGTCTTGTTACTGGCTCTCTGCTGCCCTAACCCCAGTCTGTAGAGGAAGCCCATTAACACCATCCAGCACCATCCTCCCCAAAACAGACCAATTGTTTCTCTTGTCAATTTGTTTTCTTCCATTCTGCTCTTGACAAAATGAACAAAAAATTCAAAAGGACTCTAACCATTGACAGCTTCTGTATGGAGAGAGAGCATATTTCAAATACTGAGGAGACTAAAAACAGACTGTCCCAAAAGGAATCCCCTAAGGGGGATATGATCTGCTCCTCAATACAAAAGAATCTCATAGAGGAAATCAAAAAGGCTGTCACAAGAGAGATAGAAGAGAATGGGAAAAGGAAAGGGAAGCTTGGAAAGAGAGCCTGGAGAAGTCATCCAGAGGGGATAAAGAGATCAAATAATTGAGAAATAAAATTAGTGAATTAGAAAAGGCAAACAACTCCAAGGAAAACAGGATTAGTGAGCTGGAAAAGGTAAACAACTCCAAGGGAAACAGGATTAGTGATCTGGATAAAGAAATCAGCTCTCTAAAAAATAAAATGGAAAAAATGGAAAAAAATTCCATAGAAGATAAAAAACACAATTGGACAATTACAAAAAGATATAAAAAAGTGAGTGAAGAAAATACATCATTGAAAATTAGACTCGAAAAAGTAGAAATGAATGACTCAAGGAGAAACCAAGAAGTAGTCAAGCAAAACCAGAGAAACAAAACAATTGAAAAGAATGTCAAGTACCTTATTAGAAAGACAACAGACCTGGAAAACAGATCCAGGAGAGACAATTTGAGAATAATCAGATTCCCTGAAAAATGTGAGGAAAAAAAGAGCTTGGACACTATTTTCGAGGAAATTATTAAAGAGAACTGCCCAGACGTTTTGGAAAGAGAGGGTAAAATAGACATTGAAAAAATTCATCAATCACCTACTGAAAAGGACCCTAAAATTAAAACGCCAAGAAATATAGTGGCCAAGTTCAAGGACCATCAGACAAAGGAAAAAATATTGGAAGCTGCTAGAAAAAAGCAATTCAATTCTGCACATATATATTGTACCTAAAATATACTATAAGATATTTAATATGTATGGGAATGCCTGCCATCTAGGGGAGGGGGTGGAGGGAAGGAGATGACAAACTTGGAACAGAAGGGAGTACAAGGGATAATGTTGTAAAAAAAATTTACCTATGCATATGTACTTTCAAAGAAAATGTTATAATTATAAAAAATTAATAAAAAAAAAGATGAAAAAAAAAGAATAAGATAAATGTGTTTCCTGTAAAAATATATTGTAGAATTCTGGCTTTTGATCCAGTCTGCTATCCAGTTCCACTTTATGGGGAAGTTCATCTCATTGACATTTATGGTTAAAACTACTAATTCTGTATTTCATTCCATCTTATTATCCCAAGATTACATTTTTCTCTTTCTTTTCCTCCTTATCCCCCTCTCCAGTATTAAACTTATAGGCACCACTTGCCTCACACAACTTTTTCTCTTTAGAATTCCTCACACCACCTTTGAGTCCCATACCCTATTTTATATCTTTCCCTTATTATTTCTATATTCTCTTCTATTTAGCCTTCTCTTTTCCTTTTCCCTTTTCCTCTCCCAATTTTTAATGAGGTGAGAGAAGTTTCTCTGTAAACCAAATACATCTAGTATTTTCTATTTGAGCTATACCTGATGAGATTAAGATTCACACAATAATCCTCTCCCTCCCTTAATTCCCTCAGATAATATAGGTTTACTTTGCCTCTTCATGAGATCTAATTTCCCTCTTTTTACCTCTACCTTTCCCTTTTTCTGATACAATCCCCTTTCTACTTTTACTTCCCTTTTTGTTATAAAAATAAAATCAAATTATACATGTGCTCTTCATGTATGCTCATACCAAACTAAAGTTCTCAAGAGTTGTTTTTATCTTTTTATTCTTCTCTTTAATCCTATAGCTCTGGTTTTTTTTATTTTTTTTTCATTAGGAATAAATGGAATTCACCTGTATCATTGAATGTCCATCTTCTTCCCTGGAAGGAAATGCTCACCTTAGCTGGTAGTTTATTCTTGGTTGCATTACAAGTTCTTTTGCCTTTCAGAATATCAGATTCCCAGGCCCTTTGTTCATTTAATTTGAAAGCTGCTAGATGCTGAGTGATCCTTATTGTGGCTTTTCAGTATTTCAATTATTTTTTTCTGAATGCTTGTAATTTTTTTTTTCTTTAGTCTGATATTTCTAAAATTTAGCTACACTATTCATTGAAATTTTTATTTTGGGGTCTCTTTCAGAAGGTCTTCAATGAATTCTTTTAATGCCTATTTTACCTTATGATTCTATTATTTTTTAAATTTATCTTATAAGTATGACATTTTTGACAGTATATATACATGGGCAATTTTTTACAACATTATCCCTTGCACTCATTCTGTTCTGAATTTTTCCCTCCTTCACTCTATTGCCTCCTTTAGATGGCATGCATCCCCATACTTGTTAAATATGTTATAGTATATGTTAGATACAATATATGTGTGCAGAACATAATTTTTTTTGTTGTTGTTGCATAGAATAATTGGATTAGGAAGGTAAAGCTAATCTGGAAAGAAAAAAATGCAAACAGTTTACACTAATTTCCCATTGCTCCTTCTCTGGGTGTAGCTGATTCTGTCCATCAATTGGATCTGACTTAGATCTTTTCTTTGTTGAACATATCCACTTCCAAAAGAATACATCCTCATAGAGTACTGTTATTGAAGTGTATAATGATCTCCTGGTTCTGCTCATTTCACTCATAATCAGTTCATATAAATCTCTCCAAGCCTCTCTGTATTCATTCTGCTGGTCATTACAGAACAATAATAGTCCCTAACATTCATACACCATAATTTATCCAACCATTTTACAATTGATGGGCATCCATTCATTTTCCAGTTTCTAGCCACTACAAAAAAGGCTACCACAAACATTTTGGCATATACAGGTCCCTTTCCCCTCTTTCATATTTCTGTGGGATATAAGCCCCGTACTAGCACTGCTGGACCAAAGGGTATGCAGTTTGATAATTTTTTGGGCATAGTTCCAAATTGCTCTCTGGAATGGCTGGATTCTTTCACAACTCCACCAACAATGCATTAGTGTCCCTGTTTTCCCACATCCCCTCCAACATTCACCATTATTTGTTCCTGTCATCTTAGCCAATCTGACAGGTGTGCAGTGGTATCTCAGAGTTGTCTTAATTTGCCTTTCTGTAATCAGTAGTAATTTGGAACACTCTTTCATATGAGTGGAAATAGTTTTAATTTTATCATCTGAAAATTGTCTGTTCACATCCTTTGACCATTTATCATTTGGAGAATGGTTTGATTTCTTATAAATTAGAGTCAGTTCTCTATATATTTTGGAAATGAGGACTTTATCAGAAACTTTAATTGTAAAAATATTTTCCCACTTTGTTAATTCCATTCTAATCTTGTTTGCATTAATTTTGTTTGTACAAAAGCTTTTTAATTTGATGTAATCAAAATTTATATTTGGTCACAAATTCCTTCCTCCTCCACAAGTCTGAGAGGTAAACTATATTATGTCCCTCTAATTTATTTATAATCTCATTCTTTATGCCTAAATTATGGACCCATTTTGATCTTATCTTGGTTTCTAGTGTTAAGGGTGGGTCCATGCCTAGTTTCTACCATACTAATTTCCAGTTTTCCCAGCAGTTTTTATCAAATAATGAATTCTTATACCAAATGTTGGGATCTTTGGGTTTGTTAAACACTAGATTGCTATAGTTGAACCTAACCTATTCCACTGATCAACTAGTCTGTTTCTTAGCCAATACCAAATGGTTTTGGTGACTGCTGCTTTATAATATAGTTTTAGATCAGGTACAGCTAGGCCAATTTCATTTGATTTTTTTTTTTTCATTAATTCCCTTGAAATTCTTGACCTTTTGTTTTTCTATCTGAATTTTGTTGTTATTTTTTCTAGGTCATCAAAATAGTTTCTTGGGAATCTGATTGGTATAGCACAAAATAAATAGATTAGTTTAGGGACTATTGCCATCTTTATTATATTTGCTTGGCTTATGCAATGCCCCTTAATATATTTCCAATTATTTAAATCTGACTTTATTTTTGTGGCAAGTGTTTTGTAATTTTGCTCATATAATTCCTGACTTTCCTTTGATAGATAGATTCCCAAATATTTTATACTATGGAGAGTTATTTTGAATGGAATTTCTCTTTTTATCTCTTGCTGTTGGACTTTGTTGATAATGTATAAAAATGCTGAGGATTTATGTGGATTTATTTTGTTATCCTGCAACTTTCCTAAAGTTATGACTTATTTCTAATAGCTTTTTAGCAGAATCTTTGGGGTTCTCTAAATATACCATCATATCATCTGCAAAGAGTGATAGTTTGGGTTCCTCATTACCTACTCTAAGTCCTTTAATCTCTTTCTCGACTCTTATTGCCAAGGCTAGTGTTCCTGATACAATATTGAATAATAATGGTAATAATGGGCACCCTTGTTTCACTTCTGATCTTACTGGGAAAGGTTCCAGTTTATTGCCATTACATATTATTTTTACTGATGGTTTTAAATATATGCTCCTTATTATTTTATGGAATAGTCCATTTATTCCTATACTCTCAAGTCTTTTTAGTAGGAATGGATATTGGATTTTGTGAAGTGCTTTTTCTGCATGTATTGAGATGATCATTTTTTTGGGTTAATTTGGTTATTGATATAGTCAATTATGCTAATAGTTTTCCTAATATTGGACCAGCCCTGCATCCCTGGTATAAATCCCACTTGGTCATAGTGTATTATCCGGGGGATCATTTTCTGTAGTAGTTTTGCTAATATTTTATATAAGATTTTAGCATCAATAGTCATTAGGGAGATTGGTCTATGATTTCCTTTCTCTGTTTTCAACCTACCTGTTTAGGTATCAGTAGCATGTCTGTGTCATAAAAGGAATTTGGTAGGACTCCTTCAATCCCTATTTTTTCTAATACTTTATATAGCGTTGGAGTTAGTTGTTCTTTAAATGTTTGGTAGAATTCACATATAAATCTATCTGGTCCTTGGTATTTTTTCTTAGGAATTTGGTTAATAGCTTGTTCTATTTCTTTTTCTGAGATGGGACTATTTAGACTACTTACTTCTTCCTCTGTTAATTTGGGCAAGCTATATTTTTGAAGGTATACTTCCATTCCATTTAAGTTATCGAATTGATTGGCATAAAGTTGAGCAAAGTAGCTCCTAACTATTGTTCTAATTTCCTCCTCATTAGTGGTGAATTCTCCCTTTTCATTTTCAAGACTAACAATTTGCTTTTTCTCTTTCCTTTTTTTAATCAGGTTTACTAAGGGTTTGTCTATTTTGTTGGTTTTTTCATAGAACCAATTCTTAGTTTTAATAATTAATTCAATAGGTTTTTTTTTTTTTTTTTTTTTTTTTTTTTACTTTCAATTTTATTAATCTCACCTTTTATTTTTTGAATTTCAAGTTTTGTGTTTGTCTGGGGGTTTTTAATTTGTTCCTTTTCTAGCATTTTTGGTTGTAAGCTCTATTCATTGACCTTCTCTTTCTCTATTTTATGCAAGTAGGCCTCTAGAGATATAATATTTCCCCTTATTACTGCTTTGACTGTATCCCACACATTTTGGTATGATGTCTCATTATTGTCATTTTCTTGGGTGAAGTTATTAATTATGTCTGTGATTTCCTGTTTCACCCAATCATTCTTCAGTATAAGATTATTTAGTTTCCAATTATTTTTTGGTCTATTTTCTCTTTGCTTTTTATTGAATGTAAATTTCATCACATTGTGCTCTGAAAAGTATGTATTTACTATTTTTGCCTTACTTCCTTTGATTTTGAGGATTTTTATGTCCTTATACATGATCAATTTTTGTATAGGTCCCATGAACTGCTGAGAAGAAAGTGTACTCCTTTCTGTCTCCATTTCGTTTTCTCCAAAGAACTATCATATCAAACTTTTCTAGTATTCTATTTACCTTTTTGACTTCTTTCTTATTAATTTTTGGGTTTGATTTATCTACTTCTGAGAGTACAAGGTTGATATCTCCCACTATTATAGTTTTGGTATCTATTTCTTCTTGCAGCTCTCTTAATTTCTCTTTTAAGAATTCAAATGTTGCTCCACTTGATGTGTATACATTTAATATTGTTACTGCTTCATTATCTATGCTACCCTTTAGAAGATATAATGCCCTTCCTTATTTCTTTTAATTAGATCAATTTTTGCTTTTGCTTGATCTCAGATGAGGATGGCTATCTTTGCCTTTTTGGCTTCACCTGAAGCATAGTAGATTCTGCTCCAACCTTTTACCTTTGCTGAGTATGTATCTCCCTGATTTAAATGGGTTTCTTGTAAACAACATCTTGTAGGATTCTGGATTTAATGCAGTCTACTAACCACTTCCTCTTTATGGGGCAGTTTACCCCATCCACATTTATGGTAAAATGACTAATTCTGTATTACTTGCCATCATGTTAACACCTGCTTATGCTTTTCTCCTTTCCTTCCCTCTTACCTCCCTCCCTAGTATTAAACATGTGAGGACCACTTGCTTTTCAGAGCCCTCCCTTTTTAATACTCCTCCTTCACCTTAGAGTTCACCCCTCCCAATTTTGCCTTTTTTCCTCACAATTTCTGTATTCCCTTCCACTTAGTTTATTCCTACCCTTTTCACTTTTCCCCTCCCACTTTTCACTGAAGTGGAAGGAGTTTCACCATAAATCGAATTTGTCTATATTTTTTTCTTTTTAAGCCAGTTCTAATGAGAATATCATATGCACTATGTTCATCCCCCTCCTTTCAATAGGTTACCTTTGCCTCTTTGTGAGATGTAGTATCACCACTTTACCCTTATTTCTGGTATAATTTCCTTTCCACCTCTAGTTTCTAGAACAACGTATTCATGCGTTCTTTATATATTTTTATGGCAGAAATATAGTTCTCAAAATATCTTTTTACCTTTTTAGAAAGTTCTTGATTTCTCTATTCGGAAATTTAACTTTTTGTTTAGATCCGGTTTTTTCACTAAGAATAGATGGAATTCATTTATTTCATTCAATGTCTATCTTCTTCCCTTGAAAGAGATGCTAATTTTTGCTGAGTAAGTTATTCTTGGCTGCATACCAAGTTCTTAGCCTTTTGGAATATCAGATTCCAGGCCCTAATACAGACCCTGCTAGATCCTTGATAATCCTTATTGTGCCTCCTCCATATTTGAATTGATTTTTTCTAGTAGCTTGCAATATTTTTTTCTTCATCTGATGGTTCTTGAAATTAGCCACTATATTTCTTGGCATTTTGATTTTAGGGTCCCTTTCAGTGTGTGATCCTAAATTCTTTCAATGTCTATTTTACTCTCTGTTTCTAAAACAACTGAGCAGTTCTGTTTCATAATTTCCTGGAAAATAGTGTCCAGGCTTTTTTTCATCATATTTTTAAGGGAGTCCAGTTATTCTTAGATTGTCTCTCCTGGATCTGTTTTCCAGGTCTGTTGTCTTCCCAGGAAGGTACTTGTCATTTTTCCCATTGTTTCATTTTTTTTGGTTTTGCTTGACTGATTCTTGGTGTCTCCTTGAGTCATTAATTTCAATTTGTTCAATTCTGATTTTCAATGATGAATTTTCTACACTCACTTTTTTATATCTTTTTGTAATTGTCCAATTGAGTTTTTAAGTGAGTTGTTTTGTTCTATGGAATTTTTTTCCCCTCTTCATCAATTTTATTTTTTAGAGAGCTATTTTTTTTTCCAACTCACTAATTCTGTTTTCCTTTGAGTTGTTTACCTTTTCCAATTCACTAATTTTGTTTTTCAAGTATTTGATTTCTTTATCCACTCTGTCTTTAAATGCGTGCGATGACTTTTCCAGACTCTCTTGCCAAGCTTCCCTTTCCTTTTCCCATTTTTCTTCTAGCTCTCTTTTGAGAGCCTTCTTGATTTCTTCTGTGACTCTTTTGTATATTAAGGAGCAGATCATATCCCTCTTTGTGGAATCTTCTGGAGACAGTCTGTTTCTAGTCTCCTCAGAGTTTAAAGTCTACTCTCTATCGATATAGAAACTTTCAATGGCTAGAATCCTTTTAAATTTTTTGCTCATGTTTTCAGAGCAGAATCAAAGAAAACAAACTAATAAGAAAAAAGAAACAAATGGTCTGCTTTTGGAGGTCAGGGATGGTGCTGGATGGTGTTACTGGGCTTCCATTACAGACTTCGGGGGACAACAGCGAAGCACTAGCAGGACAGCAATGGCTGCACTCCATCTGTGCTATGAGATTCTGAGGCGAGGCTCTAAGAACACTTAAGAGTCACTTCAGATGAGGGTGCTGGTGGCCAGGTCTTTAAAGACGCTGGCTTTTTAGGGTTTTATTCTTTACTCCCTTTGTTTACAGCTTCTCTGCTGATCCTGGTTTGCTGCCAAGACAGAATATCCACACTGTGATAAAGGTCATTTCTCAGAAATGGCAGAGATTGCATCCCTCCCCTCTCCAATATGTTCAGTGTGAGCTGCTTTTCAAGCTCTCCTGTGTGCCCTCAGCCTGTGCCCAATCTGTTTGTCCCCGCCCCCTGAGCAAAAACAGACCTTTTCTGGTGAATTTTAAGGATGTCTTCTGTTGGTATTTATTTGTGGCATTTTTTTCCAGTCAAGCACTAATTCCGAGACTTGTCATGAAATAAATTCTGAGAGAAAACACAGAGCTTAAGCAGATGTGTGCCTCCTCATCACCATCTTGGCCTGAAGTTTTCCTTCTGATTCTATTATATCTGAGCAGTTCTCTTTGATAATTTCCTGAAAAATAGTCTCTAGCTTGTTTTTTCATGATGGTTTTCAGGGAGCCCAATAATGTTTAGATGATCTCTCCTAGGTCTATTTTACAAGTCTGTTGTTTTACCAAGTAAATTTTTAACTTTTTTTTTTTTTTTCATTTTTTGGTTTTGCTTGACTGATTCTTGATGTCTCAATTAATCATTCATTTCCATTTGTTCAATTCTGATTTTTAATGAGTTGTTTTCTTCATTTTATTTTATTTTATTATTTTTATATGAGTCCAATTGGCTTTTTAAATGAGTTGTTTTGCTCTATGGATTTTTTTTTCCATTTCACAATTTTTTTATGAGATATTTGCTTTTTCACATTCACAAATTCTTCTTTTCCAAGAGTTCTTTATCTTTTCCAATTCACAAATTCTGTTTCCTGGGAGTTATTTATCTTTTCCATTTCACTTTTCAGGGAGTTGTTTTCTTTTTCAAATCTTTCTTTTAATGAGTTATATGCCTTTTTCATATTCTTGTAGAACTTCTCTTTCCTTTGCTCATTTTTCTTCTAGCTCTCTTTTAAGATCTTTTAAAAAATTTCTGCTAGGAGAGCTTTGAGTGGTGGGGACCAGGCTATATCCCCCTTTGGGTTTTGTCTGGAGACTATTAGTCTTCTCAGGGTTGGAAATTTATTCTCTTTCATTATAGAAGCTATCTATAGTTAGAGCTTGCTTTGCTTTTTTTTTTACTCATATTAAAATATAAAAAAACAAACAAACAAAATAAAAAAAAAAAAAACAACAACTTTGGGATCTGCCTTTAGGGCAGCTTCCTCTACAGAATAGGGACATATGAACCTTAGATGTCCTGTGAGCAGGCTGGAGGGGCTGTGGAAGTGCAACTGCCCTGGAAGAGCAGCTGGGCTGAAGATTGTCACTGTGCTATGATCATGAGATTGTGCTGTGATCATGCTGAGTTACTTTTAGTGACTGAATGGATGTGACCAAGTCCTGTGAAACTCTGGAGTTTTGGGGTACACTTTACCTTTTTGTTTGTGTAACTTCTCTGCTGATCTACTACTTTGCAACAAAAGCAGAGAAGCAAAATTGTGGTAGAGTCTTACTTGCAAATTCTCCACCTGTGAAGACTGCACCCCACCCCCATTTACTCAGTGTTCTGCCTCCCTGCCTGCACTGGCCTCCTCCCACCTGATTAAGACAGACCTTTTCTGGCAATCTTCCAGATTATCTTCTGCTGATTATTTGTTGTACTCCCAATATTCATGAATTCTACCAATCAAGCACTATTTCAGTGGCTGAATTTTGTAATCAGTAGTAAGGATAGAAGGGGAGCACAGAATGAAGTGTGTCCTTTCTGCCATCTTTTTTCCACCACCACCCCTGATCTAATTAAGAATGCTTTTTGTTTCTCCCCAAAACATATAGTTGCTGATAGTTTTAGATAGATGAGATTTAACATTTTAAGGAAGACTTTATGAGTGATGATAGAAATGGATGTATACTTTGTAAAATGCTTTCCTTTTAATATTCTGAGATAATGATAGTATTTCTATTAGTTTAGTCATTGGTATTATCAATTTTGCTGATACTTTTTTTCTGATATTGAACCAGTCCTGCATTTCTTGCATAAATGCCTCTTGATCATAGTGTATTATAATGAAAATAGTTTGATGTAATCTCCTTGCTAATATTTTATTTAAAATGGTTGCATCAATATTCATTAGGGAAATTGATATATTATTTTCTTTCTCTGTTTTAACTCTTTCTGGTTAGCATATCTGCACCATATTTGTATCATAAAAGGAATTTGGTAGGACTTCTTTCCTTGTTTTGGAATTAGTATTGGAATTAATTGTTCTTTAATTGTTTGGTAGAATTCACTTGTAAATCCTACCTGGCTCTAGAAATTTTTTTTTTCTTAGAGAGTTCATTAGCAGTTTATTCTACTTTTTCTAAAATGGAACTATTTTATCTTCTTATTTGCTAATTTGGGCAGTCTATATTTTTTGTAGGCATTCATTTAGTCTTTCTCAACTCAAAGTTAGATTAAGAAAATACTTCCCTGGTACATACTTCACAATATTCATTCATGATTATTGGTAATTGTAATATTCTCTTCTAAAATATAACATTTTCTTAGAGCAGGTTTCTTGGGGAGCTTTTGGAGGCAGGCTTAGTTTCAGTTCAGTTCAATAATCACCTCAAATTCAGCCAGGAGTTAAAGTCATTTCATTCATTGTGCCCTTTTAATTGTTGTCTCTTTTCCTGGGCCATGGTTAGCTTTAATAGAAGCTTATCTCTCTCCTTGCTTCCAAGAGTTCCCTTTGAATGTCTCTGAATCCAAAGGTTTGTCCTTCAGCCTCCAGCCAGCACAAAGGTGGAAAATGGAATGAATCTGACTTCCTCCAAGAGAGTGGGCTTGTGAGCTTCTCTGTCTGGGCCTGAGAGCTTCTTGCTTATAGCTCTGCCCAACTTGTGAATCTTCTAGATTTGTGAATCTCCTGAAGTGTATCCTGCTTGAGACTCCTAGCATATATATGCTCTCTTAAATGTATGAATTCTAATAAGTACTAAGTACATCTAGAAAATTGTTAAGCACCTTGCTAAACAACCATTGTCTCTATCAAATCCACTGACTTTGCATATTGTAAGAATTCTAACAGATAATCAATATACATTTATAACACACTTAATTGATTTCCAAAATAGTTTCCACCCAACAAATCAGTGAGGCAATAAGTAGTGTTATTTTCCTGATAATGGGAAGAAATAACTGGGTTCAGAAAAAAGATGCTGTCCAGGAACCACAGTTCAAATTCATTGTTCTATCAACTTCCAAAGCATATTAAAATCAATTTGATCCCAGTTAGTGGAAATATTAGAGATATCATAGACTATTTAGCCATACTATTTGGATTTAAGCCCTTCAATATTATACTAATTTGGAAACTTTCAAATCTTAGCCGTATTATGATTTTTTTTTCCTATGCTCCTGAACTCCCTTGTTTAGATATATTGAGCTAGACCTGATAAGATAAGGATGCCTGGCATAGCCCTGGAGCCATACTTACACCCTTTTCCAAATGTGTCCACTCTTATACCATAATGTTGACCCATCTTTGTATTGGGAAAATTTAATATACACAGTATTTCCATTTTTCCTCTCTGTTTCTGTTGTTATAGCACATAGGGTAACTCTGGGTCATGTAAAGGAGCATAGGCATATATAATTACACACATATGCACATATACATGTACAAAAAAAGAAAAAATAATAATTTTAATGCTTTCATTTGATTATTACTATTAAATTGTTATATTCTTTTCTTTATTCAAAAGACCATCTCAACACTAATTTTCAGAGAAAACCACTTGGTCCATTGTAGCTGAAGAATTTACTCT
This sequence comes from Sminthopsis crassicaudata, assembly GCF_048593235.1. Taxonomy (NCBI): domain Eukaryota; kingdom Metazoa; phylum Chordata; class Mammalia; order Dasyuromorphia; family Dasyuridae; genus Sminthopsis; species Sminthopsis crassicaudata. The sequence goes on from NC_133619.1 coordinate 413,851,187, forward strand.
ACACCCTGCCCCTGGGGCAACTAATTGGGAAGAATTCTTACTTGTGTTTACCTTTAAAACTCAACCAGAGCTAAGACTTTCCCTGGGGACAAGTCCCTTGGTCCTTGGTACTAAATACTTCAAGTCTTTGGGTTATTTGGCCTACGAAAAGAAGTCCAAGCCAATAAAAAGCTTATTGAAATGGCTTATGTTTTTCTAGTCAAGTTTACTATAGGCAAGGTGTGTTTCATGAACCAGCTAACTTGTTATTCCTTAAAAATAAAAGAGGGACATGATCTGCTATATTTGAGCACCAACCCACAAACTCCTTTTCTCCTAAAGATTGAGAGGAACTGAGAGTACTTGGCCTATCTCATGGAAATATACACCAAATGGAATTGCCAACAGAGATTTCCATGACATATTGCTAGGCAAATCACAAGAAGGAAATATCTAGGAAATATATCCCCTCTGAGTCTTTGCTACAAATGGAACACTCCATTGAATGCTCCTTTATTAATAGATTGCATATCCTATCAACAAATGATATTATATTCAATAAACAAATGTCTTAATTTATTTATTGGTTAAATTTCTCCCCAGGACAATACACACATATGCACATCCATACACATGCACACAGAGGAATCTCTACCCTTCCCTCCTACATCTCTTACCATGTTACCTCAAGAAAAAAACAATAAACTTTTCATGTCAATATGAGCAGGGAAATCATTCTAATCACCACTGATCAGTGGAAAACTAATATTGCATTTGTATGATGAAAAAGAATGGTCGCTAATTTTGACCTTATATTAGTGACAATAATGAACCAATGTAATGAAATCTCCAAAATATTTTCTTCAAATCCTGAGTTCTACAATCTTCACTTTCTTCCCTTATTTCTTTAAAATTATTTTTCCTAACAACTTTAGCTTTTGTTTTTACTCAGTATTATTGTCTATATTTTGTTCAATTATCAGTTTTGTAAATTGTTTCTAACTTTTAATTGAAAATATATAGCATTTTAATAAGGAAAAATATTTCACTACTGTAGTTTTCTTTAATGAAGTCTGGGGGACAAATAATTATTTATTAAATCATTTCATTGAGAGAAAATGCTTATATTACAAGTTTTAAACTGTCTTACTCTTTATTAGAATTAAAACTTTCAGAAGTTGGAGGATGTCTACATTATTTATGAAAATACAAAGTGAAAAAAATAACTATACCTCTGCCCTCTGAAATAGTGTGAGTTTGAAATACCAAGTTTGATTTCTATATTTCATTGAAATTTTAGGGATATATTTCACTTTCTTGTTTTTCTTTTCTTTTTCTCTTCATGATTCCTTTCCCTTTTCTATCTCTATTCTTATATATTGAAAATATTGATGGAACAAGTTGTTTTATGCCTTTGTCTTCCGTGCAATGTTTCACTAAGCTTTTATCACTGAATGTGCTTGATGAGCATAGAGTAGTCTGATAGTATATAGAACATTCTGATTATAATTTGATCAAATACTATTTGAAAGACTGGCTCAGAAGGAAAGATGTAGTCATTTTTATGCTTAGGTGACTTAACTGTAATATTTGCAACATTAAGAAATGATTGTTGTTTACATATAATAAGAATAAAATAAGTCTTTATTATTAAAATATCTGAGAATACACATTTTCAGATATAATTTGGCCACTGAACTTTTTAAATTTAAAGTTGCTTATTGATATTTCAAGTAATCTGTTCTCCATGGCTTTTAGTTTATGGCAGTTTGATGTTCACTTAAGCATTTGAAATGACAATTGGGAAATTAGAAATTGTGAAATCATTTAATTTAATTTTTTCTCATTGTTTAAATGGCTGAACTAACTTATTCTAATCTGTCTTTGCTATTTACAGTTTGTCAGATTTAACCCTGATTAAATTGAATTATTACCAGTAGTAGAATGTACTCATTTGGAAGTACATTCGGGGCGGAGCCAAGATGGCTGAGAAAAAACACATGACTCTGTAAAGGTCTTCACTCCCTCACAAACAATTAGATAAATCAGCCTCAGAATAAGCCCAGGACTGATAGATACCACAAGGACTGGAAGCACGACTTACCAGCTGAAGAGAATCTGGAGTTTCAACAGGAAAGGTCAGTTTCCAGGGGAGGAAGAGAGGCCAGCACAGACGACTGGGTGCTCGCATACTGCGCCCATTGCGCTGGGAAGGGCTCTGGGATCAGAGAAGCCACTGAGGTAAAGGAATCTGGCACAGGCTGTTAGCTCTTCTCTGCTAATTATTTAGCAGTTCAGAAGAGAAAGCCAAAATATTTTAAAACTCAGATCAGATTTTCCCCGGACCCTGGAGGTGACTCAGCAGATCTCAGCACCAGGGGGTGTGGCCTCAGCTACCACCTGAGAATAGTTAAGAGATTGACAAGTGGGTGGATACGGCCCAAGGCAACACACACTGCCTAGCTTAGCTGGAGGGAGTGGAACTCAGCTCCAGGAAGTCCCAGAGAAGCGGAACCTTTGAACTAGGGACCACGGTTTCTGGCAGACACTTCCAGTTTGAGCACAGGGGCTTTTCACATCACCTGCTGCAGACATCCACTCCCACCCGGACACATAGGCTGGGCTTTTTGCTGTCTTTACTATTCTACGCCCTCGGGCACAGCAGTGCTAATCACCTCTGAGGCACCTCCAGGGAGGGGGTGGGAAACTCTCTCCCAGAGCTCTATCTTAGCTCAGGCACAGGAGCCGCTGCATCCATCTGGTCTGGGAGGAAGCTGGTAAAGAAGTAAATAAATAATTTCCTACCCCAGGGACAGACCCCAAAAGATTTTTTTAAATATGAGCAAAAAAAAAGCTAGAAAAACTATAGATTCCTTCTACACAGAGAAAGAGCGGGTATCCAACCCCGAGGAAGTTAACAGCAGAGAGTCAGCAGATAACAACCCAAAGGGGAACGATCCCTGCCCCCCATCACATAACTCTCTCCTAGAAGAAACTCTTAAAAAATTGAGGGAGATTGAAGAAAAATGGGGGAAAGGAAAGGGAAGCTATGATAGAGAATAACAACGTCCTGAAATTGGAGTTGGAAAAAATAAAGAATTCACAGGAGATGCAGGGAAACAAAATTATGAATTAGAAAAGGTTAAAAAATCACAGGAAAGTAGGATTTCTGAATTGTAAAAGATAAAAAAGTCTCAAGAAAATAGAATTTCTGAATTGGAAAAAGAAAATAATTCTCAAAAAAAAAATTAGGGAAATGAAAAAAAAATTCAATAGAGCAAAATAATTCATTTAAAAACGAAATTGGGCATTTACAAAAAGAACTAAAAACTGTGAAAGAAGAAAATAACTCCTTAAAAGTCAGGATGGAACAAATAGAAATGAATGATTCACAGAGAACCCAAGAATCAGTCAAACAAAACAAAAAAAATGAGAAGCTGGAGAACAACGTCAAATACTTACTGGGAAAATCTATAGACCTGGAAAATAGATCTAGGAGAGATAATCTGCGGATTATTGGACTTCCAGAAAACTATGACCAAAAAAAGAGCCTAGATTCTATTTTACAGGAAATTATCAAAGAGAACTGTCCAGAGATAACAGAAACAGAAGGGAAAGTAGATGTGGAAAGAATTCATTGAACTCCTTCTGAAATAGACCCTAAAAAAAGAACACCACGGAATATAGTGGCTAAGCTGCAGAATTACCACACAAAGGAGAAAATCCTGCAAGCAGCTAGAAAAAAACAATTTAAATACCAAGGTGCCACAATAAGGGTCACCCAAGATCTGGCTGCCTCCACATTAAAAGATAGAAGGGCCTGGAACCTGATATTCCGTAAGGCAAAAAATCAAGGACTGCAACCAAGAATGAACTACCCAGCTAAGTTTAGCATCTTTTTTCCATGGAAGAAGATGGTCATTCAATGAAACAGAGGAATTCTATATGTTTCTAAGAAAAAAACCAGACTTAAACAAAAAATTTGATCTACATCCACAAGACTGAAGAGAAACAGAAAAAGGTACACAGAACCCTCGAGAACTGTAACTCTGTTGTGGGTATATAAAAAGTACTCAAGGATAATTTGATTTTACTGATATAAAAGAAAAAAAGGGGGGTGTAGTAAAGGGAAGGAGGTCGGTTCAGAAAAAGGGAAGGAATGATAAAAAGAGGGAAACTACATCCCAGGAAGAGGCATAGAAAATACACCATATCTGAGAGAACTTAGTGAGGGGGAGAATCATTGTGTGAATCTTACTCTCATCAGGAGAGGCTCAAAGAGTAAATAATTAACATATTTGTTTTTCAGAGAATTTTCTCTCACCTCATTAAAAGGGGGGAGAGGAAAAGGGAAAAGGAAAAGGAGAATAAGTGAAGGGACTTGGAGGGAGGGGGGAGGGATCCTAAAAAAAAAAAAAAAAAAAAAAAAAAAAGAGGGAGGGTTGCACGTCACAAGGGGGGTCTGTAAATTAAATATCAGGGAGGGGGATCAGGGTGTCAAGGGAAAAAAGCATAATCTGGGGATAATACGATGGCAGGAAATACAGAATTAGTAATTTTAACTGTAAATGTAAATGGGATGAACGATCCCATCAAACGGAGATGGATAGCAGATTGGATCAAAAAGCAGAACCCTACAATATGTTGTCTAAAGGAAACACACTTAAAGCAGGGAGATACATACAGAGTAAAGGTAAAAGTTTGGAACAGAGCCTATTATGCTTCAGGTAAAGCCAAAAAAGCAGGGGTAGCTATCCTTATCTCAGATCAAGCAAAAGCAGAAGTAGATCTCGTTAAAAAAGATAAGGAAGGAAACTATATCCTGCTGAAAGGTACCATAAATAATGAAGCCATATCAATACTAAACATATATGCACCAAGTGGTATAGCATCTAACTTTCTAAAGGGAAAGTTAGGAGAACTGCAAGAAGAAATACACAGTAAAACTATAATAGTGGGAGATCTCAACCTTGCACTCTCAGATTTAGACAAATCAAACCACAAAACAAACAAGAAAGAAATTAAAAAAGTAAATGGAACATTAGAAAAACTAGGTATGATAGACCTTTGGAGAAAACTGAATGGCAATAGAAAGGAATATACTTTCTTCTCAGCAGTTCATGGATCCTATACAAAAATAGACCATATATTAGGACATAAAGATCTCAAAATTAAATGTAGGAAGGCAGAAATAATAAATGCTTTCTTCTCAGATCACAATGCAATAAAAGCTACATTGAGTAAAAAGTTAGGGGTAAATGGAACAAAAAGTAATTGGAAACTGAATAATCTCATCTTAAATAATGACTGGGTGAAAGAGCAAATTATAGAAACAATTAACAATTTCACCCAAGATAATGACAATGATGAGACATCATATCAAAATCTTTGGGATGCAGCTAAAGCAGTAATAAGGGGAAATTTTATATCTTTAGAGGCTTATTTGAAGAAAATAGAGAAAGAGAAGATTAACGAATTGGGCTTACAACTTAAAAGGCTAGAAAAAGACCAAATTATAAACCCCCAACCAAAAATTAAACTTGAAATACAAAAATTAAAAGGAGAAATCAATAATATTGAAAGTAAAAAAACTATTGAATTAATAAATAAAACCAAGAGTTGGTTTTATGAAAAAGCTAATAAAATAGATAAACCTTTGGTAAATTTGATCAAAAAAAAGAAAGAGGAAAATCAAATTGTTAGTCTTACAAATGAAAAGGGGGATCTTTCCACCAATGAAGAGGAAATTAGAGAAATAATAAGGAGTTACTTTGCCCAACTTTATGCCAATAAATTTGATAACTTAAGTGAAATGCATGACTTCCTCCAAAAATATAGGCTCCCTAGATTAACAGAAGAGGAGATAAATTGCTTAAATAGTCCCATTTCAGAAAAAGAAATAGAACAAGCTATTAATGAACTCCCCAGGAAAAAATCCCCAGGGCCAGATGGATTCACATGTGAATTCTACCAAACATTTAAAGAACAATTACCCCAATGTTATATAAATTATTTGAAAAAATAGGGGATGAAGGAGTCCTACCAAACTCCTTTTATGACACAGACATGGTACTGATACCTAAACCAGGTAGATCAAAAACTGAGAAAGAAAATTATAGACCAATCTCCTTAATGAATATTGATGCTAAAATCTTAAATAAGATATTAGCAAAAAGACTTCAGAAAATCATCTCCAGGATAATACACTATGATCAAGTAGGATTTATTCCAGGAATGCAGGGCTGGTTCAATATTAGGAAAACTATTAAAAAAAAGGCCATATTAATAATCAAATTAATAAGAACCATATGATCATCTCAATAGATGCAGAAAAAGCATTTGACAAAATCCAACATCCATTCCTACTAAAAACTCTTGAGAGTATTGGAATAAATGGACTATTCCTTAGAATAATCAGGAGCATATATTTAAGACCTTCAGTAAGCATAATATGCAATAGAAATAAACTGCAACCTTTCCCAGTAAGATCAGGAGTGAAACAAGGTTGCCCACTATCACCATTACTATTCAATATAGTACTAGAAACGCTAGCCTCGGCAATAAGAGCCGAGAAAGAGATTCAAGGAATTAGAGTAGGAAATGAGGAAATTAAACTATCACTTTTTGCAGATGACATGATGGTATACTTAGAGAACCCCAAAGACTCTGCTAAAAAGCTATTATAAATAATTCAAAATTTCAGCAAAGTGGCAGGATACAAAATAAATCCACATAAATCCTCGGCATTTTTATATATCACTAACAAAATGCAACAGCAAGAGATACAAAGAGAAATTCCATTCCAAACAAATGTTGAGAGTATAAAGTATTTGGGAATCCATCTACCAAAGAAAAGTCAGGAATTATATGAGAAAAATTACAAAACACTTGCCACAAAAATAAAGTCAGATTTAAATAATTGGAAAGACATTCAGTGCTCTTGGATAGGCTGAGCGAATATAATAAAGATGACAATACTCCCCAAACTAATCTATTTATTTAGTGCTATACCAATCAGACTCCCAAGAAACTATTTCAATGACCTAGAAAAAATAACAACAAAATTCATATGGAAGAATAAATGGTTAAGAATTGCAAGGGAACTAATGAAAAAAAACTCAGAGGAAGGTGGTCTAAGTGTACCTGATCTAAAGCTATATTATATAGCAGCAGTCACCAAAACCATTTGGTATTGGCTAAGAAATAGACCGGTAGATCAGTGGAACAGATTAGATACAAAGGACAAAAAAGGATACATATATAGCAACCTAATCTTTGACAAACCCAAAGATACCAACATTAGGGATAAAAATTCATTATTCGGAAAAAACTGTTGGGAAAACTGGAAATTAGTATGGCAGAAATTAGATATGGATCCACACTTAACACCATATACCAAGATAAGATCAAAATGGGTCCATGATTTAGGCATAAAGAGGGAGATAATAAATAGATTAGAGGAACAGAGGATAATCTACCTCTCAGACTTGTGGAGGAGGAAGGACTTTTTGACCAGAGGAGAACTAGAGATCATTATTGATCACAAAATTGAAGATTTTGATTACATCAAACTAAAAAGTTTCTGTACAAATAATACTAATGCAAACAAGATTAGAAGGGAAGTAACAAATTGGGAAAATATTTTTAAAAACAAAGGTTCTGACAAAGGTCTCATTTCCAAAATATATAGAGAACTGACCCTAATTTATAAGAAACCGAACCATTCTCCAATTGATAAATGGTCAAAAGATATGAACAGACAATTCTCAGAGGAAGAAATTGAAACTATATCCACTCACATGAAAGAGTGTTCCAAATCACTACTGATCAGAGAAATGCAAATTAAGACCCCTCTGAGATACCACTACACACCTGTCAGATTGGCTAAGATGACAGGAACAAATAATGATGAATGTTGGAGGGGATGTGGGGAAACTGGGACACTAATACATTGCTGGTGGAGTTGTGAAAGAATCCAGCCATTCTGGAGAGCAATTTGGAACTATGCCCAAAAAGTTATCAAACTGTGCATACCCTTTGACCCAGCAGCGCTACTACTGGGATTATATCCCAAAGAAATACTAAAGAGCGGAAAGAGACATATATGTGCCAAAATGTTTGTGGCAGCTCTTTTTGTTGTAGCTAGAAACTGGAAGATGAATGGATGTCCATCAGTTGGAGAATGGTTGGGTAAATTGTGGTATATGAAGGTTATGGAATATTATCGCTCTGTAAGAAATGACCAGCAGGAGGAATACAGAGAGGCCTGGAGAGACTTAAACCAACTGATGCTGAGTGAAATGAGCAGAACCAGAAGATCACTGTACACTTCAACAACAATACTGTATGAGGATGTATTCTGATGGAAGTGGAAATCTTCAACATAAAGAAGATCCAACTCACTTCCAGTTGATCAATGATGGACAGAGGTAGCTACACCCAGAGAAGAAACACTGGGAAGTGAATGTAAATTGTTAGCACTAATATTTGTCTGCCCAGGTTGCATGTACCTTCGGATTCTAATATTTATTGTGCAACAAGAAAATGATATTTGCACACATGTATTGTACCTAGACTATATTGTAACACATGTAAAATGTATGGGATTGCCTGTCATCGGGGGGAGGGAATAGAGGGAGGGGGGGATAATTTGGAAAAATGAATACAAGGGATAATATTTTAAAATATATATATATAATAATAAAAAATTAAAAAAAAAAGAAGTACATTCTAAAAAAAAAAATAATAAAATAAAGAATGTACTCATTTTCTGATACTAGACAGATGATAAAAACAGATCCTGATGGACAGGTTAAAAAAATAAACTTTCTAAAATGCAGGTCAACCAATTAATATCAGTTAGGTTATCACTATTTTCTTTGGAGGTAGAAATTGTGAGTGTAATTCTGCCACAGACAATGAGGTAAATTCTTTAGTTAGTCACTACTTGAGTTCATTCAATGGGAAAAAAAAAAAAAAAAAAAACTGATGAGGAAGTTAACAGCAACAGAGTAGCAGCTGATAAATTATTTTCTTCAGAATTAGTATGCATTAAAAATATACTGCTTCTAAAAAAATAAAATGAGGAAAATGGAAAGGAAATCTGCTGAAACTTTCATTAGATTGGATTTTTCTTTCAATTAAAAAAAAAATCTTATGACATGCCACTCAAGTTTTTGTTACATGCTTAGTGTTCTATAAAGGCCAGTTAGTAATATAAAGGAAAAAATATCAAAGATCATTGAAATTAGTTTAAGATATTGTGCCAGTATCTATGTTATCCATATTTAGGAGAATCAGTATATAAAATATTATCTTCTTTATAGAACCATCTATGAGACAGGAAATGCTTAGACTGTTCATAAAAAGTATAGCTGTTAACAGCACTGATAATCACCTTTCATTTAGTTGGAAGCCAATGCAAAATAATCATATTATAGGATTATTCTTTCTTTTTTTTTAAAGGAAAGTTTCTGTAGAGACAGACATGTATTTATTCTACTTTATTGCCATTGGCATTAAAAAACTACTTGGCACATATTTGTGAAAGCAATAATTTCCTAGTGTCCTGTAATGTCAGCATTTTTATAGAGAACCATATGTTTGCTATCCCTCCTGTAAGCAAAATGTAAAAAGCCTATATTTTGTGTTTATAGGTAGTAATATCCTTGCTTGTCTACTACATGCAGTAGTAATTTTATTAGGCTAATCATTTGGGAAATTTCCCAGGAAGAAATGAACAAAAAAGAGATAAAGACATAATAAATAGAATTAGAAAATAATTCAGATAAAGTATAACCTAATTTGTATGTTTTCAAATTAATGTGACATTTTTTTATCTAATCCATTTCCAACATTCTAATAAGATTATATAACATGACTTTAAATTTGAAAACTATAGTGTCTTCACCAGAAGTAGATTATGCAAAATGAATATTGGTTATACTACATTTACCTGGAGATTTACATGAATAATTATAAGAACAAAAGTGGTACATATGTATATGCTACACTAGACTTTTTCTTTTAAAAGTACTTAAAATGTCAAAAGAAGAAAAGTAAACATTTCCAAAAACATACAAGTGGCAAAAGCTAAGAGAAAGGAGAGACAAATAAAACTTTTATACTAAAAGATCTATAATAAAATAAAGAAATGTTAAAAATAAATGTCATCCAGAAGAATTATGATGGAAGATCAGGATGAAAAACATTCAACTCAGCTCTCCAAATATCTTTTAACAAACAACTTTAAAAATAATACTTCAAATAAAATTCTGACATAATAACAGCCAAAAAAAAAAAAAAAAGTGTGTGAGATATCCTTTCAGTATAAAACAAGATATATGTCACACTGGTTGCAGGCTGGCCCAGAGCCTAAAGGGATGAAACAACAGTTTTGGGTCTAGTTGGTTGTTATAGAAATAGAAGTAACTTTGGAATATCTTATTTAGAGAGTGCAAAGGCAGATCTAATCCATTGGAAAAATATCAAGTGCTCAAGTGTAGGATGAGAGAATATAATAAAAATGACAATACTACTTCAATTGATCTATTTATTTAGTGCCATACCAGTCAATCTCCCAAGAAATTCTCTTATGGACCTAGAAAAAAATATTATAACAGAGTTCGTCTGGAAGAAAAAAAAGGTCAAGAATTTCAAGGGAATTAATAAAAAAAAAAAAAAAATGACAATGATAATGGCCTAACTGTGCCAGATCTAAAACTGTGTTATAAAACAGTGGTCATCAAAACTATTTGGTACTGGCTAAAAATGGAGTAGTCAATTAGTGGATTAGGTTAAGATCACAAGACAAAATAGTCAATAACAATAACAAGCTAGTGTTTGGCAAATCTAAAGACACTAGCTCTTGGGATAACAACTTACTTTTTGACAAAAATTGCTGGGAATCTAGGCTTTGACTCACACCTACCACCACATATTAAGATAAGGTGTAAATGGGTTCATGATTTAGACATAAAGTTTGATATTATAAGCAATTTAGAAGAAAGTAGGATAAATCTCAGATCTGTGGAGAAGGATGGAATTTGTGTCCAAAAAACTGGAATTCAAAATTAAACAACAAATGGATAACTTTGATTATATTAAGTTAAAAAGTTTTTTGTAGAAACAAAACAAATGAAGGTAAGCAATAAATTGTGGAAACATTTTTCATTTAAGGGTGCTGATAAAGGCCTTATTTCTAAAATATATAGAGAAGAGGACTTCCGGCCAAGATGGCGGTGTGGAGGAAGACAGCTGCTTGAGATCTGCGTTTTCTCTCAGAACTTACTTTATGACAAGTCTCAGAGTTAATGTATGACTGAGAAAGAAATCCACAAATAATCACCAAGAGAAGACATTCTTGAAATTCGCCAGAAAAGGTCTGTGTTTCCTAGGGGGAGGATCAATCAGACTGGGCGTAGACTGAGGGCAGGCAAGCCAGAGCCAGACAGGAAGCTCACACAGCTCAGACCAGAGGGGGAGGGATACGATCTCTGCCGGTTCTGAAAAAAAAAAAGGCTTTTACCCCAGTGTGGATACTCCATCTTGGCAGCAAGCCAGGAGCAGCAGAGAGGGCGTAAACAATGGAGGTGAAGAATAAAACCCCAGAAAGCTAGCATCTCTCAGAACCCGGCCACCCCCAACCCCCACCTGGACTGACTCAGTGTGTTCTCAGAGCCTCAGAGCGCAGACACAGTGCAGACATCACTGTTCTGTTAGTGCCTCCCTGCTGCCCTCCACCCCAGTCTGTAGAGGAAGCCCATTAATAGCATCAAGCCCCATCCCCCCCAAAACAGACCAATTGTTTCTCTTGTCAATTTGTTTTCTTTGACCACTCTGAAAAAATGAACAAAAAATTCAAAAGGGCTCTAACCATTGACAGCTTCTGTATGGAGAGAGAGCAGACTTCAAACACTGGGGAGACTAAAAACAGACTGTCCTCAGAGGAATCCCCTAAGGGGGATATGAGCTGCTCCTCAATACAAAAGAATCTCATAGAGGAAATCAAAAAGGCTCTCACAAGAGAGCTATAAGAAAAATGGGAAAAGGAAAGGGATGCTTGGCAAGAGAGCCTGGAGAAGTCATCCCACACATTTAAAGACAGAGTGGATAAAGATATCAAATCATTGAGAAACAAGATTAGTGAGTTGGAAAAGGTAAAGAAGTCCAAGGAAAACAGGATTAGTGAGCTGGAAGAAGAAAACAGCTCTCTAAGACATAAAATGGATGAAATGCTAAAAAATTCCATAGAAGATAAAAACTCAATTGGACAATTACAAAAAGATATAAAAAAAGTGAGTGAAGAAAATACATCATTGACAATTAGACTCGAACAAGTAGAAATGAATGACTCAAGGAGAAACCAAGAAGTAGTCAAGCAAAACCAGAGAAACAAAACAATTGAAAAGAATGTCAAGTACCTTATTAGAAAGACAACAGACCTGGAAAAGAGATCCAGGAGAGACAATCTGAGAATAATCAGATTCCCTGAAAAATGTGAGGAAAAAAAGAGGTCGGACACTATTTTCGAGGAAATTATCAAAGAGAACTGCCCAGACGTTTTGGAAAGAGAGGGTAAAATAGACATTGAAAAAATTCATCAATCACCTACTGAAAGGGACCCTAAAAATGAAAACGCCAAGAAATATAGTGGCCAAGTTCAAGGACCATCAGACAAAGAATAAAATACTGGAAGCTGCTAGAAACAAGCAATTCAGATATACAGGATCCACAAAAAGGATAACCCAGGGACTAGCAGCGTCCACATTAAAAGAATGAAGGGCCTGGAACATAATATTCTGAAAGGCTAAGGAACTTGGTATGCAGCCAAGAATAACTTACCCAGCAAAAATTAGCATCGTTTTCCAGGGAAGAAGATGGACATTTAATGAAATAAATGAATTCCACCTATTCTTGATGAAAAAAACAGACCTACATAAAATGTTTGATCTTCAAATATAGAACTCAAGAGATTTCTATAAAGGTAAAATGAAATCTTGAGAACTATACTTCTATTAAAAATTTGTAAAGAACATAGGTATAATTTCTCCTGGAAACTAGAGGTGGAAAGGAAATTATATCATAAAAAAGTGTTAAGTGATGGTACTACATCTCATGTAGAGGCAAAGGTGACCTATTATATCTGAGAGAAAGAAAGGAGGAAGATGAACATAGTGTGTATCAATAGACATATTCGATTTATGGTGAAACTCCTTCCACTTCATTGAAAAGTGAGAGGGAAGGAGTAAGCTAAGGGGAAGGGAATACAGAAATTGTGAGGAAAAGTGGTAAAATAAGGGAAATAACTTTAAAGTGGGGGAGGGATACTAAAAAGGGAGGGCTGTGAAAAGCAAGTGGTGTTCACAAGTTTAATACTGGGTAGGGGGGTAAGAGGGAAGGAAAGGAGAAAAGCATAAGCAGGGGTTAACAAGATTGCAAGCAATATAGAATTAGACATTCTGACCATAAATATGAATGGGGTAAACTCCCTCATAAAGAGGAAGCAGTTAGCAGATTGGATCATAATTCAGAATCCTACTATATGTTGTTTACAGGAAACACACCTGAAACAGGGTGATACATTCAAACTAAAAGTAAAAGGGTGGAGCAGAATCTACTATGCTTCAGGCAAAGCCAAAAAAGCAGGGGTAGCCATCCTCATCTCAGATCAAGCAAAAACAAAAATTTATCTAATAAAAGAGATAAGGAAGGACATTATATCTTGCTAAAGGGTAGCATCAATAATGAAGCAGTATCAATATTGAACTTATACGCACCAAGTGTTGCAGCATCTAAATTTTTAAAAAAGAAATTAAGAGAGCTGCAAGAAGAAATAGAAAGCGAAACTATAATAGTGGGAGATCTCAACCTTGCACTCTCAGAATTAGATAAATCAAACCACAAAGTAAATAAGAAAGAAGTTAAAGAGGTAAATAGAATACTAGAAAGTTTGTTATGATAGATCTTTGGCGAAAGCTAAATGGAGACAGAAAGGAGTATACTTTCTTCTCAGCAGTTCATGGAACCTATACATATACTGGGACATAAAACCCTCAAAATCAAATGCAGTAAGGCAGAAATAGTAAATGCATAATTTGGTATTGGTTCAGAAATAGACTAGTTGATCAGTGGAATAGATTAGGTTCACAGGGCAAGATAGTGAATAAAAACAGCAATCCAGTGTTTGACAAACCCAAACATCCCAACTTTGGGGATAAGAATTTATTATTTGATAAAAACTGCGGGGAAAACTGGAAATTAGTATGGCAAAAACTAGGCATAGACCCACATTAAACACCACATACTAAGATAAGATCAAAATGGGTCCAAGATTTAGGCATAAAGAATAAAATCATAAATAAATTGGAGGAACATGGGATAGTCTACCTCTCAGACTTGTGGAGAATGAAGGAGTTTGTGTCCAAGGGAGAGCTAGAGACCATTATTGATCACAAAATAGAACATTTTGATTACACCAAATTAAAAAGTTTCTGCACAAACAAAACTAATGCAAACAAGATTAGAAGGGAAGTAACAAATTGGGAAAACATTTTTATACTTAAAGGTTCTGATAAAGGCCTCATCTCCAAAATATACAGGAACAAATAATGATGAATGTTGGAGGGGATGTGGGAAAACTGGTACACTAATACTCTGTTGGTGGAGTTGTGAAAGAATCCAAACATTCTGGAGAGCAATCTGGAATTATGCCCAAAAAGTTGTCAAAATATGCATACCCTTTGACCCAGCAGTGCTACTCCTGGCCTTATATCCCAAGGAAATACTAAAGAAGGGAAAGGGACCTGTATGTGCCAAAATGTTTGTGGCAGCCCTTTTCATAGTGGCTAGAAACTGGAAAATGAATGGATGTCCATCAATTGGAGAATGGCTGGGTAAATTATGGTATATGAATGTTATGGAATATTATTGTTCTGTAAGAAATGTCCAACAGGAGGAATACAGAGAGGATTGGAGAGACTTACATCAACTGATGCTAACTGAAACGAACAGAATCAGAAGATCATTATACACTTCAACAATGATACTGTATGAGGATGCATTCTGATAGAAGTGGATATCTTCAACATAGAGAAGAGCCAATCCAATTTCAATTGATCAATGAATGACAGAATCAGCTACATCCAGAAAAGGAACACTGGGAAATGAATATAAACTGTGAGCACTGTTTTGTTTTGTTTTGTTTTGTTTTTCTTCCCAGATTATTTTTAGCTTCCAAATATAATTCTTCCTTTGCAACAACAACAACAACAAAATTTGGTTCTGCACATATATATTGTACCTAGGATATATTTTAAGATATTTAATATGTATGGGAATGCCTGCCATCTAGGGGAGGAGGTGGAGGGAAGGAGGGGAAAAATTTGGAACAGAAGGGAGTACAACGGATAATTTTGGAAAAACAATATTACCTATGAATATGTACTGTCAAAGAAAATGTTGAGGGCGGAGTCAAGATGGCAGAGAAGATACACGCCACTGTGTAAGCTCCTTTCTTCCCTCACAACCAACTAGATTTAATCAGCCTCAGAAATAGCGTTGGACTGATAGAATCCACAAGGAGTGGAAGCACAACTTAACAGCTGAAGAGAATCTGGAGTTTCAGCAGGAAAGGTCAGCTCCCAGGGGAGGAAGAAGAAAGGCCAGCAAACACGGTGGGGTAGTGGCACACTGCGCCGGTCGCGCTGGGGAGGGCTCTGCAATCAGAGAATCCACTGACATAAAAGAATCTGGCACAGGCTGTTAGCTCTTCTCTGCTTATAAAACAGCAGATCAGAGGAGAAATCTAAGCCACTTTAAAATTTAAAACTAGATTGGATCTTCCCGGATCCCAGGGGTGACTCAGCAGATCTTGGCACCTGGACATAGGCAATCCAGGCTTTCGCCTCAGGGTAGTTAAGAGATTGAAGAGTGGGCGGGGCAGTAACTCATAGTGCCTGGCTCAACTGGAGGCTGTGGAACGGAAATCCCAGAGAAGCAGAACCTTTGAACTAGGGACCGCGGTTTCTGGCAGACACTTCCCAGTTTGAGCACAGGGGCTTTTCACATCACCTGCTGCAGATATCCACGCCCCACCAGGACGCATAGGCTAGGATTTGAGTCGCCTTTGCTGTTCAGTCTCAATCTCAGGGAAGCCCCTAAAACACAGCGCTCTCAGGGCACAGCAGTGCTGGTCACCTCTGAGGCATTTCCAGGGAGGGGGTGGGGAACTCTTTCCCAGAACACTCTCTTAGCTCAGGCGCGTGGGCCGCTGCATCCATCCGGCCTGGGAGGAAGCTGCAAAGCCCAAAAAAACCATAGATTCCTTCTACACAGAGAAAAAGCGGGTATCCAACCCCGAGGAAGTTAACAGCAGAGAGTCAGCAGTTAACAACCTAAAGGGGAGCGATTCCTGCCCTCCATCACATAACTCTCTCCATGAAGAGACAATTAAAAAGTTAAGAGAGTTTGAAGAAAAATGGGCAAAGGAAAGGGAAGCTATGATAGAGAATAACAACATCCTGAAATTGGAGTTGGAAAAAATAAAGAATTCACAGGAGATGCAGGGAAACAAAATTAGTGAATTAGAAAAGGTAAAAAAAAAATCACAGGAAAATAGGATTTCTGAATTGAAGAAGATAAAAAAGTCCCAAGAAAATAAGATTTCTGAATTGGAAAAAGAAAATAATTCTCAAAAAAAATTTTAGGGAAATGGAAAAAAATTCAATAGAGCAAAATAATTCATTTAAAAATGAAATTGGGCATTTACAAAAAGAACTAAAAACTGTGAAAGAAGAAAATAACTCCTTAAAAGTCAGGATGGAACAAATAGAAATGAATGATTCACAGAGAACCCAAGAATCAGTCAAAAAAAAAAAAAAAAACAATAAAAAATGAGAAGCTGGAGAACAACGTCAAATACTTACTGGGAAAATCTATAGACCTGGAAAATACATCTAGGAGAGATAATCTGCGGATCATTGGACTTCCCGAAAACTATGACCAAAAAAAGAGCCTAGATTCTATTTTACAGGAAATTATCAAAGAGAACTGTCCAGAGATAATAGAAACAGAAGTGAAAGTAGATGTGGAAAGAATTCATCGAACTCTTTCTGAAATAGGCCCTAAAAAAAGAACACCACAGAATATTGTGGCTAAGCTGCAGAATTACCACACAAAGGAGAAAATCCTGCAAGCAGCTAGAAAAAAACAATTTGAATACCAAAGTGCCACAATAAGGGTTACTCAAGATTTGGCTGCCTCCACATTAAAAGATAGAAGGGCCTGGAACCTGATATACCGAAAGGCAAAAGATCAAGGACTTCAACCAAGAATGAACTACCCAGATAAGTTTAGCATCTTTTTCCATGGAAGAAGATGGTCATTCAATAAAATAGAGGAATTCTATATGTTTCTAAGAAAAAAACCAGA
The DNA here is from genome assembly GCF_048593235.1 of Sminthopsis crassicaudata. Classification (NCBI taxonomy): domain Eukaryota; kingdom Metazoa; phylum Chordata; class Mammalia; order Dasyuromorphia; family Dasyuridae; genus Sminthopsis; species Sminthopsis crassicaudata. The sequence goes on from NC_133619.1 coordinate 413,868,596, forward strand.
CTTAAACAAAAAATTTGATCTACATCCAAAAGACTGAAGAGAAACAGAAAAAGGTACACAGAACCCTCGAGAACTGTAACTCTGTTGTGGGTATATAAACAGTACTCAAGGATAATTTGATTTTACTGATATAAAAGAAAAAAAGGGGGGTGTAGTAAAGGGTAGGAGGTCATTTCAGAAAAAGGGGAAGGAATGATAAAAAGAGGGAAACTACATCCCAGGAAGAGGCATAGAAAATACACCATATCTGAGGGAATTTAGTGAGGGGGAGAATCATTGTGTGAATCTTACTCCCATCAGGAGAGGCTCAAAGAGTAAATAATTGTCATATTTGTTTTTCAGAGAATTTTCTCCCACCTCATTAAAAGGGGGGAGAGGAAAAGGGAAAAGGAAAAGGAGAATAAGTGAAGGGACTTGGAGGGAGGGGGGAGGGATACTAAAAAAAAAAAAAGGGATGGTTGCACGTCACAAGGGGGGGTCTGTAAATTAAATATCGGGGAGGGGGATCAGGGGTGTCAAGGGAAAAAGCATAATCTGGGGATAATATGATGGCAGGAAATACAGAATTAGTAATTTTAACTGTAAATGTGAATGGGATGAAGGCTCTCATCAAACGGAGACGGATAGCAGACTGGATCAAATATCAGAACCCTACAATATGTTGTCTGCAGGAAACACACTTAAAGCAGGGAGATACATACAGAGTAAAGGTAAAAGGTTGGAACAGAGCCTATTATGCTTCAATTAAAGCCAAAAAAGCAGGAGTAGCTATCCTTATCTCAGATCAAGCAAAAGCAGAAGTAGATCTAGTTAAAAAAGATAAGGAAGGAAACTATATCCTGCTGAAAGGTACCATAAATAATGAAGCCATATCAATACTAAACATATATGCACCAAGTGGTATAGCATCTAACTTTCTAAAGGAAAAGTTAAGAGAATTGCAAGAAGAAATACAAAGTAAAACTATAATAGTGGGAGATCTCAACCTTGCACTCTCAGATCTAGACAAATCAAACCACAAAACAAACAATAAAGAAATTAAAAAAGTAAATGGAACATTAGAAAAACTAGGTATGATAGACCTTTGGAGAAAACTGACTGGCAATAGAAAGGAATATACTTTCTTCTCAGCAGTTCATGGATCCTATACAAAAATTGACCATATATTAGGACATAAAGATCTCAAAATTAAATGTAGGAAGGCAGAAATAATAAATGCCTTCTTCTCAGATGACAATGCAATAAAAGCTACATTCAGTAAAAAGTGAGGGGTAAATAGACCAAAAAGTAATTGGAAAATGAATAATCTCATCTTAAAGAATGACTGGGTGAAAAAGCAAATTATAGAAACAATTAATAATTTCACCCAAGATAATGGCAATGAAGAGACATCATATCAAAATCTTTGGGATGCAGCTAAAGCAGTAATAAGGGGAAATTTTATATCTTTAGAGGCTTATTTGAAGAAAATAGAGAAAGAGAAGATTAACGAATTGGGCTTACAACTTAAAAGGCTAGAAAAAGACCAAATTATAAACCCCCAACCAAAAATTAAACTTGAAATACAAAAATTAAAAGGAGAAATCAATAATATTGAAAGTAAAAAAACTATTGAATTAATAAATAAAACCAAGAGTTGGTTTTATGAAAAAGCCAATAAAATAGATAAACCTTTGGTAAATTTGATCAGAAAAAAGAAAGAGGAAAATCAAATTGTTAGTCTTACAAATGAAAAGGGGGATCTTTCCACCAATGAAGAGGAAATTAGAGAAATAATAAGGAGTTACTTTGCCCAACTTTATGCCAATAAATTTTTTTTTTTTAAATTTTTTTTTATTATATATATATATATTTTATAATATTATCCCTTGTATTCATTTTTCCAAATTACCCCCCCTCCCTTATTCCCTCCCCCCGACGACAGGCAATACCATACATTTTACATGTGTTACAATATAGTCTAAGTACAATACATGTGTGCGAATATCACTTTCTTGTTGCACAATAAGCATTAGATTCCGAAGGTACATGCAACCTGGGCAGACAGATATTAGTGCTAACAATTTACATTCCCCTCCCAGTGTTTCTTCTCTGGGTGCAGCCACCTCTGTCCATCATTGATCAACTGGAAGTGAGTTGGATCTTCTTTATGTTGAAGATTTCCACTTCCATCAGAATACATCCTCGTACAGTATCATTGTTGTTGAAGTGTACAGTGATCTTCTGGTTCTGCTCATTTCACTCAGCATCAGTTGATTTAAGTCTCTCCAACCCTCTCTGTATTCCTCCTGCTGGTCATTTCTTACTGAGCAATAATATTCCATAACTTTCATATACCACAATTTACCCAACCATTCTCCAACTGATGGACATCCATTCATCTTCCAGTTTCTAGCTACAACAAAAAGAGCTGCCACAAACATTTTGTATGCCAATAAATTTGATAACTTAAGTGAAATGGATGACTTCCTCCAAAAATATAGGCTCCCTAGATTAACAGAGGAGGAGATAAATTGCTTAAATAGTCCCATTTCAGAAAAAGAAATAGAACAAGCTATTAATGAACTCCCCAGGAAAAAATCCCCAGGGCCAGATGGATTCACATGTGAATTCTACCAAACATTTAAAGAACAATTAGCCCCAATGTTATATAAATTATTTGAAAAAATAGGGGATGAAGGAGTCCTACCAAACTCCTTTTATGACACAGACATGGTACTGATACCTAAACCAGGTAGATTGAAAACTGAGAAAGAAAATTATAGACCATTCTCCTTAATGAATATTGATGCTAAAATCTTAAATATGATATTAGCAAAAAGATAATAAAGAAAATCATCTCCAGGATAATGCACTATGATCAAATAGGTTTTATTCCAGGAATGCAGGGCTGGTTTAATATTAGGAAAACTATTAATATAATTGACCATATTAATAATCAAATTAATAAGAACCATATGATCATCTCAATAGATGCAGAAAAAGCATTTGACAAAATCCAACATCCATTCCTACTAAAAACTCTTGAGAGTATAGGGATAAATGGACTATTCCTTAGAATAATCAGGAGCATATATTTAAGACCGTCAGTAAGCATAATATGCAATAGAAATAAACTAAAACCTTTCCCAGTAAGATCAGGAGTGAAACAAGGTTGCCCACTCTCACCATTACTATTCCATATAGTACTAGAAACGCTAGCCTCGGCAATAAGAGCCGAGAAAGAGATTCAAGGAATTAGAGTAGGAAATGAGGAAATCAAACTATCACTTTTTGTAGATGACATGATGGTATGCTTAGAGAACCCCAAAGACTCTGCTAAAAAGCTATTACAAATAATTCAAAATTTCAGCAAAGTGGCAGGATACAAAATAAATCCACATAAATCCTCAGCATTTTTATATATTACTAACAAAATGCAACAGCAAGAGATACAAAGAGAAATTCCATTCCAAACAAATGTTGAGAGTATAAAGTATTTGGGAATCCATCTACCAAAGAAAAGTCAGGAATTATATGAGAAAAATTACAAAACACTTGCCACAAAAATAAAGTCAGATTTAAATAATTGGAAAGACATTCAGTGCTCTTGGATAGGCCGAGCGAATATAATAAAGATGACAATACTCCCCAAACTAATCTATTTATTTAGTGCTATACCAATCAGACTCCCAAGAAACTATTTCAATGACCTAGAAAAAATAACAACAAAATTCATATGGAAGAATAAAAGGTTGAGAATTGCAAGGGAACTAATGAAAAAAAAAACTCAGAGGAAGGTGGTCTAAGTGTACCTGATCTAAAGCTATATTATATACCAGCAATCACCAAAACCATTTGGTATTGGCTAAGAAACAGACCAGTAGATCAGTGGAATAGATTATATACAAAGGACAAAAAAGGGTACATCTATAGCAATGTAATCTTTGACAAACCCAAAGATACCAACATTAGGGACAAAAATTCATTATTCGGAAGAAACTGTTGGGAAAACTGGAAATTAGTATGGCAGAAATTAGATATGGACCCACACTTAACACCATATACAAAGATAAGATCGAAATGGGTCCATGATTTAGGCATAAAGAATGAGATCATAAATAGATTAGAGGAACAGAGAATAGTCTACCTCTCAGACCTGTGGAGGAGGAAGGAATTTATAACCAGAGGAGAATTAGAGATCATTATTGATCACAAAATAGAACAGTTTGATTACATCAAACTAAAAAGTTTCTGTACAAACAATACTAATACAAACAAGATTAGAAGGGAAGTAACAAATTGGGAAAATATTTTTAAAAGTAAAGGTTCTGACAAAGGTCTCATTTCCAAAGTATATAGAGAACTGACCCCGATTTATAGGAAACCAAACCATTCTCCAATTGATAAATGGTCAAGGGATATGAACAGACAATTCTCAGATGATGAAATTGAAACTATTTCCACTCATATGAAAAAGTGTTCCAAATCACTACTGATCAGAGAAATGCAAATTAAGACAACTCTGAGATACCACTACACACCTGTCAGATTGGCTAAAATGACAGGAACAAATAATGATGAATGTTGGACGATATGTGGGAAAACTGGGACACTGATACATTGTTGCTGGATTTGTGAGAGAATCCAGCCATTCTGGAGAGCAATTTGGAATGCCCAAAAAAGTTGTCAAACTGTGCATACCCTTTGACCCAGCATTGCTGTTATTGGGATTATATCCCAAAGAAATACTAAAGAGTGGAAAGGGAACTGTATGTGCCAAAATGTTTGTGGTAGGTCTTTTTGTTGTAGCTAGAAACTGGAAGTTGAATGGATGTCCATCAATTGGAGAATGGTTGGGTAAATTGTGGTATATGAAGGTTATGGAATATTATTGCTCTGTAAGAAATGACCAGCAGGAGGAATACAGATTGGCTTGGAGAGACTTACATCGACTGATGCTGAGTGAAATGAATAGAACCAGAAGATCACTGTACACTTAAATGTTGTATGAAGATGTATTCTGATGGAAGTGGATATCTTCAACATAAAGAATATCCAACTTATTTCCAGTTGATCAATGATGGACAGAAACAACTACACCCAGAGAAGGAACACTGGGAAGTGAATGTAAATTGTTAGCACTACTGTCTATCTACCCAGGTTACTTATACTTTCGGAATCCAATACTTAACATGCAGGAAGAAAATTGGATTTACACAGATATATTGTATCTAGGTTACATTGTAACACATGTAACATGTATGGGATTGCCTGTCGTCAACGGGAGGGTGTAGAAGGAGGGAGGGGATAATTTGGAAAAATGAATACAAGGGATAAAGTTATAAATAAAAAAAAACTACTCATGCAAAAAAATTTTAAAAAAATAAAATCATTTTATTATACATTTAAAGGATATCAAAAAAAGAACACTGATTTTTATTCTATACAGCTTACTTTAACAAAAATATGATAGATTCAACATGTGGCTTTCAAAAAAAAGAAAATAAAAGAAAGCTTAAAAGAAAGAAGAATTTGGAGGAAAATAGGAATTTAAATTATTTTAAATAGTCTCATCAAGCAGAAATGACAATGTTAATGAAATTATTACAGAACACTGGTAAGCAACAGTTAATAATCTGATTATACAAGTGTGGTGTTATATTATTTCTTTGTGGACACCTTAACTTCCACTGAGACATATCACTTTAGTCTGAAAAATTTGTTAGTTATCAAGTCAAAGCATAAATGGAACACATATTATGCCGATGACTGTAAAGGAATAATTTGTAATCACATTTGAAATGTATTTATGTTAGTCCTTAAGGTTTAGAAAACTTATTTATGTCCCATGCCTCAAAACTCTGGTTATAGTACATAATTTGTACTAAGTAGATGCTTAATAAATACTTTTATACTTAATTGTCTTCTCTTATAATTATTCAGCAGCTATTTATTAAGCTTTTCTATCTTAGGATCCAGTGTTATATATTATATAAGTAGATGATGTGTAAATATGTAATTATGCAAAAATGCATGCAAAATAAATACATAAATATATGATTGGAGAAGAGAGATAATAGGAAACAAGAGAGGATCAGGAAAACTTTATTAAGAAAGCAGTGGTTTCAAGGGAGGAATAATTAGAAAGCCAGTATACCTGAATTTGAGAGTGCATAAAGTTATTCATGTAATGGAAAGGTCATGTATAACTTGGTTTTAAAGCGCCTTAAATGCCAAATTGAGAAGTTTACATTAAGGAAGTGACTAGAGTTTTTCTGAATAATGGAGTAATATGGTGATACCTATGTTTATGACACACTGACACCCATGCATTAGGAAAATCTTTTTGGTACTAATATATAGACTATAGATTGGAGAGGGAAAAGACTAGAGCCTGAGAGACCAGTCAGGTAATTATTCCAATAATCTAAACCAGAAGTAAGAGATGGTGACTATAAATATCGAGAAGTGGACAAATGTGGGACAATTTGGAGAGAGACAAAACCATATAGTAAACAATTAGATTTGTGTAGAAAGGGAGTGAAGAATCTAGGAAGACACTAAGATTTAGAAGAACTTCATAATAACCTTGAAATATAAATGCTGAAAGCTTTATTTTTTCACTTTCATAAGTGAAGAAATTTATTCTATGAAAGGTTAGGTAACTTGTCATAATGACACATCTAATACATGTCTCTAGTCTATCTTATGACAAATAAAACTGGTTTTGGCCATGTCCTTGAAGTTATTGAATTCTTGTTATTTTCTAGATAACAAGAATAAAATTTCCAGAGCACATCATAGCATAGAAAGGAAAGCATTTAAAGCTGTAATCACCCTTATAATGTCCAACCCATTCATTTTTCAGATGAGAAAACTAGGCCTCAATAGGAACTTGGCCAAAGTTACACTGGTAGTAAATGACAGAAACAGAATTTGGTGAACAGGCATGTATTATGAATTTTATTTAATATGTTTTGTTTTTTTGTTAGTTTTTACTACTTGCATTGGCTCTCCAAATGGTTGCTATGTCAACTGCAAATATTCAAGTAGAACTGAGGTTACTGTTTCTATTCTATTCTTGTTGGTGTGTCTATGTACTTTTTATTCCTTATTTTCTTTCTTTATTCTAGATTTCCTTACTTTATATGATCTTTTAAAGTGATATTTCTAATATCTCCCCACTTAATATTTCACAGAAAGTTAACTGTGATATATACCTTAGGGTTTCTTCATGGTTATTGTATGGAATAAATAAATAAAAATAATTACATGCCAGTTTTCCAAACCACACTGCTTTACTTTATTTGAATTATCTCTATTCTCCATGGTATTAACGTTGTTTCTAAAAAGTTATTCTAAAAGACTTTTCAGACATAACTAATGTTCAGGAATCATGATTTTATTGATCATTTTATAAATATGAAACATACATGCACACACATTCACACAAAGCTAAGTCTTTATGCATTAAAACACTAAGGAAGTCAATAGAAGAATTTCACCATGGAAATATATTTTGCTAGTGCAGAAATGCTATTTCAGGAATTTAAGGCACTCTCAAGGTATCACTTAAGAACTTTAAAATCAATTGTATGTAATGGGAGACACTGTCACAGGACTTCCCAGTATAGCATGCCCTCATTAGAGAAGGTGCTGTGCTCTATGAGCAAAGCAGAATTGAATTAGCCCCCCCAAAAAATGTAAAATATGAAAAATTAAAGAAGCTACCCCAAATGTCCATATGGACTATTTGTGTTGAATCTGTGGCACAGTACTCTGATCTCAAGCTCATATTGGTCTAATCAGTCAGTAAGATGTACTGCGATTCAAATCTATCATAGTGATATAATTTTGATCCTCTTCAAGAATGAAGAACAACAGAGAAGACAAGACTTCTGCTCAAGTTGACATTATAAATAACTACATAAAGGCAAGATATTGTCCTAGATGCATAAATAAAAATAAACACACACACATACACACACACACACACAACCCTAACATCTCCACAATCCCAAGTGGTATATACTCTAATGTAGAAAACAACATGAAATTAACTAAATACATAGAAACACTATACAGCTTACATGGAAAGTAAACTGAGAAGAGAATATACTAATAGCTGGGGGTGGGGTGAGTGAATTGGCAAAACCCTCTTAGGACAGGCAGGATTTGAACTTAGTCTTCAAGGAAATAAAAGAAAAATAGAAATTTGAGATGAGTGTTCCTAGAAGAGTGGATAATATCCCCAAAATACAAAAACAGGAAATAGAATTTCTTAGGAGAGGAAATGCAAATAGTTCAGTGTTTCAGGAGAATGTAAAGAGAAGGGAAGTATAAAGTTCTAAAGGAAAGCAACAGACTGATAATAAGAAGCTTTAAGTTTCAAACTAAGAAAGTTTATATTTGATTGTAGAAGTAATAAGGAGCCACTAGAGCTTTCTGAGCAGTAGCATGATATAAACACTTCTGAGGGGAAGCACAGAGAAGAATGGTAGAGAATGAGGAAAGACTTGAGGAAGTAAACTAATTAGATAACTTTTGTCTTGTAGATAGACCAGGAGAGAGATTGTCAAAACCTAAAGCAGAAAAGCAATTGATTGCATGAATGAAAAGGAGGGGATGTGGTATAGAAATTTGAAGTTAAAAATAGTCCCATTTCCACCTGTAGCTCAGGAAAGAGACTATGGCTGGATACATATATCAAATAATTATTTTTAAAATTGCCAACCTTACTGATTTTTAACAACATACAAAAAGTTAGTGGTGATTTAGCCAGGGATACTGAGATAAGTGATTATTATATCTATCAGCTCTCATTCTTAGTTCAGCATTCTAATTGGATGGTCTTTCTGCCTTCAGTTGTTTAATAATTGTTTTTCCTTAAATTCATATTCCTATAGCTTTCATTTTTTACTAAAGGGGAAGTGTAACCTACTTCACTTTTAATATAATTTAATGTTGATTTAGGTCTTCCAAGTGATCTTGGTGCTAAATTAAATATAAATTTATTTTTATCTATTCCTATGCCTTTTATGTGTTTGAAGATTGCTGTCATATTCTTCCCCTATGCTCTAGTCCTGTCCTTACCTTTGGCCAAGCTATATGCTTTTATATCCCTTAATCTTTCTTCATAAATCAGTCTCTTAGACTCTTAATCACTTGAAAGATCTTTTCAGAACTTCCTCCAATTTGTCTATTTGTGAATGTGCATTTGAAATCTACATTCCAATTTCATCAGAGTCAAGTAGCAGAGAATTCTCACTTCACATATCCAGAACACATTTGTCTGTTTGCTGGATTGGTTTTTCATCACATTAAAAAATGTCTTTTTAATATATTGTCCACTATGATTGCTATGTCTCTTTTGGCATTTTTACTTATCAGATGTGTCCTATTTATTGCTTGCCTCTGCTTTCCCAAAGTTAATTCTTTATTCTCCAGTTTTTCAGAGTTTTTTTTTTTTTTTTTAGTCTAGTAATTTCAGCAGACTGAGTGGCACGACCATTCTGCTTACTCTTTCTGCTATGTCATTAACAGATTCAACACAAGTGGAACTTCTATAAATGCCACTGATTCGCACTCTACCATCCAATCTTATTTTAATCAATAGCAATAATTCAGAGTTGTGCTTATCTTCTCTCTGCTTTGACATTATTTGACATATTACATTTATGTAATAGATAACAATGTAAAATATTTATTTTTAGGGAAACACAACCTGACTGTTAAGATTTAAGTGAAATACTTCCAAAAGTCTAAGTTTAAAAATGATAATTTTAGGAAAACTGATCTTGTCCACTTATTGTTGATGAAAAATTCCAATGTTTCACACACATAACATACAAGAACCCAGGGTTAGTTTTGCACTATGACAAATTATCAGGACAGGACTTTAATGGAAGAAATTATATGGAAAAAAGTTCCTAAAATATTAAACAAATTTCCTTTTTTTTTGTTTTTGGTTCAAGTTTTCCATTGGGTCATGCCATCAAGACAAATTTTGGGATGTTTATTATCATCATGTTTATTCTTTTTGATCTAAATAAAAGGATCTTAAATTAGCATCCACAGACTCCAAAGGGTCTGTGAATGGATTTCAGTAGTTCCTTGAGAGTTGATGGTAAAATAATTGCATTTTGATTTTCACAAACTTAATAAATATTTAGCATTTACTTAAAATATGAATAGAGAAAGCAGAAATTACTGAAAGAATGAGTCTATAGCCTAAGCCAGATTGCCAAAGAGAACATTTACAAACATCTATCTTAATGTACATTTTGAAGTCCCACTTTTTTTTGGAAGGGGATTATCTTGAGCTAAAAAAAAACAAAAAAAAAAAAAAAAAAAAAAAAACAACTGAATTAGGCTTTATGAAATTTAATTGATTTCCTTCCCTCATATCCCTATTTTTCACATTCCATGTGTTCCTCAGTGAAAGGTTCTAAGATTTTACTATTAATAAACTCTAGATATTGGTTTATTTTTAAAATTAAATGTTATAGTCTAGGCATCAGTTATAAATTATTGGCAAGATTTTCCAACTTCTCTCTCTAGTCCCCTGCCCCAAATTGTATCACTACTGACAAACTTCCCTGCATGCCAAAACTATAGTTTTCTTTTGTCCCTATTAATAAGATTTTTTTTTTACATTCTGTCTTTCTGATTTTCATTTTAATTTGTGAAATTGCATTTATTAATATACATAAGGAGACAGAAATGATAAGTGATCCTTTAAAACATGTGTCCATCACTCATCAACTGTTGTTAGAATTGTGATTGATTCAACCATTCTGGCAAACAACTTGAAACTAAGACCAAAAGGTTATAAAACTTGCACAAACTCTTTGACCAAACAATACCCCTATGTGTTCTGTACTCAAATAGATAAAAAAGTACAAATGACATTTTACCCCCCAAAAAGTAGCAGCATTTTTGTGGTAGTAAAGGAATAGAAATTAAGGACATGATCATCATTTGGGAAATGGCTGAACAAGCTGTGGTTAAAATTTTAATATAATACTATCATGCAGTAATGGTGGGCAAGATTACTTAAGGAAAACAACAACAACAACAACAATAACAATAGCAACAATAGCAATAACAACAACAATAACCTGTGACATTTTACATATAATGATGCAAAGTGAAGTTAGCAATTCAAAGAGAATATTGTATCCAGGAAAATCAATATTGTAAGGATAATCAGGGGTGACTGACAGCTATTTAGATAAAGATAATGATCCAACACAATTTTAAAAGGATCCTTGATGAAAGATATTACTCTACCATGCAGAGAGAGAAAACTGATAAACGAAGTGCAAATTGAAACATTTTTGTTCTTGTTTATGAGTGGGAGAACAAGAAAGGAAAGGAATTAGGAACGAAACAATTTGAAAAATTAATGCTAAAACTTTGAAAAATATAATTGGAAACTAATGAAAACAAAATATATTAAAATAAAAATATAAAGATATTAATTACTTGGGAAATATCAATATCTGATGAAAATTCACTGACAAAGTACGTTCTAGGGATTAGAACAATTGAATTTCAAACAGGAAAACCTGAAATAAATCCCATCTCTGACATTTACTATCTGGGTTATTTAACATGTCTAAATATCATTTTTCTCATCTGTAAAATGAATTAGTAACTACCTACTACCTAACAGAATTGGTACTCAAATAGGAGTACATAGAAAAAAATCCTTCATAAACCTATGTAGCCAATGTGAATGTTACCTAGTATCATTAATAGTAAGAGCTTCAAACTTTTAAAATTCTATTTATGACATCACAGGTACTATCCTTGTGTATGATGTAAAAAGACTTCCTTTTTAGAATATATATTACTATTCTGATCAATAATAGACCAGAGGTTTTTTAATAATGAAGTAATATATGACTTAAATGATAAAATTTTGAAGTAAATTTCGTTGCATGTTTGTGTTATTTTTTTTAAATAGCAACTTTTTTTTGCCAACAGAATTTTATTGCACAACATATGTGTTCATGTATTACCTGAAATATCACTATTAAAAATGTTTCAAATTTTTTTATTTTTATCAAATAATGAAAATAAGAATTTCTCTGGGTAATATGACCTATCTCTAAATCAAGGCAATTTAGGACAAGACATTAAACTACAAAATATTAGCTATATAATAGTACTAAATCATTTTTGGTCATATGAAATACATTTAAATTGCTATCAAAATAGATTGAAACACTAAAAGTCATGTATATTAAAATGAAATCATTTCAGGGTTCAAGAAAAAGTTGTTTTTGCATGTTTCTTTGTTTTCTGGAATACAAATTCACTATTCTTTATTTCAGATAATAATATTGCATGCACTTCCCCTCCACAGTAGGATTTTGTTAGGGAAAAAAAAAAATAGAATCTTAACTTGGAAGAAAGAGGTTTAGAAATGTTCATTGTGTCTTATGTCTTCATGTTACAATTTTTCATCTGTGTTATGTCTCTATCTCTGTCTCTCTGTGTGTATCTATCTATCTGTCTCTTAGTTATATGTATAATGAATGGTAAGGTATACAATATGCAAAGGAATAACTATATGACTCCTGACATTTTTTTTTGTCTCTGCTTGCTGTCTCTATCTCTATTTCTTTCTATTTGTCTGTTTCTTTCTGACAGAGATGAGCCAAAGAGGGATATAGTTATCCATTTATATACTGTACAAATTCCCAATAATTAAATAGATAGATAGATAATTGATGTTTTAGTGTATAGTTATTCGTACACTATAGGCAAATATCTCATTTAAATTTTTTTTACTGCCAATTCATTTTTTTTTAAATTTGACAATGAAGATGTCACAAAAATACAATCTGGAAACATTTGTTTTAGGATATATGATAATATGATTATATGTATATATGTATCCTTGATATGCATGCTACTATATATCTATTCTTTAATTTATTTGAATGACAGATTTTTAGAAAAAACAAAATTAATATTTAAAACTTTCCATAATATCACATCAATTGTTGTATAAAGTACTTATAAACAGAAAATTAATGCATGCTTATAGCCCAAGGAAATAGAGGGTTATCTCTGCATTGCACCTAAGTCCTCTTGATATTGCTCATGTTCTAGGAATATATTGGATGGAATAATCTCAGAAATATTGCAAACTGCTCTGGAAGCCTGGTCAGTGCACAACTAGAAAATTGCTATCAAATATATAATTCTTTAGTATATATCACTCCTTGGAATCCTGCCAAGGGAGTTTTGTGGCAGAGAGATAAATATCTCTAGAGGTATAAACATGTATAACTAAGATCTTTGGTGCCCTGAGTTGATGATAAATGGTAAAGAATTCAACTAGTGACAACAATGGATGGAAAAGCTTTCAGGGGATCATCCAGCTATCTTGTTAAATCCATAGTAGACTATGATACTTAGCCCTTTTTTAAACTAACATTTACACATCTGTGGAGATAGGCAGGGCTTTTTTCAAGACAATCCAGTGGAAGAAAGCTTTATCTTTCTCTCCTGAAATATAATATTACATATTTATGATTTAAAAGCATATTATACTGGTTATTTTCATTGCATTTTGGTGGGTGTGTTTTTTTCTCAAAAAAAATAGGCATTGTTTTTCTATATAGCAACTCTTATTTTGAAATTTAAAAAAAATAGTCATGTTATACTGACTTCTATTTAAATCAGATGGTATCTATACTAGTTATAAGCTAGTGAACTTTCTAAGTCATGTTATATGGCTAACCTTGAAATCATTCCCCTAAAGATCTGACTTTATCTTTTTTTCTTTGATTGAAAGACATTACTCTATTCCAATGAATTTTCAATATTTGAAGCATTCCACACCAGTGGATCAAATACATAAGGTTTTAAGTTTTGCAACATTCTGAAAACAATAATACAACTCTACATTATCAAGTTCAAATCAATGACTGAGGAATCATTCATTATTTTGATTTAAATTCTTCTATTGAATAGGAAAGGTATAGCTTAAGGGTTAGATGAATAGTGCTTTTCATCTGGGAAAATTAATATATAATAATCTGTGGATGTTCAATCCCATCCCAAATCACACCCCCAAGAAATCTACAGAGAGCATTTGTATCAGGGAGAATAAATTCAAATATTTATTTGAGAAGGAGTTTTCAACATAGATTATGAAACTACGTTCACCTGATGATTTTCATAATCATCATCTATTCTTGATTTAAGAGCTCCCAAGTATGGTTTAGCTTAACAACTAATGTTTCTGTTTAAAGTAGTTTGATTAAAATAATGCTTATGTGTGCATGTATATCCATGTATATATGTACATATGTCTCTATAATCATTCCTCTATATTCACACATGTGTGTATATGTAACTATACATATGTATACATGTGCACATGTGTGCAATGCTCTCCCAAATTTTCACAATAAATTGTGAACAAAATGTACTAGAGATCCTTCTCAACTTATGCTGACATCACAAGAGTACTGGTTGTCCACTCATGTAATCCATTTGAATTTTTATTTTTTTAAACTTTTGCCACATCATCCATCTATATTTTCTGTAATATTTTTTCTTGATGATTATTTTTACTCCCATTGAGCAAAATTTCTCCATACTCATATGTTGATAACTGCTCATATGTAACATAAGTTTTTCTCTTATCCTCTAATCACAAATCCATACCAACAACAAAATCTTATCATATGCTTTATAATTTTCAATATATGTTGGGTGCTCATAAATCAATATATAATTTCAGTAAAAACAGGAACAAAAAACACTAAGAAAATGAACTATTTCCTTTGTAATGTTCAGGTTAGCTTTCTGGAGGGTCTTGGGACCAGCCTTGGTCTCAGCAGAATAATCACCATGAGAATAGTCAGGAATAAAGTCCAAAGACTTTATTGTGCCCTTCACAGTGTGTGTTTGTCATTGTCTGACCCAGTCTCCTCTGCCAGTCTGCCAGTCTCATCTTAGTGCAGGAGGCAGAAGAGCCACCATGAGGATGATCAAAGATAGAATGTGTCTCTTCCAGTCCTTTTAGCCCTTATATATCTCATTATAGCATACTGATTATGTGTGAACTTAGAGAACCATTACATCACCATGCTAAGTACTAAGTATATATGTGAACTAGAGAACAATCATCTCATCAATTCCACTTAGTTAACATCTTTCAAGTATACTTCTCCAAAGGTCCATCCTCATCTCCTCCTTTCTTTTGTTTTAGAACACAGGTGGTCATGCCCTCCCTGATTTCTAAGGAAGAGAGGTGAAAAATACCAAAAAGAAGGTGATCATGCCCTCGATGACTTCTCAGGAAGGTGAGAACACCAAACCAGATATTGTTAACAGGTTTCCTCTGGACTGAAGGTTCTTATTTGAAATATATATACATAAATCCATCAGCATGGGAGGTATTACACAAGCACATAGTAATATAACTCAAATTAGTAGTGATGTAACAAACAACATGAATCAACATGAGGAATTATACATGTCCATAAGTCTTAGAGATAGTACAAAGCCAATCTATTGTCCATTAATTCATGTGTCAGGGAATCCAATGATTCCTGTAGATTTTGAAGCCCTGCATCAGTCTCATTAACACTTTTTGATATTCATGAGTCAATTGCCATAACTGTCATGGACTTTCAGTGATGGAAATCATCTGATGTTTCTTGGGTCTTCTCCATCTCTCTCTGATGGACAAGGAGAATATATCTCATTGGCACCCATCTGATTCCTTCTCTCTCTGTAGAGATACAAGCAAACCCTCTTCCCTAAACAGTTAACCTATCTGGTCCCTTCCATTCTCCACTTTCTGGATCTCTCCACATCATCTGGAGATTATATTGAAGCTTCTTGCACTGGATACTTTTGTTTTCTAGATTCTTTATTCTGGCCCAGTCTTGATCTCAGTGCAAGAGGCATGAGAGCCACCAAGAGGTTGATCAAAAATAGAATGTGTTTGTTCCAGTCCTTGTTGGCCCTTATATACCTTATTATAATTACATCATTAAAGCATACTGATTATGTGTGAACTTAGAAAACCATTACATCACCATGCTAAGTACTAAATATATATGTGAACTAGAAACCAATCATCTTATCAATTACACTGAATTAACACCTTTTTTTCAAAAATATTTGTTTCAAGTATACATTTCCAAATAAAGAAAATGTTATATGGTTGCTCTAGCCACAATGTATTTTTATCAAATCACTGGTCATTACTTTTTTTTTAAACTGATGTGGATTCATCTCAATTTTTCTACTTCCTTGGCTCTCAGAAAGATAGAATATGTTTACATAGAAAAAAAAAAGTTGTTCTTTTATGCTAAGAACATTCCATCTCTGTATTGTCTACCACCCTGTTTCTCACCCTCACCTTTGCATACAAAGTTATACATGTTTTCATAAAAGATTTACAAAAATAATAGTTATGATGATGATGATAAAGAAAATTCCATATAATGGTTAGTTTTTATTTTGTTTTTACTTCAGATCAATAAACAATTATTTGCTCACATTCAGTAAGAAATGAGATACAACCAATTTCCTGAGAGTCAGATAAAAATGGTTCTTTTAAAAAAGTATCAACATCTTTGGATTGCCTTTGTAGCTTAAAACAATATATCCCCTTTGAAATATTTTATTTCTACCAAGTATGCACCAATGTTATATTGTAGCAATGCTCATTTTTTTCTACATTTATCAGAATTGTGTGCTTGTGTATGTGTGTGTAAAATATACATTCATAAGGAAACTACTTGAAAAAAAGCAAGTGTTTCCTTTGTCCTTAGAAAAAATTACTTTTCCTTCTGTTAAAATGCTGAGAGGCTTATGATTGAAAAACTAATTTTGAAATATTATTTAAATAAATACATAGATAGATGGATAGAAATGTACGTATATATTTGTATATATATATATATATGTATATACATTATATGTATATAAATGTACACATATATATTTATATACATATTTGCAATCATAGAAATATGCTACCAAAATATAGTGTTGGAAACTTGATTTATAAGCCATGTTTCTTTTTTATTTTATTATCTCCACCCTTTAAAATAAAGCATTGAACTTTTTGTATTGTACTTTTACATATTGGCTAAAATACAAATCTCTGTTACCAATTGAACCCTGTTGCATTTTAAGTTGTTGGGCAATGGAAGGAAAAGTGCCCATAGATCTTCTTTCTTCTTCTTCTTCCTTTTTTTTTTTTTTTTTGTTTGTTTGTTTTTGCTTAGGTAATCAGGATTAAGTGACTTTCCCAGGGTTACACAGCACAGCTAAAAAGTGTTAAATGTCTGAGGCCAAATTTGAACTCAGGTTCTCCTGACTTCAGAGCTGGTGCTCTATCCACTGCATCACCTATCTGCCCCTCAATAGAGCTTATTTAAAGAATTACAATGGGTTGTTCCTTTATGTATCCAAAAATTATATTGTGTCCCTATGCTTGTTTTTTATTCATATGGGACAACTATATAAGAAGAAATATCAAAATATTTTTTTAAATAAAGGTAGCAAATAGCTTCGAAGTTGGAAAGAAAAAAAGCAGATATAATATCAATTATGTCAGAAAGGATTTATTAGACATTGTATTCCATCAAATGTCTAATCTTATACTTCCTTCTCTTTTATTATACTAAGAACATGAGACAAATCCAGACAAGTTTTCAAAATATATTCTTTTACACTCTAAGGTGATCCCTTTTACTGAGCCATAATTAAAATTTTCATTGTCCTGGGCAACAGAGCAGGATTTACACAATGCCTTTAGGGCAACCAGCAGGAAAACTATCCAAAAATATATTTTAAAATATAATAAAGACATTAGAAATAATCAGATAATCCAGGACAAGAGACCACTATACTGATTAAGCTGCCACTGAGAAAGAATTCTGGATAAGACTGGACCAAGAGAAACTGGTAAAGTATCTCATATTTGAACATTTAGAAGTTACTTCAGTGACTGTCTGGTTCATGAGTAAAATTCCTACTATAATATACCTAATGAGTTCTGGATAAAAATATCTAAGGAGCAGAACTCAGCAGCTCTTTAGGAAAATGGTTATACTTGATGATAGCTCTTATTGTCAGGAAGCTTTTACTCATTATTAATATGAACTTTGCTTCTATGCAACTTCAATCAAAATAATTTACTTTCCTTTTCCAAATAACTCTTCAAATGCTTCAAGACAATAACCCCATTTAGGTCTTTATCAAGTTAAACATCCTTATTTGTTAGGATTACAAGGTGAGAATTCAGGTTGTCTGTACAGTGACAAGGTGAGAACTCAGGTTGACTTGACAGTTCTCTGGCTCAGACCTTTGGTTTGGGCCTTTAAAAGGAGTTTATACCTTAGGAATTCTAAAAGGAGCAAGTTCATTGGTGGAAGTATTTCCCCACACCCGTTGAGTTCTCACATGCCTATTCTCTGGGAGGATAAAAGAAGGGCAGCATTGGGTCTGAGAGAATGGACTCTGGGCTGAAAGGACAAGAGCTGGAGGAGATTCAGAGCTCCCAAGAAACTTGTGCACAGAAGAAAAGATTTTACAGATCTCCTCCCAGAGAAGGATTATAATTGAGCAGACGACCAGACCCTCACAATTCAAGAACTTGACATTTTGGTGCCCAACGTGGGGCAAGGACTTTTGCTTATCCTGACAAGGACTTATTCTGAGCCCTTCAGAGGAGCTAGAGCAGACCATCTCACTTATTCCTTTAACGGATCCCACATGATTTTGATCTCCAATTTCCTCACTATCTTATTCACCTCTCTAGAAACACAGTCTGAATTACCAAGGTCTTTTTTAAACTGTGGAACTAATTACTAAACTGTTTAATTTACTTCCCTCTTTCTGGACACAATGCTTGTATTAATTTGATATGCTTTAACATTTACTGCATTTGTTTCCAATAATACTTTGGTAAACTTTACCAAAAACACTGCATCAAATCTTTTTATCAAAATAATTAAGCCATGATATCATTGCCTAGCAATCTTATAATGCTTGTCACAAAAACAAAAAAAAAATATTTAGGCTTTAAATTTTTTGGCGGTTTGTGGAACCTATACAAAAATTGACCATGTATTAAGGCTTCAAAAACCTCAAAATTGAATGCAGAAGAGTAAATGCACTTTTCAAAACACATTGCAATAAAAATCACATGAAATAAAAAGCCAGAGGAAAATAACAAACCAAAAATTAATTGGAAATAAAATAACTCAATCCTAAAGAATGAATTTTTGAAACAACAAATCATCAACAAAATCAACAACTTCACTCAAGAGATTGATAATAATGAGACAAAATACCAAAATTTGAGGGATGCAATTAAAGCATTTGTTTATAAGGGGGAATTTTATATCTCTAGATGCTTATTTGCATAAAAGAGAAAAGGAGAAGATTGTTGGATTTACATCTAAAAAAGCCTGAAAACAGAAAAAATTAAAAACCTTCAATTAAATATCAAATTTGAAATTCTGAAAGTAAAAGGGAAATTAATAAAATAAAAAATAGGAAGACTATTGAATTAATACAAAAAATTAAGAGTTCGTTTTATGAAACAACCAACAAATAAATAAACCTTTAGTTAATTTGATTAGAAAAAGGAAGGAAAAAAATCAAATTGTTAGTCTCAAATATGGAAAGGGGGAACTTTCCACCAATGAAGAGGAAATCAGAGTAATAATTAGAAATCATTTTGCCCAATTATGTGCCAATAAATTTGTTAAATTAAATGGAGGAAGATCTACAAAAATATAGGTTTCCCAGGTTAATAGAAGAGGAAATAAAGTATATGCAAAGTCCCATTTTAGAAAAAAAAATAAAACAAACTATTTATCTAATCACTGAAAAGAAGTCCCCAGGGCCAGATGGATTTACAGGTCAATTCTACCAAACATTTAAGTAACAATTAATTCCAATACTATATCAACTATTTGAAAAAATAGGGAAAGAAGAACCAAATTCCTTTAATGGCCCATTTATGGTTCCAATAGCTAAAGGAAGTAAGGTGAAAACAGAGAAACAAAATTATAGACCAATTTCCCTAAATAATATTGATGCAAATATCATAAATAAAATCTTAGCAATGAGATCACAGAAAGTCATCCCACGATAACATACTGATTCCAAGTAGGATTTATACCAGAAATGTAGGAATAAATGGAGTTTTCCTTAAAATGATCAATAGCATATATTTTAAAGCCATTAGCAAGCATCATATGTATTAGGAACAAGTTAGAACAATTCCCCATCAGATCAAGACTGAAACAAGGTTGCTCACTATCACTATTACTATTAAATATTGTATTAGAAATGATAGGTTTGGCAATAAGAGAAGAAAACGAGATTAAAAGAATTAGAGTAGATAATGAGGAAACCACTTCAGATGATATGATGGTATTATTAGAGAATCCTAGAGAATCCATTAAAAAACTACTTGAATTCACAAATTTAGCAAAGTTGCAGGATATAAATGATTTCTCATTCATTAATAAATATTGACTAATAAAAATATCAATTCAATTTTAACTTATCTATGATCATCTGGCACTTCTCACATCCTTCATGATTTTTACTGTCATTGACAATAGCAAAGCAACCACACTTGCAAATTTTTTTCAGGAAGCTACATTATAACCCAACCACTTTTAATTTTAAAAGTCAGTGAAGATTATAAATGATCTTATGTTATCTTTTATATTGATGAAAATGGTTAACATAGAACTGAAAATCAATGTAAAGTTTAAGATGATAAGACCTTATGTAACCTTCATTGAATTCAAATTAACTTCATCTTTTTGTTGTTCACTCTTTTAAGTTACGTTTAATTTTGATGACACTTTTTGGAGTTTTATTGACAAGAAATTGGAGTGATTTGTTATTTTTTTTTCTCCAATTCATTTTACAGATGAGAAAATTGAGACAAACATCTTTAAATTACTTATCCAGTGTCACACAACTATTAAGTATCTAAGGACAGATTTTTTTACTCAGGAAGATTACTGCAGGCCTGGGGTTCTGCCATTTGTGCCACCTGATTTCATTAACATTTCTTGTAGAAGAAGACAAATCTTGGGAGAATGTTATATAATGTGGTACTAGATATGAAGTTCAACATTGGCTACTAGTCATGATCCTATGAACCTAGCTAAACTTTCCATTTTGAGTTACTCATATGCTAAAGTAAGATAAAATTATGAACATTATTTATATCATATGGTTGCAAGATATCACTACTTGAAGTCACTATATAAACATAAACTATCAATGATATATTAATATAGTTCCAAATAGTCAAATGAACTTTGCAAAGGTATTGTTTATAATGAGGAATTTTCCATGTTGGAAGACCTCTAAATATATTATTTAGTCTCAAGAGTTGGAAGTTTTTCTTGATATTAGGAAAAAATATATTTAAAGGTTAAATACCACTGGAAAGTATCATAGAATAAACGATGGGAATTTTTCTCATTAACATTTATATATTATATACAAGGCTCAGGTTCAGTACTAGTGATCCATTTAATATAATTTTTTTTACAAAATTAATGTCCAGTGATCTGCCAACAAGTCCTATCTAAAAAAAAGGTTAAAATATAAGACAAAATAAAATATATTTTGAATTCTTATCTAAAAAATCAATTTATCATAAAAAATTCTTAAGACAAAGTTATTGACCAAAATAGGCCAATTGATGTATACATTTCCATTTACAAATCAAGAACATCTAAAAGACAGAAAGGTTGTAAAATATATAGTTATTATAGAAATCCATAATTAATTACTAATAAAAAATCTGAGTTCGTCTTATACAATATAAAATTTAATTAAATTGATATCTAATATGTATAAAACAAAACTATATGTGTAGATAACATTTATAATTTATACAATGAAATACAATTGCTAAATCTAATAGTATCTTCTCATCCTAATTCTGCCTCATAACTTCATAATATTTGATACTGCTGATACTTCTTTTTATCTTTATGTGCTCTCAGAATTTTCATGACACCATTTTTCTTATGCTTCTTTATTTGTCTGAAAATTCCTTCATGCATTCTAAATCAAACAATCTTCCAAGCTTCAATACTTCTCTTGTTGCTCTTGGTAAGTCTTCTTTTCAATCATATTCAACTTTTTTGATCCAATTTGGGCAAAAAGTTTGGACTTTTTTTTCTCAGCTTAATTACCAAATGATTTAATTGACATACCTAGAGTCACATAGATACTAAGTGTCTAAAACTAGGCTTAAACTCAGGTCTTCCTGATGCTAAACTCATCACTCTATTCACTGTATCACCTTTCTGTTGAAGGTAATAATATCTAATTTTTTAGTCACTCACTTCACAAACTCATAAGTAACCTTAAGTCCTCATATCACTTAATCATACATATTCAAACAATGGTCAGATATTCATCTGTCCCTTTTCAATATCTCTTGAATCTATAACCACTTCTTTCTATTCAAACAGGCATGCTCTTCTTCAAACTCTCATCACCTCTCACTTGCACTACTAAAATAATATTTACATTGATCCTAATGATTCAAATCTTTCTTCATTTCAATCTACCCTTCACATAGTTACCAACATGATTTTCTTAAACATCTTTCATCATCACTATGTAACAAATTCCAGTGGTTCCTTTTATCTACAATATCTAATGCCAACTCATTGTTTAAAATTTAAAGTTCTTTACAACTTGACTCCAACCTCAAGCTATCCCTGTAGCTGCATTGCACATTATTCCCATCTACATAATGTTGATATAGGATAGCTATTTTACTGATCCTCAAACAGTCTGATTAGACCATTTTATAATAAAGCCAACTTTTTTTCATTTATAGTATTTCCTCTTTCACTCCTTCCATTTTCTGGATCTCTAACATTTACTCTCTCAAGATGATACAGCTTTCCTGACAATATTTTCAGCTCTAGTTACTACTTACTATTCAAATGAAGAAGTTGAAAAATGCCTTGCTCCCCTTGCCACATCCAAGCTCACACTCCATTCCTATAACTCATGTTTGTTTGTTTGTTTGTTTTTTTGAGGTTTACTCAAACCATATCTACAACACATAAAAATTCCAGTTGATATTTTTGCCAGCCTCCAGTATATTTATCTTATTTAATAAAAATCAATAATTTATGTATCTGGCTCAGTCTTTCCTCTACAAATCCTGCTCTCACATCATGTGACTTCAACATACATAATGATACTCCTTCAAACTCCTAATCCCTGAATCTTTCAATTCATTTCCCAAAATCTCACCCTATCCTCAGCTACACAAAGAGGTGGTCACACTCCTGATCTTGCCATCTACAATTGTTACCAACTAATATTCAAGTGTTTCACTTAAACATTCATGAATTCTGAAATTCCCTTATGTAATCACAATATACTGTCATTACTCCTGTACCTCTCCCTTCCACTAGATATAATTTTTGTCCTAAATGTGACCACTAACCACTCCACCCTTATGGTCTTTCTTAGGCCACAAACCCACTGAACTACTTTTTACATTCCTTTCTTTCCCCTCCCCTACTCCTTGACCCTTTGGTGAACTTGTTCAGTTCTATCAACTTCTTTTGAATCTCTTTCCCTTTTTTTGCTGATTTTGATCTGATGAGCTTCTGACTTAAACTATATCTTGGCTTGCCCATTTGTCTTGGACCATTTGTTACTGAATAAAATTAGAGAAAAGAAAGAAACCATGTTGACTGAATCCAGTACAGATTTTTGTTACATGTCTTCTACTGGGCCATCACTGTGACATACTCTAATGTTTCCATAATTTATTCACCATCTATACCTTTCCATTTTCTTTGCTGAATTTTTGTCTAATTTATCTCCTCTGATAGTGGATATACCAAGAGTTCCATCTCTACTATTTTGCTTGGTGATCACTTCAACTTCCATAAATTTAATTATCATCTGTATGCTGATGATTCTCAAATCTGATCATCTATTCCTAACCTCATTGTTGATATCCAGTCTGACAGCTGAAACTGTCTATGAAATAGTAGACATATAAACCCATCATATAGAAAAGTAAATTAAGTTTCTTTTCCTCCAAACTCTTCCTTCATTATTTTTTCTCTTACTGTCAAAAGTACTATTTTGGCAGTCTCTCATGCTCACAGCCTAAGTGTCATCTTTGATTCATCTTTCTCTCACCCACCATATTCAATATGTTGGCAAAGGCTGCCAATTTTGTTTGTAATTTCTCTCATGTAAACTATCTTCTATACCCTGAAAAAATCACTCTATTAGTGTAAGCCCTCAGTATCTTATGTTTAGACTGTTTCTTTGTCTCCCTATCTCCAGTCTCTCTCCTGTTCAATGCCTCCTATAATTAACTGACAAATCTTCTTAGACTGCTAGTCTGTCCATGTCACTGATCTATTCAATAGGCATCAGTGTCTCCTCATCATCTGAAAGATCAAATATAAAACTCTTTGAAATTCAGTGTTTGTTTGTTTTTTTATAACATTTCCTTTCCTCACTTTCACGTCTTCAGTCCTACCAATGCACTCTGTCATTCAAGCGACACTGACCTCTTATGCTTTGATCATATGACATAATATTTTAAACATATAGAAAAGTGTCTGTACATAGCAAAGTTGTAATAAAAACTCATTCTTTTCCTTTTCCTTTGTCCAACGCTTTCCAAATCTTGACTTCATGCATTTTTCACTGGCTGTCACTTATTCATGGATGCTTTCTTTCTATCCCTTGACTTTTCAGACTCTTTCACATCTCACATAACATAAAATCTTATTAGCCTTTTCTGATCCCCTTAATGCTTGTTCCTTACTTTTCTTGAGTATCACCAATTTATACCTTATACATCTTGTTTATATGGTTTATACAATTGTTTGTATGTTTTCTTTCCCATTAGAATGTATTTCTCAGGAACAGGGTCTCTATTTTGCTAAACTTTATATTTCCTGAGATTGGGACAAATTACCTCATTGAAGTTGCTTCAGAAATTTTTATTAACTTATAAAATTCAGTGCTCTTAATAACCAAATAACCAAAATTTATCAGATATATCAATAAATTTTTTAAATGGCTGAAAAAGTAATACAAATTTGTAGGACAATAGGCAATTTAATATTGATATTTAGGTATAATGTCATGAGTATTATCAGATATTGCCATAAAAAGTTTATAAAGGGAAGGACTGTAAATTGAACTTTGTATCTTTTATAGCACTGAAATTTTTAGATCAGAACTTCTTTAACTTTTTAAAGTTTAAAACTTAAAATACACAACGTTTTACTTCATAAACTTTTATGCAACCCAGGGTATATGTAAAAGATATAGAACTTGAACACTTACTGATAATAAATCATGATTTCACAAACTCTACATTCACTTATATAACTCCATAAGGGATTTTAACCCAGTTTAAAAGTTTTGCATCTTAGCATACTCTGTTGTTTAATTGATGAGATTTGAAAAAAATTTCTATGTACTTTATAATACCAGTACATATGTTGTAATAATCACTGATAGCATTATCCATTTGTGCAGCTTAAGAACAGTAATTCTTTTAATGATTTCAACTGTGGGCTCAGGCCCATTAAGAGAAATGGATACAATGCTTCGTATCAGTTGCTACTTGGTTTTTCAGAGCAACTCTCACTGAAGTAAAGTAACATTCTATTTGGTTTATAGCCTAAGAATTATATTTGCTTTCAGAATAGCTAGAAATGTAATTATTTTAAGATATAAAAATAGTATCTCCAGAGAATATAATAAAATATTTTATAATGCCTTGAATATTGGGAATTTGTAGATTTTTCTGTGCCATAAAATTTCCATTTTTCTGCTTATTAATGTATTAATAAGCTATTGTAATACTGGGAATTTTACTTTAGCATTATAAAAGTCATATGTGCAAAAATACTAGGCCCTCAAATCACTAATTTATCCCTACCCATTTATGTAGCCGGATATAACTTCTGTTTTATAATTTTCAAATGTATCATTCTAATAATTTTTTTTCTAGTCAAAAAAATTGGGACTAGGGGGAAGATAATAAATATCAGAATTTTCACTTGTTGATAGTAAAAGTATGAATTCCTAAAAAAAAAAAAAAAACTTTTGGCATATAGATATATATGTAAATATATGTGCATGTATATAAATTGATGCGAAGACTAACAATTATATGAAGTAAATAAATTAGCTACCATATTTTCTCCCTTCATAGAAGTAAGACACAACCTATATTTTTGTAGCTATTCTTATTTTTTGTTAGATATTTAAATAATGCAGAGAAGTAGCATAGTGCCATAAATGTAATTTCTAACTTTAAAGCCAAGCCTTCCTATGTTTGTCCCACCTCTAACACATCTTGTCTCTGCAATTCTGTGCAAATTATTTGCTAGATCAATAATCTAAGCATCTCTGTAAGACTTGACTATTTGTGTGCATTGCAAATCATCTTGGAGTTCTTAATACTGATGAAATCACAGGTTCAGTCCAATATTAATCATGGACATATTATGTACAATAATAATCCAAGATAATATGATCACTGTAATCTAGGAGATATATGGGCTTCAAATGTACAAACCATAATTCCTGCCCTCAAAATGTTTGTAGCTCACTGGAGAAACATAACATATATGAAGAAATAAATATGGAACATAATTTGAATAAGAGAATACTTACAATTCAGGGCCACAGGAAAGGCTTTCAGAAGGTGACATAAACAATTTTAAAAGGAACTAGATATTCTCATACAGAAGAACTAAAGAAAGAGAGCATTGGGCACATGGGGAACTATCAAGTGCAAAGCTATTGTGATAAGATATATAATACTAATTCTAAGGAAACAAGAAGGAAGTTTGATTATAGATTAGAGGCTGAAATAAGATAAAATAACAATAGGAAGATAAGGCAAAGCCATATTGTGAAGGATTTTATTACATCACAGAAACACTTTGTATTTTTTTCCTATAGGCAATACAGAGTAAGTGAAGCTTCTTAAATAGACAAGTGAAATCTCAATTATGTATTTAGGTTTTGGTAGCTATGTAGCAGATGGGGAAAGTTGAGAAACAGGAAGCTGGAAATTTAAATAGAAAGTAAATTCAATGTTTAAAGGTAAGATAAAATAAAACTGAAATAGAGCAGTGATTGTGTGAATACATTGAAGAGGTCAAATGAGTCATATGTTATAAAGATGAGATTGCTAATGTTTGGTTAACTTCTATGACAAAAAGATGAGGAAAAGAGAAAAGTCATAGATAACTCTGAGGTCACAAGATCTGAGAAAGTGATGTTCTTAACTGAAATTATGGAGTTGAAAAATAGATTATTTTAGAAGAGATGACAAAATCTGTTTTGAGTATGTGTTATGTTGATGCCAAAAACAATTCATGATGTGGGACCTGAAAAAAGGACAGAAAGAGAAAAGTATAACTTGGGATAAATAAGATATCAGAAAATACAGAATTAGTAATTTTGACTGTGAATGTGAATGGGATGAACTCTCCCATAAAACAGAAGCAGATAGCAAACTGGATTAAAAGCAAGGATGAACAAAATATATTGCTTACAAGAAACACAGTTAAAGCAAAGAGATAAATATACAGTAAAGGTAAAAGGGGAACAGAATCTTCTGCTTCATTGAAGTATAAAAAGCATCTCAGATCAAGTAAAAGGAAAAAAAAGAGGTCTAATTAAAAGATATGAGGAATGTAACTACATCCTGCTTGCATAGATAATGAAATAATATCAACACTAAAATTAGATGCACTAAGTGATATAGCATCTGAATTTCTAGTGGGAAATCTCAATCTTGCTGTCTCAGAACTAGATAAATTGAACCACAAAATAAATAATAAAGAAGATAAAAAGGTAAATAGAATTTTAGAAAAAGTTAAATATTATAGATCTTTGAAGGAAATAGAATGGAGATAGAAAGAAGTGTACATTTTTGCTAGCTGTTCATTGAACCTACACAAAAATTGACCGTGTATTAGGGCATAAAACCCTCAAAATCAAATCAAACACAGAAAGGCAGAAATAGGAAATGCATCTTTTTCAGCTCATGATGCAATAATAATCACATGCAATAAAGGGGCAGGGAAAAATGGACCAAAAATTAAGTGGAAAATAAAATAATCTGATTCTAAGGAAAAAATTGGTAAAACAACAAATCACAGATTTGTTTTCATAGATTTCATCCAAAAGCAAGACAAAAATGACAACATACCAAAATTTATGTATGCAGCAAAAACCATTCTTTTAAAATTTATTTTATTACAGTTTTTTTTTATTTACAAAACATACACATAGGTAATTTTTCAACATTGACTCTTGAAAAACACTCTGTTCAAATTTTCTTCACCTTCCTCCTCCCTTACATAGCAGGTAGTCCAATACATGTTAAATAGATTAAAATATATATTAAATCTAATATATGCATACATATTAACGCAGTTATCTTCTTGAAAAAGAAAAATCAGATCTAGAAAGAAAAAAACCTTAGGAGGAAAACAAAAATGCAAGCAAACAATAACAAAAAGAGTGAAAATTCTATGTTGTGGTCCATACTCAATTCCCATGGTCTCCTTTTTGAGTGTAGATGGTTCTCTCCACCACTGAACAACTGGAACTGATTTGAATCATCTCATTGCTGAAGAAAGCCATGTCCATTAGAACTGATAATCATATCTTGTTGTTGCCATGTATAATGATCTGCTGGTTCTACTCATTTCAGTTATCATCCGTTTATATTATTCTCTCCAGGCCTCTATGAAATCATTCTGCTGGTCATTTCTTACAGAATAATAATATCCCATAATATCCATATACCACAATTTATTTAATCATTCCCCAATTGACGGGCATCCAATCAATTTCCAGTTTGTTGCCACTAAAATACTTTTGCACATTCGGGTCCTTTTCTCTCCTTTAAGATCTCTCCAGGATAAAGTCCAGCAGAAACACTGCTGGATCAAAGGGTTTACACAGTTTGCTTACTTTTGAACATAGTTCCAAATTGCTCTCCAGAATTATTGGATCCATTCAGATACACTAATACATTGTTGGCAAAATTCTGTACTGATCCAACCATTATGGAGAGCAATTTGGAACTATACCAAATGGGATTTCAGACTATGTATACCCTTTGATCCAGTAATGCTTTTACTGGTCTTTTATCCTAAAGAGATTGTAAAGGAGGAAAAGGGACCCACATGTGCAAAAATATTTATGACAGCTTTTTTTTTTTTTTTTTTTTTTTAGTGGAAAGAAATTGGAAACTGAGTGGATGTCCATCAATTGGAGAATGGCTGAATAATTTAGGGTACATGAATGCTATTGAATATTGAATATTTTTGTTCTATAAGAAATGGTCAGCAGGATGATTTGAGGCCTGGAGAGATTTACATGATTTGCTGCTAAGTGAAATGATCAGAATCAGGAGAGTATTATACATGGCAACAGGATAATATGATGTTCAATTCTGATGGATATGGCATGCATTAGCAAAGAAGTGATTTATTATTTTTTGTTATAGCTTTTTATTTCCAAGATATATGCACAGGTCATTTTTCAGCATTGACAATTGTAAAACCTTTTGTTCCAACTTTTCCCTCCTTCCTCTGCCCCTTCCCCCAGATGGCAGGTTGACAAATACATGTTAAATATGCTAAAGTATAAGTTACATACAATATATGTATACATGTCCAAACAGTTATTTTCCTGTACAAAAAGAATCAGACTCTGAAATAATGTACAATTAGCCTGTGAAGGAAATCAAAAATGGAGGCAGATGAAAATAGAGGGATGGGGAGTTCTATGGAGTGGTTCATAGTCATCTCCCAGAGTTCTTTCCCTGAGTGTAGCTGATTCAGTTCATTACTGCTCTATTGGAACTGATTTGGTTAATCTCATTGTTGAAGAGGGCCATGTCCATCAGAATTGATCATCATATAGTATTGTTGTTGAAGTATATAATGATCTTCTGGTCATGCTCATTTCACTTAGCATCAGTTCATATAAGTCTCTCCAGAACTTTATGAAATCATCCTGCTGGTCATTTCTTATAGAACAATAATATTTCATAATATTCATATACCATAATTTATTCAGCCATTCTTCAATTAATTGGCATCCACTTAATTTCCACTTTCTGGCTACTACAAAGAGAGCTGCCACAAATATTCTTGCACATAGAGGCCCTTTCCCCTTCTTTAAAATATCTTTGAAATGTATGCCCAGTAGTAACACTACTAGATCAAAGGGTATGCAAAGATTGATAACTTTTTAAGCAAAGTTCCAAATTGTTCTCCAGAATAGCTGGTTTTATTCACAATCCCATCAACAATGTATCAGTGTCTCAGTTTTCCCACATCCCCTCCAATATTCTGCATTATCTTTCCCTGTCATTCTAGCCAATCTGACAGGTGTATAATGGTATCTCAGAGTTGTATTAATTTGCATTTCTATGATTAATAATGACTTGGAGCATCTTTTCATATGGCTAGAAATGGTTGTACCTTCTTGATCTGAGAATTGTCTGTTCACATCATTTGACCATTAACTGGAGAAGGGCTTGATTTCTTATAAATTAGAGTCAATTCTCTATATATTTTGGAAATGAGGACTTTATCAGAACCTTTGACTGTAAAAATGTTTTCCAAATTTATTGCTTCCCTTATAATCTTGTCTGCATTAGTTTTGTTTGTACAAAAATTTTTAATTTGATATAATCAAAATTTCCTATTTTGTGATTAATAATGATCTCTAATGATCTCTACTTCTTCTTTGGTCATAAATTCCTTCCTCTTCCACAGGTCTGAGAGGTAAACTATTCTATGTTCTTCTAATTTATTTATATTCTCATTCTTTATGCTTAGGTCATGAGCTCATTTTGACGTTATCTTTGTACGGTGTTAAGTGCGGGTAAATGTCTAGTTTCTGCCATACTAATTTTCAATTTTCCCAGTAATTTAGTCAAACAGTGAGTTCTTATCCCCAAAGCTAGGGTCTTTGCATTTGTCACTAGATTATTAATGTTATTGTCCGTTTTGTCCTTTGAACCTAACCTATTCCACTGATCAACTAGTCTATTTCTTAGCCAATACAAAATGGTTTTGGTAACCGCTGTTTTATAATATAATTTTAAATCTGATACAGCTAGGCCAGCTTCGTTTGATTTTTTTTTTCATTAATTCCCTTGAAATTCTTGACCTTTTGTTATTCCATATGAACTTTGTTATTATTTTTTCTAGGTCATTAAAATGGCTATTGGGGACTCTGATTAGTATAACCCTAAATAAATAGATTAATTTAGGTAGTATTGTCATCTTTATTATATTTCCTCACCCAATCAAAGAGCATTCAATATTTTTCCAATTGGTTAGATCAGACTATATTTGTGTGGAAAATTTTTAGTAGTTTTGCTTATATAGTATCTGATTTTCCTTGGCAGATAAATTCTTAAATATTTTATACTACCTGTAGTTACTTTAAATGGAATTTCTCTTTGTAACTCTGTTGGATTTTGTTAGTGATATATAAGAATGCTGATGACTTATCTGGGTTTATTTTGTATCCTGCAACTTTGCTAAAGGTGTGGATTATTTCTAATAAGTTTTTAGTAGAATCTCTGAGGTTCTCTAAGAATACCATCATATCATCAGCAAAAAGTGATAATTTTGTTTCCCCATTATCTACTCTAATTCATTTAATTACTTTCTCAACTCATTGCCAAAGCTAGCATTTGTAATACAATATTGAACAATAATGGTGATGGGGGCAACCTTGTTTCACTTATGATTTTATTGGGAATGGTTCAAGTTTATCCCCATTATATATGATGGTTCTGATTGTTTTACATAGATACTACTGATAATTTTTTAAAATTTATTTAGTTATTTTTTAAAATTAATTTTATAATAATAACATTTTTGACAGTACATATGCATAGGTAATTTTTTACAACATTATCTTTTCCACTCCTTTCTGTTCTGAATTTTCCCCTCCTTCCTTCCACCCCCTCCCCTAGATGGCATGCATTCCCATACATATTAATTATGTTATAATATATCCTAGATACAATATATGTGTGCAGAACAGAATTTTGTTGTTGTTGTTGTTGTTGTTGTTGTTGTTGCTGCTGCTGTTGCTAAGGAAGAAATGAATTCAGAAGGTAAAAATAACCTGGGTAGAAAAACAAAAATGCAAACAGTTTACATTCATTTTCCCATGTTCCTTCTCTGGGTGTAGCTGATTCTGCCCATCATTGATAAATTGGATCTGAGTTAGATCTTCTCTTTGTTGACAATATCCACTTCAATCAGAATACATCCTCATAAAGTATCATTGTTGAAGTGTATAGTGGTCTCCTAGTTCTGCTCATGTCACTCAGCATCAGTTTATGTAAGTCTCTCTAAGCCTCTCTATATTCATCCTGCTGGTCATTTCTTACAGAACAATAATATTCCATAACATTCATATACCATAAGTTACCCAACCATTCTCCAATTGATGGGCATCTATTCATTTTCCAGTTTCTAGCCACTACAAAAAGGGCTGCCACAAACATTTTGGCACATACAGGTCTCTTTCCCTTGTTTTAGTGTTTCTTTGGGATATAAGCCCAGTTGCTACTGATTATTTTAAGGAAAAGTCATTCCTTAATTTTTATTTATTATAATATTTATTATTATAAGTTATTCCTTAATAATTAACCTAATCCTATACTCTCAAATGTTTTTAATAGGAATGGTTGTTGGATTTTATCAAATGTTTTTTTCTGTATCTATTGAAATGATCATATGGCTTTTGTTAATTTGGTTATTAATATGGACAATTATGTTAATAGTTTTCCTAATATTGAACCAGCCCTGCATTCCTAGTATTAAATCCTACTTGATCATGGTGTATTCTCCAGGGGATGATTTTCTATACTATTTTTGCTAATATCTTATTTAAGATTTTAGCATCAATATTCATTAGGGAGATTAATATAATTAGCTTCATGATATTCAATTAATTGCTCTCCCACTAGTTTCCACATATCTGGCTAAATTTTTTTCTTCCTTAAAGAGCCAAGGAGACATACACACCAATATATTTAAGAGTCCAGTGATCTGCTTCCAAATTATCAATAAAACTTGTTTCTTTATTAACCTACCTATGCATGCTACACACACTCACTTGTGGTGGGGAAGGCTCTTTTCTTAGTATTTGCTTGATTTCAACTGAAAATAGAAGTCACTAGTTTAGGCCTGACCAAAGTTTCCTGTGTATCTATTTTTGGACTCACCCTATTTCCTGGTCACAGGGACTTCTCCATTGAGATTATGATCACATCAGTTGAACTGCTGAGTCTAGGTCCTTACATACAGAGCCTCACATTTAGGGCCTCATGTCTAATGTCCCACTTTAGGTGCCAAAATGTAATGTCCTGGCCAGTTTTGTGGAGGATCTCTGGACATGCTTTGATCTTATTGGGACAGTTACCATGAGCATGGTCAGGGATAGTGTCTGAATGGAGTTGGGAGTCTGAGCTGGAGCTTGAGCTCTCTCCTCTCCAGTCCTTAAATAACTTAGTATAATTGCATCAATACAGCACACTGAGCATGTGCCAACTGTAGAACCATTACATGGCCATATCACACTAAGTACTAAGTATATGTGACTTAGAGAATCATTATCTCATCGATTACACTGAATAAACACCCTGTTGTAAGTATCCTTGTTTCAAAAATACTTTTCGAGAGTTCCCCAATATCTGTGGTCCTCTACACCCTATTATTTCTCTTTTCCCTTCTATTTAGCCTTCCCCTTCACTTTTCCCCTTGTCCATCCCACTTTTCTATAAGATGAAAAATGTTTCTTGGTGAAACCAAATATATATATATATATATATATATATATATATATATATATATATATATATATGTATGTATGTATGTATGTATAATTCATTCTTTGGGCCAAATCTGATGAGAGTAAGATTCACACAATATTCATCACCCTCCCTTTTTTCCCTCAAGTATATGTTTTCTTCCTCTTCCTGAGATGTAATTTCCCTCATTTTTACCTTCACTTTCCCCTTTTTATTCTGTTACAATCCCCCTTCCATCTATAGTTTCTTTTTTATTGTAAAATCAGATTATACATGTATTCTTAATGTATACTCATAACAGAAATACAGTACTCAAGAGTTTATGCTTTTTTAAAAAATATATATTTTTATGCTTCTCTTGAGTTCTATATTTGGAGGCCAAATTTTTCGTTTACCTGTGATCTTTTCATCAAAAAATAGATGGAATGCACCAGTTTCGTTGAATACCCATCTTCTTTCCTAAAAGAAAATGCTCATTTTAGCAGAGTAATTTATTTTTGACTGCATTCCAAGATAATTCGCCTTTTGAATATCATATTCCAGGCCCTTTTATCCTTTAAAGTGGAAGTTTCTAGGTCCTGAATAATCCTTATTGTATCTCCTTGATATTCGAATTGTTTCTTTCTGGATGATTGTAATTTTTTCCCTTGGTCTGATAATTCTCAGATTTAGCCATCTTTTTCCAGAGATGTTTGGTGAATTCTTTCAATGGTCATTTTATCTTCTATTTCTATGATATTTGGGCAGTTCTCTTTGATGATTCCCTGAAAGAGAATGTCTAGGCTCTTTTTGTCATCATGTATTTCAGAGAGTTCAATAATCCTTAAATTGTCTTTCCTATATCTATTTTCCAGGAAAGTTATTTTCCCAATTAGATATTTTACATTTTTTTCTATTTTTCTTTTTTTTTTGTTTTTTTTTTTTTTTGTTTTTTGTTTTTTGTTTTGCTTGACAGATTCTTTTTGTCTCATTGAGATTTACATATGTCCATTTCTGAAATGTAGTGTATTGTTTTCTTCATTTACTTTTTTTCACTTCTTTTTGCATTTGTCCAATTGAATTTTTAAATGAGCTGTTTTGTTCTGTGGATTTTTTTTTTTTTATTATATATATATATATATATATATATATATATATATATATATATATATATATATATATATATATATATATATATATATATAATTTTATAATATTATCCCTTGTATTCATTTTTCCAATTTACCCCCCCTCCCTCTATTCCCTCCCCCCGACGACAGGCAATACCATACATTTTACATGTGTTACAATATAGTCTAGGTACAATACATGTGTGCGAATATCACTTTCTTGTTGCACAATAAACATTAGATTCCGAAGGTACATGCAACCTGGGCAGACAGATATTAGTGCTAACAATTTTCATTCCCCTCCCAGTGTTTCTTCTCTGGGTGCAGCTACCTCTGTCCATCATTGATCAACTGGAAGTGAGTTGGATCTTCTTTATGTTGAAGATTTCCACTTCCATCAGAATACATCCTCATACAGCATTGTTGTTGAAGTGTACAGTGATCTTCTGGTTCTGCTCATTTCACTCAGCATCAGTTGATTTAAGTCTCTCCAGGCCTCTCTATATTCCTCCTGCTGGTCATTTCTTACCGAGCAATAATATTCCATAACCTTCATATACCACAATTTACCCAACCATTCTCCAACTGATGGACATCCATTCATCCTCCAGTTTCTAGCTACAACAAAAAGAGCTGCCACAAACATTTTGGCACATATATGTCTCTTTCCGCTCTTTAGTATTTCTTTGGGATATAATCCCAGTAGTAGCGCTGCTGGGTCAAAGGGTATGCACAGTTTGATAACTTTTTGGGCATAATTCCAGATTGCTCTCCAGAATGGCTGGATTCTTTCACAACTCCACCAGCAATGTATTAGTGTCCCAGTTTCCCCACATCCCCTCCAACATTTGTCATTATTTGTTCCTGTCATCTTAGCCAATCTGACAGGTGTGTAGTGGTATCTCAGAGTGGTCTTAATTTGCATTTCTCTGATCAGTAGTGATTTGGAACACTCTTTCATGTGAGTGGATATAGTTTCAATTTCTTCCTCTGAGAATTGTCTGTTCATATCCTTTGACCATTTATCAATTGGAGAATGGTTCGGTTTCTTATAAATTTGGGTCAGTTCTCTATATATTTTGGAAATGAGACCTTTGTCAGAACCTTTGTTTTTAAAAATATTTTCCCAATTTGTTATTTCCCTTCTAATCTTGTTTGCATTAGTATTATTTGTACAGAAACTTTTTAGTTTGATGTAATCAAAATCTTCTATTTTGTGATCAATAATGATCTCTAGTTCTCCTCTGGTCATAAATTCCTTCCTCCTCCACAAGTCTGAGAGGTAGATTATCCTCTGTTCCTCCAATCTATTTATTATCTCCCTCTTTATGCCTAAATCATGGACCCATTTTGATCTTATCTTGGTATATGGTGTTAAGTGTGGATCCATATCTAATTTCTGCCATACTAATTTCCAGTTTTCCCAACAGTTTTTTCCGAATAATGAATTTTTATCCCTAATGTTGGAATCTTTGGGTTTTGTTCTGTGGATTTTTTTTGACATTTCACAAATCCTGTTTTTTAAGAAGTTATTTTCTTTTTCTGTTTCACAAATATGTTTTTCTGGGAGTTATTCTTTACCCCCATTTTATCAAATCTATCATTTAATTAGTTATATGCTTTTTCCATTTAACTAAGTCTATTTTGTGTTGCCTTTTCAAGACCCTCTTGCAAAGTTTTCATTATCTTTCCCCATTTTTCTTTTAGCTCTTTTAAGATCCTTTTAAATTTCTCCTAGGAGAGCCTTGTGCTTTGGGGATCATGTTACACCACCTTTTGGGTCTTCATTTTGAGAAAATCTGCTTTTTATCTCCTCAGGAATTGAAATCTGTTCTTCTCTTCCACCATAAAAGCTCTCAATTGTTAGATAATTCTTTTTTTTACTCATTTTTTTTGTTAACATTTGCCTTTAAAATGGGAGAGGTTTTCCAAGTCATTGTAGCTGTGCTGAATATGTGCTGATTCACTCCCGATGCTGGTTAAGTATGGCCAGGTCATCTGAGATTCTGGCATTTTGGGGTTCACTATTGATCTTTTGTGTTTGTGGATGTTTTATAACTTCTCTGCTGATAACTGACTTGCAACCAGAGCAGAGTGGCCAATACTGCTGTAAATTCCTCCCTTTGGAGATCCTCTGCCATGTGGAGTCTGCAATGCTGATGGTGACAGCAATGCCCCAGGGCTCTCTGCAGTCTGCACTATAGTTTGTGTTCAGCTGTTTGTATTAGGCTTCCTGCCTCCCGTTTCAGATTGAAGCACACCTTTTCTGGTCTGTTTCCTCCCATAAATTCTCTGTTATGCAGAGTTTACACTGCTACACTGAGACTGTACTGCCCCAGGATTCTGAACTGTCTGCACTGGTGTTTCTATTCAGCTGGTTGCTCTGACAGCCTGCCTCCCATTTCCAGTTGAAACAGACATTTTCTGGCAATCTTTGAAATTATCTTCTACTGTTAATTTGTTGCACTCTCAGTATTTGTGGGTTCTGCAGTCCAGAGCTAATCCAGAGGCTGGATTTCATTTTGAGAGATGTAAAGAAGGTCAGAGAGAAACATGTGTCATCTCTGCCATCTTGGCTCTGCCAATTGTGATTCTATATACATTTTTAATTTGCAATAGCAGATATCCTGTTCACTTCACTTTTGTACCAAGATCAGAAAAGACTTGTGACTTCTTACAAGCTCAATTTATTTAGCACAGACATAAATCAGGTGCTTCCATTCTTACTATGAGCCTAGCCCTGTGGAACAACTTTAATCTCAGGTCAACTAAAAACCTTTTAAGTTCCTGTCTGTAGGCAACATATTATGAGAAGACCCTCACTATTCAATACTTATGGTTCCCTCTTCTGTTTACCGCCAATCCCCTTCACCTTTACATTATCTGCCTGCCCAGTGGCTTTAGACCTTTCCAGCTTTTCTTTTTTTCTTTCTTTTTCTTTAAAAGAATGTAATCTCCTTTAGTATAGGGACTGGCTTTGTTATTGTTGTTTTAGTATCACCAGTACTTACCACAGAGTCTGATACATAATGTCATAAATGTTTAATCAGTCTCACTGTCTGCTCTATGTCTCTGTCACTCAATCTCTATTTCTGTCTCTATTACTCTCTCCTTCTTTCCTTCTCTCTCTCTCTGTCTCTGTGTCTGCGTCTGTCTCTGTGTTAGTCTCTTTTTCTCTTTCTCCTGACAAAAGATATCTCTTATCCTTACTCTTTCCAATATAAAGGCTAAGTCAAATAGCATTAAAGAGAGTCCACTTATGCATAGGGCTATAAGGAAGACAAAATATCTGTACCAAAATATATTTACTAATAGTTTCTAGTTTTGTTGTTATTTTTAATATGATAAGAAAAAAAAGTAAGATGAAGAATTGGGTTATTTAATTTTGGTAAATGTATGTTTTGTAAATCATTTGGTTTCTTCTTCCTCTCCTCTATCCCCAAACTGGATATCTAAGAAGCTAATATTATTGAAAGTAAATCTGTTCTAACTATATGAAAAATGGAAAAACTGAAAAAATAAGCTGAATTTCACATATCAAATTTTGCTTTTAGGAATACTTAAGTACCAGCCAGAATGTTCCTAACAGCTTTCTAAAAAGAAATAATAAAATAAATCATGACAGCTTGCGATTTCAAAGCATAAAGTCATCACTCATAGAAAAAAAGCACTAGTGTGTTTTTTATAAGCTTTATTGCAAGCATCTAAATTTGAAAGAGAGTTGTGTCTTCCCTAAAACATCAATTGCTCTCATTTTTCATAAATGTTTTCATGAAAGTGGCAAACAAAACAGTGAGTTTCAATATGAAATGGATGAGATACACACAAAAAAATCAAAGCTATAATTATACAGGTGTATAATATCATAAAATGTAAGTGATGTTGTTTTACAAAAATATAAGTGAGGGAAGACAATGATGAAAATGTTTATGAAAATATATCTATGACAAAGAACTAGAGAGGTAGAGAGATATACTATTGTTAAAAGAAAATATGTGGTTTTCAGGGGAAAATCTCCAAAATTGCCTCCAATCTTTGCCCTTTTCCATTGACCCTAGTACAGTTCATTCAGAAATAGCATTAACATGTGCCCTTGAGTGAGAAGGTTTCCTTTGAAGGATTTCACTATATTGTCTAGGCTTGTAAGGATTGTAGTTATTTAATAAGACTTCTTTAGCTTTGAGAAATACTGGATCCAATTCTCTTGGAAGCTTCATGGGGCTTCTGAGTGTGGAATGATGGGTCATGATCTAATATCCTATGTCCCTAAACCACTATGCAATATAAAGGGAAAATCATTAAGAATTAAAATTGGAAGAATTGCTTCAGAGAAGGAAAATAGTATATTCCTATTCTCTGGAGGTCTTCAAATTTGGAAGATAGATAACTTTTTAGGTATGTTATCAAAGGAGCATAAAATTAGTTCTAGTAGAAACTAATAATCATATAGTTGAAACTTTTTTTTTTCTGGTAAGGAAACTGAAGCTCAGAGTGGCTAATGTTTCACCATAAGTTATATGTATTTAGTATCATAACATTAAGAGACACCTAGGTGGTACAAATAAATGGAGCACTAGGCTTGGAATCAGAAAAACTAGAATTCAAATTCAGTCTCAAAAATTTGTACTGAATAAGTCACTTAGACATATCACTTAACTTCTATTTACTTCAGTTTGTTCAACTAGAAAAGGAAGTTAATAATAACACTTATCTAATAGAGTTGTGAAGCTCAAATAAGATAAAAATGAGGCATTTAGAGTGATTGACACATAGTAGGCAACATTGTTGTTATTATTGCTGTTGTTATTTAGATAGTAAATGATAAAACCAGGTGCAATTTTTTCCCCACAATACCAAATTCAGTACTCTCTTATAGTTGGTAAGTCTCAAGGAATTTTTGTTGAGATCAAGGTTGTCATACATGAACTCTGACTTCAAAATTTGATTTAATTACTCTAATATATTAAAAGCTATTTCCTACTCAGACAATAATCACATATAACAGGAGAACAAGCCATCACCTCATGTCTCTTTCTAGCTGTAGCTCTCTGCAAAAGAAATTTCGAAAATTGCAATTTCACATAGCCTCAATAATGAACTTTATATATATGGAGAAAGCAAGACAGAGAGAGAAAGAGAGAGAGAAGAGAGAGGAGACCGACAGACAGAAACAGAGAGACACAGACACAGACAAAGACAGATAGAGATATAGACACAGACACAGAGAAAGAGACAGAGACAGGTGAAGACAGAGACAGAGAGACAGAGTGAGAGAGAGACAAAGAAAGAGGGAGAGTGAAAGAGGGAGATAGGCAAACAGAGAGAGAGAGAGAGAGAGAGAGAGAGAGAGAGAGAGAGAGAGAGAGAGAGAGAAAGAGAGAGAGATTTATTTTCATTAATGTGGGACAGGGCAGCTAAGTTGTGCAGTGATAGAGCACCAGACTTACCTTCCAGAGTTCAAAATTGACCTCAGCACTCACTTTGAACAAGTCCTGAATCTTTTTTTATCTCAGTTTCCTCATCTGTAAAATGATTCAGAGAAGGAAATGACATCCCAATATCTTTGTGAAGATAATCCCAAATTAATTTATGAAAAGTCAGACATGATCAAAACCACTGAAAAAAAAATTCATACATGTGTATATGTGCGTGTACATATTTAGAAGTGTCAGCACTTGTAAATATGTATACATATAAATACAAACCACCTGCATGCATGTGTATGTGTGGGTGTGGCATATGATGCACATACACACATATATAGAAATATCTGTGCAAATATATATATATATATGTATACATATGTATGTATATACATATACATGTATATACTTTTTTTATTCTTCCTAAGGCATTTGCAACATACTCATCTATCTATATACATAAATAACATCTGCATAAATGATTGTGCACATATGTATATAATGTATATATGCAAGTATGTGCAATTTGTACATATGCTCTCTCTATATGTGTGTATGAACTTAACACATATACATATTCTTATCTTACATGCATATTTATATATGTGTATAGTCTTTATATATTGTGCTTGTATTTGTGTGTATACATAAATATAAAAAATTGCATATGCATAACTTTAAAAATAACAACAATTGTGGGTTATTCTGAAGTTTTAAGTAATCCAGATTTGAGAGTAAAATGAGATCTTTTCTCCAAATAATATTACATATATATATGCATATATGTGTGTGTGTGTTTTAGACACATTTCAATAAATAATTAAGAAAGGGACAAAAGTTTCAGTTCTATATCATAAGCAAATTACTCATCTTAAATGAAGTTACTGGTGATACTTATAAACAGTAAAGCATGTTCCTATATTCTAATCTTCATATAAGTAATATAGATGTTTATATCATATAAGCATGTATGACAAACAGAATAACCATATTTGGCATTTACATGGTCCTTCAAAATTTTGTACATACATTATTTTGAATTTATCCTCAGCAAAAACCTTTGAAGTTCGTATAATAAGTAGCATTAATCCCCATCTCACAAAAGGTGAAACTGAGGATCAACAAGAGTATATAATTTGTCCATGATCATACAATTCATAAAGGTGAAGCAGGATTTGAACACATCTTTGATCCCAGTACTAGAATTATTCCCCTAAGAACATTTTTCCTAGGAACCTTGTCTTCTCATTAGTGACTCCTTCCTCAGGGCCATAATATTAAGAAGCACTTTACTGATAACTCTGCTTTTTGGGGGAATTTCTACTATGTCTGGATATCCCTTAATTCTGCTTGTTGGCCCTATTTTCTTTCTTCCTCTTTTCAATTCCAGAACTCTTGTTTGTGCTATTCTCTCCTATTACAATTTAATCTCCTAGAGACTAAGAACTATAATTTTTTTGTAGGCATAGAGTTTAACAGAATGACAAAATATAATAAAGCACTATCTCTATCTCTGGTCTCCCTTTGTTTGTCTGTATTTCTGTCTATATCTCAGTTTCAGTCTCTCTCATCTGCCTACCTACCTACCTGTCTGTCTGCCTACCTACCTACCTACCTATCTGTCTGCCTATCTATCTATCTGTCTGTCTATCCATCTATCCAGCTATCTACCTTTTCATCTATAGTCTTACAATTGCACCTGAAGTCCTATGGAAAAAGCATAGTCACTTCACTAGAATGTTAAGCAAGTTGGAAAATCTTCTGGGCTCTGTTGTCCATTTCACACATTGGTGGGATGAAGCTGTTGTAATGATATTCCCCAGAGTGGAGAAGACAGTAGCAAAAGAAGATGTTTTTTACCTCCTTACATTCACATATACTGGTCAGAATTGACCATTATGTTTCCTATCAATTCTTACATCTAATTTTCCAGTTAAGCTCATTTATCTAGGCCAATTTAGGACACCCCCCACACACACACACACAAACACACACATAAATCCATAATAATCAGGCCTGAAGCACTGTGAAGATGAAATTAGAACTAGAACGGGTATAAAAACAAGCCAGATTTTTCTCCATTTGAACCCATTTAAATATATATTTCCAGGTAATCTAGTCTTCCTTATATTAAAATCAACCAGACATAGGACACTATAATTTCTTGTAGGAATATTACATTTTATGTGAGATTTCTGGAGAAGGATTTCTTTAGGCTTATCCTAGATAAAGATGTTTTCAGTCTACTTACTGACCTTTCAGAGAAATATAATTCCATAAGTAACCCATAGGGCAATTGACAGTTATATTGGGTATAAATAGGCTTTAACACATTGCCAATGGCTTATATATAGGCAATAGCATTAAATTCATTAAGGGTCTATATGACTAGAAGGTGAATGCACTCACTATTGATACATGGAATGTGATACATGAAAATACAGTAAGATTCGTCCAAAAAGTTGAGCATCTCTTCTTGGGAGAGCAATCAGCAGTTGTCACCTATAATTAGCATCTCTGAGGGAAATGAGACTGACAAATGAAGGCCAGCATACCAAAAGTCCAATCTGGATACTCATTTTTCCAGATGACCACAGAGAAATGGAATGTCATGAAGCTAGCATAGATTTTACAATCAAAACCAGTCTAGTCAACAATCTTACATGCCTACCAAAATAAGTGAACAGCAGGCTCATAACAATGCAATTGCCACTTTCAGGAAAGTGACATGTCACAGTGTATATGTTCCTATTATGACAAATCCTAATGAGATCAAATAAAAAAATTCATTGTGACCAGAAGACCCTAAAATGTGCTAAAAGAGGACAAATTTATAATTGTGGGTTATTTTAATACATAGGTAGGCATAGAGTACCAAGAATGGAAGGGAATCATTGAAAGGAATGAAGTTAGCAACAGCAATATCAATGGTCGCTTAGTACTGAAGACTTACCTATACACCTCTTAACCAATAATGATTTTGTTCACCTAAATAAAATAAAATTTTGTGAATGTCCCCTCACAGAAAACATTAAGATCTTGCAAACTATGTCATTATAAAGGGAAGAGATTGACAGGCAATAAGAACAATGAAGGTGATGTGTGATGAAAAATGCTGAACTGATTGGAGAGTTATCCTCTTCAAGGAAAATAAAAATATTCAACAAAAGCAAACAAAAATATTCAAATACCAGAACATTATCATTTCTCCAAGATAGCACAATTTGTTATTAACCATTTGTTGCTAACATTTCCTTACGGAAAAAGGTAAGCCAAGTCATGTCTGGCAACCATGGAATAGAAAAGAACTAGGGAGTTTTCAAAGATTTGGTGTATAGCATTGCATCTACTCACATGGAACAGAATACTCCCAAACATCAAGACTGGTTTGATGAAAATAATGGAGAAATACTGATGTTAGTGACAGAAAAATGAGATTTTCATGGGATTTCCCAGTAGAAATGTTTCTCAGCAGGATAGTTTGTCTATAAGAAGGCAGCATTTAACTCCAACAAAACTTAAGTAGAAACTAACCTTAGAGAATTGGAGGATTCTTGGCTCGGTAAGAAGTCAGATTAAATTCAGTTTTATGCTGATAGTAACAATTGACTTAGGTTGAAGTCAATTTCTTTCTAGTCAAACTTACAACTGAAAAAAGTTTTGAATAACATTCAGCTTCTCTCC
This sequence comes from Sminthopsis crassicaudata, assembly GCF_048593235.1. Taxonomy (NCBI): domain Eukaryota; kingdom Metazoa; phylum Chordata; class Mammalia; order Dasyuromorphia; family Dasyuridae; genus Sminthopsis; species Sminthopsis crassicaudata. The sequence goes on from NC_133619.1 coordinate 413,912,719, forward strand.
TATGTTAAAGCATCTCGTGCTTAGTCTATTCAATCAAAAATTTGCAAGGCAGGGGGTCCACTGCTCATACAAAAGCTGACTGAAAATGTCCATGTTTTATGTCAATAAGAGGTTATCCTCCCAAAGTTTAAGCATGCCTCCCTTGTATAACTCCATAAAGGTACAATAAATGAATTGTCCTGTGATAATCATAGGGAAGTATGATTCTGTCTTAATAATTGGCCGAAAAGATTTAACCAGTCTTCCTTAATAGATTCATCTTTATCCTGGAAGATGGTCATTTACCTGAGAGCCAGTGTGGCTTCAGAGAGTATCATGGAATGATTGCTATGATGTTTGTTGCCCAAATATGCAAGAAAAATGCTAGAATTAGAACAGAAGTCCATACAGAATGTTTATTGATTTGACCATGGATATCAGTTGTGAAAGTTTGTGGAAAATTCTAACAATATTTGGGTATCTAGAGAAATTAATCAGTATTATACATCAGTTATAATGAAATGCTTGCCCAGGTTCTGAATAAATACAGTGAACTTGTCCCATACTTTATAGCATGACTTTTTTTTGATAATGTTGTCACTCACTTTTTTTTATTAATTTTATAATTATAATATTTTTGACAGTACATATGCATAGGTATTTTTTTACAACATTATCCCTTATACTAACTTCTGTTCTGAACTTTTCTCCTCCTTTCCTCCACCCCCTCCCCTAGATGGCAGGCATTGCCATACATATTAAATATGTTATACTATATCCTAGGTACCATATGTATGTGCAGAACCGAATTTTGTCGTTGTTGTTGCAAAGGAAGAATAGAATTCGGAAAGGTAAAAATAATCTGGGGAGAAAAACAAACAAACAAAAAAAAAGCTAACTCATTTCCCAGTGTTCCTTTTCTGGGTGTAGCTGATTCTGTCCATCATCGATCAATTGGAATTGGATTACCTCTTCTCTATGGTGAAGATATCCTCTTCCATCAGAATACATTCTCATACAGTATCTTTGTTGAAGTGTATAATGATCTCCTAGTTCTGATCATTTCACTTAGCATCAGTTGATGTAAGTCTCTCCAAGCCTCTCTGTAGTCATTTAGCTGGTCATTTCATACAGAACAATAATATTCCATAACATTCATATACCATAATTTACCCAACCATTCTCCAATTGATGGGCATCCATTCATTTTCCAGTTTCTAGCCACTACAAAAAGGGCTGCCACAAACATTTTGGCACATACAGGTCCCTTTCCACTCTTTAGTATTTCCTTGGGATATAAGCCTAGTAGTAGCGCTGCTGGATCAAACGGTATGTACAGTTTGATAACTTTTTGGGCATAATTCTGCTTTCAAGAATGGTTGGATTCTTTCACAACTCCACCAACAATGCATCAGTGTCCCAGTTTTTCCACATCTCCTCAAAATTCATCTTAAAACTCAATTGGATAATTATAAAAAGATATTAAAAAGTGAGTGAAGAAAACACATCATTGAAAATTAGAATGGAACAAGTAGAAATGAATGACTCAAGAAGTAATCAAGCAAAACCAGAAAAATGAAACAATTGAAAAGTATGTCAAGTACCTTATTAGAAAGACAACAGACCTGGAAAACAGATGCAGGAGAGACAATTTGAGAATAATCAGACTCCCTGAAAAATGTGAGGAAAAAAAGAGCCTGGACACTATTTTCCAGGAAACTATCAGAGAACTGCCCAGACATTCTGGAAACAGAGGGTAAAATAGACATTGAAAAAATTCATCAATCACCTTCTGAAAGGGACCCTAAAATCAAAATGCCAAGAAATATACTGGCCAAATTCAAGAACCCTCAGACAAAGGAAAAAATACTGGAAGCTGCTAGAAAAAACAATGCAGATATGGAGGAGCCACAATAAGAAAAACCCAGGACCTAGCAGTGTCCACATTAAAAGAACGAAGGGCCTGGAACATGATATTCCGAAAGGCTAAGGAACTTTGTATGCAGCCAAGAATAACTTACCCAGGAAAAATGAGCATCCTTTTCCAGGGAAGAAGATGGACATTTAACAAAATAAATGAATTCCATCTATTTTTGATGAAAAAACCAGACCTACATAAAACGTTTGATCTTCAAATACAGAACTCAAGAGATTTCTAAAAAGGCAAAAATAAATCTTGAGAACTATATTTCTGACATAAAAATATGTAAAGAACACATGTATAATTTGTCCTAGAAAATAGATGTGGAAAGAAAATTATATCATAAAAACGAGTAAAGTGGTGGTACTACATCTCATGAAGAGGCAAAGGTATCCTATTATATCTGAGAGAAAGAAAAGAGGGGGATGAACATAGTGTATATCAATAGACATATTCGATTTATGTTGAAACTTCTTCCATTTCATTGAACAGTGAGAGGGACGGAGTAAGCTAAGGGGAAGGGAATACAGAAATTGTGAGGAAAAGGGGTAAAATAAAGGGAGGAACCTTAAGGTGGGGGAGGGATACTAAAAAGGGAGGGCTGTGAAAAGCAAGTAGTTTTCACATGTTTAATATTGGGTAGGAGGGTAAGAGGGAAGGAAAGGAGAAAAGCATAAGCAGAGGTTAACAAGATTGCAAGCAATATAGAATTAGTCATTCTAACCATAAATGTGAATGGGGCAAACTGCCTCATAAAGAGGAAGCAGTTCGCAGACTGGATTAAAAGTGAGAATCCTACTATATGTTGTTTACAGGAAACACACCTGAAACAGGGTGATACATTCAAACTAAAAGTAAAAGAGTGGAGCAGAATCTACTATGCTTCAGGCAAAGCCAAAAAAGCAGGGGTAGCCATCCTCATCTCAGATCAAGCAAAAACAAAAATTGATCTAATTAAAAGAGATAAGGAAGGGCATTATATCCTGCTAAAGGGTAGCATAGATAATGAAGCAGTATCAATATTAAACATATACACAGCAAGTTGTACAGCATCTAAATTCTTAAAAGAGAAATGAAGAGAGCTGCAAAAAGAAATAGACAGCAAAACTATAATAGTGAGATATCTCAACCTTTCACTGTCAGAATTAGATAAAGCAAACCACAAAATAAATAAGAAGGAAGTCAAAGAGGTAAATATAATATTAGAAAAGTTGATATGATAGATTTTTGGCAAAGGCTAAATGGAGACAGAAATGAGTACACTTTGTTCTCAGTAGTCCATGGAACCTATACAAAAATTAATAATATACTAGGACATAAAATTCATCAAAATCAAAAGCAGTAAGGCAGAAATAGTAAATACATCCTTTTCAGACCACAATGCAATGAAAATTACATTTAATAAAAAGCCAGGGGGAAATAGACTAAAAATAATTGGAAACTAAATAATATTATACTAAAGAATGATTGGGTAAAACAGCAAATCATAGACATAATTAACAACCTAACCCAAAACATGACAGTAATGACACATCATACCAAAATGTGTGGGATACAGCCATATTTTCATCTCAATAGATGCAGAAAAAGCATTTGATAAAATCCAAAACCCATTCCTACTAAAAGTGCTTGAGTGTATAGGAATAAATGAACTATTCTTTAAAATGATAAGGAGCGCAGTAATAAGGGGAAATTTTATATCTTTAGAGGCTTATTTGAAGAAAATTGAGAAAGAGAAGATTAACGAATTGGGCTTACAACTTAAAAGGCTAGAAAAAGACCAAATTATAAACCCCCAACCAAAAATTAAACTCGAAATACAAAAATTAAAAGGAGAAATCAATAAAATTGAAAGTAAAAAAACTATTGAATTAATAAATAAAACCAAGAGTTGGTTTTATGAAAAAGCCAATAAAATAGATAAACCTTTGGTAAATTTGATCAAAAAAAAGAAAGAGGAAAATCAAATTGATAGTCTTACAAATGAAAAGGGGGATCTTTCCACCAATGAAGAGGAAATTAGAGAAATAATAAGGAGTTACTTTGCCCAACTTTATGCCAATAAATTTGATAACTTAAGTGAAATGGATGACTTTCTCCAAAAATATAGGCTCCCTAGATTAACAGAGGAGGAGATAAATTGCTTAAATAGTCCCATTTCAGAAAAAGAAATAGAACAAGCTATTAATCAACTCCCCAGGAAAAAATCCCCAGGGCCAGATGGATTCACATGTGAATTCTACCAAACATTTAAAGAACAATTAGCCCCAATGTTATATAAATTATTTGAAAAAATAGGGGATGAAGGAGTCCTACCAAACTCCTTTTATGACACAGACATGGTACTGATACCTAAACCTGGTAGATCGAAAACTGAGAAAGAAAATTATAGACCAATCTCCTTAATGAATATTGATGCTAAAATCTTAAATAAGATATTAGCAAAAAGACTTCAGAAAATCATCTCCAAGATAATACACTATGATCAAGTAGGATTTATTCCAGGAATGCAGGGCTGGTTTAATATTAGGAAAACTATTAATATAATTGACCATATTAATAATCAAATTAATAAGAACCATATGATCATCTCAATAGATGCAGAAAAAGCATTTGACAAAATCCAACACCCATTCCTACTAAAAACTCTTGAAAGTATAGGAATAAATGGATTATTCCTTAGAATAATCAGGAGTATATATTTAAGACCGTCAGTAAGCATAATATGCAATAGAAATAAACTGCAACCTTTCCCAGTAAGATCAGGAGTGAAACAAGGTTGCCCACTATCACCATTACTATTCAATATAGTACTAGAAACGCTAGCCTCGGCAATAAGAGCCGAGAAAGAGATTCAAGGAATTAGAGTAGGAAATGAGGAAATTGAACTATCACTTTTTGCAGATGACATGATGGTATACTTAGAGAACCCCAAAGACTGCTAAAAAGCTACTAGAAATAATTCAAAATTTCAGCAAAGTGGCAGGATACAAAATAAATCCACATAAATCCTCGGCATTTTTATATATCACTAACAAAATGCAACAGCAAGAGATACAAAGAGAAATTCCATTCCAAACAAATGTTGAGAGTATAAAATATTTGGGAATTCATCTACCAAAGAAAAGTCAGGAATTATATGAGAAAAATTACAAAACACTTGCCACAAAAATAAAATCAGATTTAAATAATTGGAAAGACATTCAGTGCTCTTGGATAGGCCGAGCGAATATAATAAAGATGACAATACTCCCCAAACTAATCTATTTATTGAGTGCTATACCAATCAGACTCCCAAGAAACTATTTTAATGACCTAGAAAAAATAACAACAAAATTCATATGGAAGAATAAAAGGTCAAGAATTGCAAGGGAACTAATGAAAAAAAACTCAGAGGAAGGTGGTCTAAGTGTACCTGATCTAAAGCTATATTATATAGCAGCAGTCACCAAAACCATTTGGTATTGGCTACGAAAAAGACCAGTAGATCAGTGGAACAGATTAGATACAAAGGACAAAAAAGGGTACATCTATAGCAATCTAATCTTTGACAAACCCAAAGATTCCAACATTAGGGATAAAAATTCATTATTCGGAAAAAACTGTTGGGAAAACTGGAAATTAGTATGGCAGAAATTAGATATGGATCCACACTTAACACCATATCCCAAGATAAGATCAAAATGGGTCCATGATTTAGGCATAAAGAGGGAGATAATAAATAGATTAGAGGAACAGAGGATAATCTACCTCTCAGACTTGTGGAGGAGGAAGGAATTTATGACCAGAGGAGAACTAGAGATCATTATTGATCACAAAATAGAAGATTTTGATTACATCAAACTAAAAAGTTTCTGTACAAATAATACTAATGCAAACAAGATTAGAAGGGAAGTAACAAATTGGGAAAATATTTTTAAAAACAAAGGTTCTGACAAAGGTCTCATTTCCAAAATATATAGAGAACTGACCATAATTTATAAGAAACCGAACCATTCTCCAATTGATAAATGGTCAAAGGATATGAACAGACAATTCTCAGAGGAAGAAATTGAAACTATATCCACTCACATGAAAGAGTGTTCCAAATCACTACTGATCAGAGAAATGCAAATTAAGACCACTCTGAGATACCACTACACACCTGTCAGATTGGCTAAGATGACAGGAACAAATAATGACAAATGTTGGAGGGGATGTGGGGAAATTGGGACACTAATACATTGCTGGTGGAGTTGTGAAAGAATCCAGCCATTCTGGAGAGCAATCTGGAATTATGCCCAAAAAGTTATCAAACTGTGCATACCCTTTGACCCAGCAGCGCTACTACTGGGATTATATCCCAAAGAAATACTAAAGAGTGCAAAGAGACATATATGTGCCAAAATGTTTGTGGCAGCTCTTTTTGTTGTAGCTAGAAACTGGAAGATGAATGGATGTCCATCGGTTGGAGAATGGTTGGGTAAATTGTGGTATATGAAGGTTATGGAATATTATTGCTCGGTAAGAAATGACCAGCAGGAGGAATATAGAGAGGCCTGGAGAGACTTAAATCAACTGATGCTGAGTGAAATGAGCAGAACCAGAAGATCACTGTACACTTCAACAACAATACTGTATGGGGATGTATTCTGATGGAAGTGGAAATCTTCAACATAAAGAAGATCCAACTCACTTCCAGTTGATCAATGATGGACAGGGGTAGCTGCACCCAGAGAAGAAACACTGGGAGGGGAATGAAAATTGTTAGCACTAATATCTGTCTGCCCACGTTGCATGTACCTTCGGATTCTAATGTTTATTGTGCAACAAGAAAATGATATTCGCACACATGTATTGTACCTAGACTATATTGTAACACATGTAAAATATATGGTATTGCCTGTCGTCGGGGGGAGGGAATAGAGGGAGGGGGGTAATTTGGAAAAATGAATACAAGGGATAATATTATAAAAAATATATATATATATATATATATATATATATATATATAATAAAAAAAAAAATGATAAGGAGCATATATTTAAAACCGTCAGTAAACATCATATGTAATGGTGATAAACCGGAACCTTTCCTGTAAGAACAGAAGTGAAACAAGGTTGCCCACTATAGCCATTACTATTCAATATAGTACTAGAAATGCTAGTCTCCACAATAAGAGCCGAGAAAGAGATTCAAGGAATTAGAGTAGGAAATGAGGAAATCAAACTATCACTCTTTGCAGATGAGATGATGGTATACTTAGAGAATCCCAAAGACTCTGCTAAAAAGCTGTTAGAAATAATTCAGAACTTTAGCAAAGTTGCAGGATACAAAATTAATCCACATAAATCCTCAGCATTTGTATACATTACCAGCACAATCCAAGAGCAAGAGATACAAAGAGAAAATCCATTCAAAATAACTGTCAATAGTATAAAATATTTGGAAATATATCTACCAAAGGAAAGTCAGGAATTACATGAGCAAAATTATGAAACACTTGGCACAAAAATAAAATCAGATTTAAATAATTGGAAAGACATTCAGTGCTCTTGGATAGGCCGAGTGAATATAATTAAGATGACAATACTCCCCAAACTAATCTATTTATTTAGTGCTATACCCATCAGACTCCCAAGAAACTATTTTATTGACCTAGAAAAAATAACAACAGAATTCATATAGAACAATAAAAGGTCAAGAATTTCAAGAAAATTAATGAAAAAAAATAAATGAAGGTGTTCTGGCTGTACCTGATCTAGAACTATATTAAAAAGCAACAGTCAACAAAACCATTTGGTATTAGCTAAGAAATAGACTCGTTGATCAGTGGAATAGGTTAGGTTCACAGCGCAAGACAGTGAATAAAAAATAGCAATCTAGTGTTTGACAAACCCAAAGATCCCAAATTTTGGGATAAGAATTCATTATTTGACAAAAACTGCTGGGAAAACTGGAAATTAGTGTGCCAGAAACTAGGCATGGACCCACATTTAACACCACATACTAAGATTAGATCAAAATGGGTCCAAGATTTAGGCATAAAGAAGGAAATCGTAAATAAATTGGAAGGACATGGGATGGTTTACCTCTCAGACTTGTGGAGGAGGAAGGAATTTGTGTCCAAAGGAGAACTACAGATCATTATTGATCACAAAATAGAAAATTTTTGATTACATCAAATTGAAAGGCTTTTGTACAAACAAAAGTAATGCAAACAAGATTAGAAGGGAAGTAACAAATTGCAAAAACATTTTTACAGTTGAAAGTTCTGATAAAGACCTCATCTCCAAAATATACAGAAAATTGACTCTAATTTATAAGAAATGAAGCCATTCTCTAATTGATAAATGGTGAAAGGATATGAACAGACAATTTTCAGATCATGAAGTTAAAACTTTTTCCACTTATATGAAAGAGTGGCCCAAATCAGTATTGATCAGAGAAATGCAAATTAAGACAACTCTGATATACCACTACACACCTGTCAGATAGGCTAAGATGACAGGAACAAATAATGATGAATGTAGGAGGGGCTGCTGGAAAACTGGGACACTGATACATTGTTGCTGGAGTTGTGAAAGAATCCAACCATTCTGGAGAGCAATCTGGAATTATGCCCAAAAAGTTATCAAAAAATGCATACCTTTTGACCCAGCAGTGCTACTACTAGGCTTATATCCCAAGGAAATACTAAAAAAGGGAAAGGGACCTGTATGTACCAAAATGTTTGTGACAGCCCTTTTTGTAGTGGCTAGAAACTGGAAAATGAATGGATGTCCATCAATTGGAGAATGGTTGGGTAAATTATGGTATATGAATGTTATGGAATATTATTGTTATGTAAGAAATGACCAACAGGAGGAATACAGAGAGGCTTGGAGAGACTTACATCAATTGATACTGAGTGAAAAGAGCAGAACTAGGGGATCATTATACACTTCAACAATGATACTATATGAGGATGTATGCTGATGGAAGTGGATATCTTCAACATAGAGAAGAGCTAACCTAATTCCAATTGATCAATGATGAACAGAATCAGCTACACCCAAAAAAGACACCCTGGGAAATGAGTGTAAACTGTGAGGGGTAATGTTGTAAAAAAATTATCTATGCATATGTACTGTCAAAAATGTTATAATTATAAAATTAATAATAAAAAAGTAAATATTAAGACAAATTATTATTTATTGGGTGATTATCTGGACTATCTTTGGGATAATTACAAGATCATGAATCAGTCAGGATGGAAAGTTATGAAGGGGCTATTAACTGCATTAATCACTGGAAAGAGAATCCAAGCCTCAATTACAAGTATTCTAAGACTCAATTGATTTCTGAAATGAAATGAGGGGAGAGGAGAAAAGGTTTATAGTTTTCCTTGAGAGGATAATCTAGAATGTATGGAGCAAACTGAGTTTCATCTCAGGACCATAAAATTGATTATCCTGAAACATTTCATTTGTATTAATTATTTCCTTCAACTTAAATGAGCTAACCTGAAAACTACACCTGTGTTATATTCGTGTTTGCCAATTTTCCCTAAAGACTATATACTAAATAGGCCCCTGTGAAGAAAAGCATTGTGTATGAGTCCAGTGATAACCAAGTGACACAGAGAATATTGAATGTTGGTATGAGTTGGGAAGACCTGAGTTCAAATCCATTCTCAGACTCTTAGTAACTGTGTAATTACTTAAACTCTGTCTATCTCAGTGTCCTCAATAGTAAAATAAGTATAACAATAATACTTACCTAGTACAGTTGTTCTGAAGATAAAATGAGATATTTGCAGAACATTTTACAAATCTCAATTTTCTTGCATTATAGCTTTTGATAAAATTTCATGATCATTGATGACTGTATGACTGTTCTCACTTTTGCTCTATTTGTTTTTTTTTTTTTTTTTAATCTGACCTTCCTATGGCACATTTTATCCAGTCAGCCTCCTTTCATTTTGTTTTTAAGTTTACTGATCTTCCTTCTAAATTGACATCCACAAGTGAACATAATATACTAGATGTTGTGTGACCAGGGCAAAATAAACTGCCCTGTCACTTTATTATTTGTAAAAGCTATATTTCTGTCAGTGTAATCCATAGAAACAAAATTGAGTTTGCACTCCACTAAACATTCCCTAATTTTTTTTCAGATAAATCAATAATGAAGTTACCATTATCTTACAGAGAAGTTTCAGAACTACATTCATAAAGTTTTTTCATCAAAATTTGAAACCAGCAATATCACTGGTCTAAAACCTATTCTTGTATATTTCATTTCTAGCTTCCCGGTCTTTTCTCATATTGAAATGTAGTCCTTTATATGAGAGATAATAAATTGAACTGATATTTCATTTGAATCATTATTAACCAGTCTGATATTATATTGTAGGGGTAGTGAGTGTAAATTCTGATATCAGCCTTCAGAGATTTACTTTACTAATCAAAGGAATTTAACTAAAAGACCTTAACCTTTATATTTCCTTGTTATAATGATCAAGCCCAGTGTAGTAGAAGTGACTCAATGACATGAAAAAAATCCTCAAGCTATTTTTGCTTCCCCTCCTTCCCTCATCATCCCTTTATTGTTCAACATAGGGAAATGATAATGAAAATTTGGTCAATAAGTTACTGAACTGAGTCCTGCCTTTCTACTGGTTCATTGGCTCATGTATATGTTTTGACATCTGTTTATCAGCCCAGGTCATGAGTCTATTCATTAGCTTGTTAGGGCTTCCTGAAAGATCAAGAGAGTTCTATTAAGTTCATTAGCCCATTTGTCAATCATTGTGATTCTGTACTTATATAGAATCTTCTGAAAGGTTAGGAACAAAGTCTATCAACCAATGAGATTCTGTATTTTTAATTTAAATTTTAATCAAATTTTAAACTTAATAATGTAAAGCTATATTTGTATTATGCTGCTATTAACCAGTATAAAAACAAAGCTCTGGAGGGAGGAAAACATCTCAGGTCATGAGGAAGATCTGAGGTTTACTTCATTAGAGAAGACCATAGACTCTTTAATAAAGTGCCATTGACTTAGAGCTCTTCCTGAATTTTTTGTATTGTAGGTAGAAAAAATTTGAATCCCACATTTAACATATCTGGCTTTCAGAATCCCAAATTTTCTTCAAGTGTTATCTCAGATACCCCTTTGAGGCTAACTATGTTTAGCACTGTGTTCGAGGTGATCATTTAATTTCTCTGGGTTTCTGTTTCCTTATCTATAAAATAAGAAGATTGTATTATATGGTCTTTGAGTTCTTTTATTATTCAACATTTATAATCCTGTGATCTCCTCCTCAATATAATGCTTTCCTTCTCAAATTACTTTATTTTTTACTTAATATGATACATCTATAACTATTAGGCTATATGCTTCCCCAAACACGGTATTTTTCAAAAAGTCCAATTCACTTTGCCTTATACATACTAAGAAGTTAGTATTTGTATTTGTTGTTAGCAATGCTGAAAATAAGATATGCTATTTGACAGGCCATCAATTTTTATATTATTAGAACTATTCATGTTTGAGTTAGATGGCCATGAAATTAGAGAATCTTTGTGAGATATCTTATGGAATATTTTCACTGAGTAGAAGGTTGCACTGTAGAATTCCTTCGAAGTTAAGAATTATGAGTGCAATAATCATGTTATAAACAAGGTCATCTTTCCAAAATTTTAAATTTCTGTGATTGAATTTGAACCAGAAAGAGGAAATGAGGAGTTATTACATTTAAAGGCATACATACATCTCTGCATTTCCTTAAACCTGTAATCACAGAAACTGAAAGTTGAAAGAGACTTCAAAGACCATCTGATCTAAACCATCTCCAATTAAAAACATTCAATACAATATATATGACAAATGATTTTCCAGCCTTTGCTTCATCTCCAATAGCAAAGTCTTTCATTTTTGGAGTTACCCAATGAGTGTAAAACTTTTTTTGGGAGGAGTAGCAAATAGAAAGAGATGAAAAAGAAATCTGGTATGATATATATATGTTAATATGTACAATATTGATATTTACACATTATGAGGAAAAAACAACAGGAAATGGCTGTTATCATAAGATTTAAATATATTTAATAGGTTTTGCCATTTTCCCATATTAAACTTCTATAAACCATTTTAAAATGCAGAGTAAGGAAGTTTTTACTTTGTCTTTAATGTTTTATTTCTCAAATAAATGATTTGGTTTATAATTTTGGAAGAAAAATGTCTAAGGGGACTACAATTAAATTATAATATTAAAACATGTTTATAGTTACTATAGGGATAAAGAGGAACATTTTGAGCTATTTACATTTTTAGGCAATATAAGTTTTATTCAAATATCCTGAATTATGTCATCTGAGGTAGTTAGAAAAGCATTCAGGCACTCTAGAGGCTTTCCCTATGTAGGAAAACATAAGCTAGGATAATTTGTGTTTTAAATACATTGCATGTTAACGGGGCTTTGGTATTTCTCATAGTTTTGAATAAGATTAATTTCAAAAGCAAAACTGAATCTTCATATGAAAAACACATACATTTCTAATTTCTTGAATATTTTTCACTTCACATAAAATTTATAGGTGACTGAGGGGAGGGGGGACGGAGCAGGAGCCAAGATGGTGGAGAAGATAAATGCAAATTCTAAGCTCCCCCTTACCCTCAATACCAATTATATAATTCAGCCTCAAAAATAACTCTGGACTGGTAAAAATCACAAAGAATAGAAACACAACAACTTACCAGCTGAAGAGAATCTGGAACTTCATCAAAAAAGGTCTGTAAAGAAGGGAGGGGGAAAAGAACCAGAAAAGACAGAGAGAGACTAAAAGCTAGCTTACTGTTCCAATCAGGCTGGAGAGGTCCCTGAGAGTTAGAATAGCTACCAAGACAGAGCATAGCAACCCCAAACTGGAAGTGAGACCACACAAATCGGGGCAAGCCTTCTGCTGTCCAGGGCTTTTCCTTGGGGCAATTAAGAACCTGCAAAACAAGGGCAGCCTCTAACCCCATAGTGGGGGGTTCAGCCTGAGGCAGTAGAACTTCCACAGCAGTAAAGCTCCCACAACAGTGACTGTGCTTTCCCGGGCATAGATACTTTCAGTCTGTGTGCCTGGGCTTTTTGCCAGTCAGCTGCTAATATCCACAGCCCCACGGGGGGGTGGGGGGGTGGGGGGGGGCGCTTTGGCCTGGGGTTGTGATGTTTTCACCATTCAACCTCTAGCCTTAGGGCAGTAACTAGGCTACAAAGCAGGGGATCCTTCCTGGGTACACCTGCAGCCCGACTCTGAACCACTTCTGGAGCACTCTCGTACCTTTTCTACCCAGTTCACAAGATAGATGCCTTTCCTATCTCTGTTCTGTAGAGGAAGCTGGGAATCCCTTGATCAGAAAGCAGACCCCACAAATTATAAAAAATAAGTAAGAAATTGCAGACAACAATTGACAGCTTCTGTATAAAAAAAGAATGGATCTCTAACCCTGAGGAGGCTAACAACATACAGATAATACCTTTAAAGGGAATATTACCTGGCCCCCCATCACATAACTCTCTCCTAGAAGAGACTATTAAAGACCTGAAAAGACAGAAGATAAATGGGCAAAGGAAAGAGAAGCTATGCTAGAGAGTAACAATGTCCTGAAATTGGAATTGGAAAAGATAAAGAATTTACAAGAAATGCAGGGAAACAAAATTTGTGAATTGGAAAAGGTTAAAAAATCACAAGAAAATAGGATTTCTGAATTGGAAAAGGTAAAGAACTCTCAAGAAAGTAGGATTTGTGAATTGGAAAAAAGAAAATAATTCACTAAAAAAATAGTGAAATGGAAAAAAAAATCCACAGAGCAAAATAATTCATTTAAAAACTCAATTGGATATATATGCATACATACATATATATATATATATATATATATACATATATACAAAAAGAAGTAAAAAAATGTGAATGAAGAAAATATCTCATTGAAAATCAGGACTGAACAAATAGAAATGAATGATTCATTGAGACAAGAAGAATCAGTCAAACAAAATCAAAAAAATGGAAAGCTGGAGAATAACGTCAAATATTTATTGGGGAATCTATAGACCTAGAAAATAGAGCTAGGAGAGATAATTTGAAGATAATTGGACTTCCTGAAAATTTATGATGAAAAACAGAAGTAGATTCTATTGTATAGGAAATCATGAAAGAGAACTGTCCATAGATAATAGAAACAGAAGGGAAAATAGGCATTGAAAGAATTCATCAAACACCTTATGAAAAAGAACCTAAAAAATCCACAGAATATTATGGCTAAGCTGCAGAACTATCAAACTAAAGAAAAAAAATATTGCAAGCAGCCAGGAAAAAACAATTCAAATATCTAAGTGCCACAATAAGGGTCACTCAAAACCTAGCTGCATCCACATTAAAGGATCAAAGGGTTTAGAATCTGATATTCTGAAAGGCAAAAGAACTTGGAATACAGCCAAGAATAAACTACCCAGCTAAGTTTAGCATTTTCTTCCATGGAAGAAGATGAGCATTTAATGAAACAGAGGAATAGTGTTTGTTTCTAAGGAAAAAAAAACCTAGACCTAAACCAAAAATGTGATCTCCATCCACAAGACTCAAGAGAAGCAGAAAAAGGTAAAAGGAACTATTGAGAAGTGTATTTCTGTTGTGGATATACAGAAACTCCACATGTATAACTTGATTTTACTCATATAACATAAAAAGGGGGAAGTAGAAAGGGAAAGGTGATATCAGAAAATGTGGAAAGGGGAGATAAAAAGAGGAAAATACATCACAGGAAGAGGCAAAGAAAATTTACTACATCTGAGGGAATTAAGAGAGGGGGAGGAATATTGTGTGAATATTACAACCATCAGATAGTCTCAAAGAGTGAATAATTGACATGTTTGTTTTTCAGAGAATTCTCTCTCACCTCATTAAAAGGGGGTAGAGGAAAAGGGAAAAGGAAAAGAGCAATAAGGAAAGGGTACAAGAGAGGGGAAGAGATTTAAAAGGAGGGGAGGGATACTAAAAAGAAAGGGCTGTGTGAGACAAGTGGGGTCCACAACTTTAATCCTTGGGAAGGAGTTCAGGGGGGACAAGGGGAAAAAAAATAATCTGGGGATAATATGATGGCAGGAAATACAGAATTAGAAATTTAACTGTAAATGTGAATGGGATGAACTCTCCCATCAAACGGAGACGGATAGCAGACTGGATCAAAAGTCAGAACCCTACAATATGTAGTTTGATCTAATTTAAAATTTGATCTAATTAAAATTGATCTAATTAAAAGAGATAAGGAAGGAAATTATATCCTGCTAAGGGGAGCATAGATAATGAAACCATATCAATACTAAACATATATGCATCAAGTGGTACAGCATCTAACTTTCTAAAGGAGAAGATAAGAAAGTTGCAAGAAGAAATAGACAGCAAAACTAAAATAGTGGGAAATCTCAACCTTGCACTCTCAGAACTAGATAAATCACACCACAAAAAAATAAGAAAGAAATTAAGGGGGTAAATAGAACATTTAAAAATTATGTATGATAGATCTTTGGAGAAAACTGAATGGTGATAGAAAGGAGTACACTTTCTTCTCAGCAGTTCATGGAACCTATACAAAAATTGACCATATATTAGGATATAAATATCTCAAAATTAAATGCAGGAAGGCAGAAATAGTAAATGCTTTCTTCTCAGATCACAATTAAATAAAAAACTACTTCAAAAAGAAGTTAGGAGTAAATAGACCAAAAAGTAATTGGAAACTAAATAATCTCATTTTAATAATGATTGGGTAAAGCAGCAAATTATAGAAACTATTAATAATTTAACGCAGGATAATGACAACAATAACACATCATACCAAAATGTGTGGGATGCAGCTAAAGCAGTAATAAGGGGAAATTTTATATCTTTAGAGGTTTCCTTGAATAAAATAGACTGTAGAGAAACAGAAAAAGGTACACAGAACCCTTGATAACTGTATCTCTGTTGTGGATATATAGAAAGTCCGCATGGATAATTTGATTTTACGAATATAAAAAAAAAAGTGAGGTGTAGTAAAGGGAAGGGGGTAGTATCAGAAAAAGGAGAACGAGTGATAAAAAGAGGGAAACTACATCCCAGGAAGAGGCATAGAAAATATACCATATCTGAGGGAATTTAGAGAAGGGAAGAAGCATTGTGTAAATCTTACTCTAATCAGAAGAGGCTCAAAGAGTAAATAATTGACATATTTGTTTTTCAGAGAATTCTCTCTCACCTCATTAAAAGGGGGGGAGAGGAAAAGGGAAAAGGAAAAGGGGAATAAGGGAAGGGACTTGGAAGGAGGAGGGAGGGATACTAAAAAAAGGGAGGGCTGCGTGTCACAAGTGGGGTCTATAAATTAAATATCAGGGAAGGGGTTCAGAGGATCAAGGGAAAAAACATAATCTGGGGATAATATAATGGCAGGAAATACAGAATTTGTAATTTAAATTGTAAATGTGAATGGAATGAACGCTCCCATCAACGGAGATGGATAGCAGAATGGATCAAAAATCAGAACCCTACAATAAGTTGTTTACAGGAAACACACTTAAAGCAGGAAGGTACATACAGAGTAAATGTAAAAGGTTGGAGAAGAATCTATTATGCTTCAGGTAAAGCCAAAAAAGCAGGGGTAGCCATCCTTATCTCAGATCAAGCAAAAGCAGAATTTGATCTAATTAAAAGAGATAAGGAAGGAAACTATATCCTGCTAAAAGGTAGAATAAATAATAAAGCCATATCAATACTAAACATATATGCACCAAGTGTTATAGCATCTAACTTTCTAAAGGAAAAGTAAAGAGAATTGCAAGAAAAAATAGACAGTAAACCTATTTAATAGTGGGAGATCTCAACCTTGCACTCTCAGATTTAGACAAATCAAACCACAAAACAAATAAGAAAGAAATTTAAAAAGTAAATAGAATATTAGAAAAACTAGGTATGATAGACCTTTGGAGAAATCTGAATGGCGATAGAAAGGAATATACTTTCTTCTCAGCAGTTCATGGATCCTATACAAAAATTAACCATATATTAGGACATAAAGATCTCAAAATTAAATGTAGGAAGGCAGAAATAATAAATGCCTTCTTCTCAGATCACAATGCAATAAAAGCTACATTCAGTAAGAAGTTAGGGGTAAATAGACCAAAAAATAATTGGAAACTGAATAATCTCATCTTAAAGAATGACTGGGTGAAACAGCAAATAATAGAAACAATTAATAATTTCACCCAAGATAATGACAATGATGAGACATCGTACAAAAATCTGTGGGATGCAGCTAAAGTGGTAATAAGGGGAAATTTTATATCTTTAGAGGCTTATTTGAACAAAATAGAGAAAGACAAGATTAATGAATTGGGCCTGCAACTTAAAAAGCTAGGAAAGGACCAATTTAAAACCCCCCAACCAAAAATTAAACTTGAAATACAAAAATTAAAAGGAGAAATCAATAATATTGAAAGTAAAAAAAATTATTGAATTAATAAATAAAACCAAGAGTTGGTTTTATGAAAAAGCCAATAAAATAGATAAACCTTTGGTAAATCTGATCAGAAAAAGGAGAGAGGAAAATCAAACTGTTAGTCTTACAAATGAAAATGGGGATCTCTCCACCAATGAAGAGGAAATTAGAGAAATAATAAGGAGTTACTTTGCCCAACTTTATGCTAATAAATTTGATAACTTAAGTGAAATGGATGACTACCTACAAAAATATAGGCTTCCTAGATTAACAGAGGAGGAGATAAATTGCTTAAATAGTCCCATTTCAGAAAAAGAAATAGAACAAGCTATTAATCAACTCCCCAAGAAAAAATCCCCCGGACCAGTTGGATTTACATGTGAATTCTACCAAACATTTAAAAAACAATTAGCCCCAATGCTATATAAACTATTTGAAAAAATAGGGGATGAAGGAGTCCTACCAAACTCCTTTTATGACACAGATATGGCACTGATATATAAAGACGACAATAATCCCCAAACTAACCTATTTATTTAGTGCTATACCAATCAGACTCCCAAGAATCTATTTTCATCACCTAGAAAAAATAACAACAAAATTCATATGGAAGAATAAAAGGTCGAGAATTGCAAGGGAAGTAATGAAAAAAAAAAAATCCAGATGAAGGTGGTCTAGGTGTACCTGATTTAAAGCTGTATTATATAGCAGCAGTCACCAAAACCATTTGGTATTGGCTTAGAAATAGACCAGTGGATCAGTGGAACAGATTAGGTACAAAGGACAAAAAAGGGTACATCTATAGCAATCTAGTCTTTGACAAACCCAAAGATACCAACATTAGGGATAAAAATTCATTATTTGGAAAAAACTGTTGGGAAAACTGGAAATTAGTATGGCAGAAATTAGATATGGATCCATACTTAACACCATATAGCAAGATAAGGTCAAAATGGGTCCATGACTTAGGCATAAAGAATGAGATCATAAATAGATTAGAGGAACAGAGAATAGTCTACTTCTCAGACCTGTGGAGGAGGAAGGAATTTATGACTAGAGGAGAACTAGAGATCATTATTGATCACAAAATAGAAGATTTTGATTACATCAAACTAAAAAAATTCTGTACAAACAATACTAATGCAAACAAGATTAGAAAGGAAGTAACAAATTGGGAAAATATTTTTAAAGTTAAAGGTTCTGAAAAAGGTCTCATTTCTAATGGAGAACTGACCCTAATTTATAAGAAATCAAACCATTCTCCAATTGATAAATGGTCAAAGGATATGAACAGACAATTCTCAGATGATGAAATTGAAACTATATCCACTCATATGAAAGAGTGTTCCAAATCACTACTGATCAGAGAAATGCAAATTAAGACAACTCTGAGATACCACTACACACCTTTCAGATTGGCTAAGATGACGGGAACAGATAATGATGAATATTGGAGGGGATTTGGGAAAACTGGGACACTAATACATTGTTGGTGGAGTTGTGAAAGAATCCAGCCATTCTGGAGAGCAATTTGGAACTATGCCCAAAAAGTTATCAAACTGTGCAGACCCTTTGATCCAGCATTGCTGCTTTTGGGCTTATATCACAACGAAATACTAAAGAGTGGAAAGGGACCTGTATGTGTCAAAATGTTTGTGGCAGCTCTTTTCGTAGTAGCTAGAATCTGGAAGATGAATGGATGTCCATCAATTGGAGAATGGTTGGGTAAATTATGGTATATGAAGGTTATGGAATATTATTGCTCTGTAAGAAATGACCAGCAGGAGGAATACAGAGAGGCTTGAAGAGACTTACATCAACTGATGCTGAGTGAAATGAATTGAACCAGAAGATCGCTGTACACTTCATTGTTGTATGAAGATGTATTCTGATGCATGTGGATATCTTCAACATAAAGAAGATCCAACTCACTTCCAGTTGATCACTGATGGACAGAAATAACTACACCCAGGGAAGGAACACTGGGAAGTGAATGTAAATTGTTAGCACTACTGTCTATCTACCCAGATTACTTATACCTTCGGAATCCAATTCTTAATTTGTAACAAGAAAATGGTATTTACACACATATATTGTATCTAGGTTATATTATAACATATGTAAAATGTATGGGATTGCCTGCCATCAAGGGGAAGGAGTAGAAGGAGGGACGGGATAATTTGGAAAAATGAATACAAGGGATAGTATTATAAAAAAAATTACTCATGCATATATACTGTGAAAAAATTATAAATAAAAAAGGAACTATTCCCAAAAACTTATCAAACTGTGCATACCCTTTGATCCAGCAGTGCTACTACTGGGCTTATATCCCAAAGAAATACTAAAGAGGGGAAAAGGACTTGTAACTGCCAAAATGTTTGTGGCAGCTCTTTTTGTAGTAGCTAGAAACTGGAAAATGAATGGATGTCCATCAATTGGAGAATGGTTGGGTAAATTATGATATATGAAGGTTATGCAATATTATTGCTCTGTAATAAATGACCAGCAGGATGAATTTAGAAAGCTTTGGAGAGACTTACATCAACTGATGCTGAGTGAAACAAGCAGAATTTGGAGATCATTATACACTTCAATAATGATACTGTATGACGATGTATTCTGATGGAAGTGGATATCTTCAACATAAAGAAGATCCAACTCACTTTCAGTTAATCAATTATGGACAGAAACAACTACACCCAGAGCAGGAACAATGGACTTGAATGTAAACTGTTAGCACTACTGTCTTTCTACCCAGGTTACTTATTCCTTCGTAAACCAATTCTTAATGTGCCACAAGAAAATTAAATTTACACACATATGTTTTATCTAGGTTATACTGTAATACATGTAAAATGTGTGGGATTGCCTGTCATCTAGGGGAGGAAGTAGAGGGAGGGAGGGGAAAATTTGGAAAAATGAATACAAGGCATAATGTTATAAAAAATTGCTCATGCATATGTACTATCAATAAATTTTTATAATTATAAAATTAATAAAAAAGAAAAGAAAAGAAATGCTGGTCTCAGCAATAAGAGTTGAGAAAGGGCTTAAAGGATTAAGAGTAGGTAATGAAGAAATCAAACTGTCACTCTTTGCAGATGATATGATGGGTATACTGAGAAAACCACACAGATTCTAATAAAAAGTTATTAGAAATAATTCACAACTTTAGCAATGTTGCTGGATATAAAATAAATTCATATAAATCCTCAGCATTTTTATACATCACCAACAAAATGTAACACCAAGAGATACAAAGAGAAATTCCATTCAAAACAACTGTTGAGAGTATAAAATATTTGGGAGTCCATCTACCAAAGAAAAGGCAAGAAGTATATAAGCAAAATTACAAAACACTTGGCACAAAAATAAAGTCAGATTTAAATAATTGAAAAGACATTAAGTGCT
Organism: Sminthopsis crassicaudata; assembly: GCF_048593235.1. Lineage (NCBI taxonomy): Eukaryota > Metazoa > Chordata > Mammalia > Dasyuromorphia > Dasyuridae > Sminthopsis > Sminthopsis crassicaudata. The sequence continues at coordinate 413,933,519 of NC_133619.1, forward strand.
CCTTGATAGCCCCAGAGAATATAATAAAGATGACAATACTCTCTAAACTAATCTATTTATTTAGTGCTTTACCAATCAGACTCCCAAGAAACTCTTTTGATGACCTAGAAAAAATAACAACAGAATTCATATGGAACAACAAAAGGTCAAGAATTTCAAGTGAATTAATGAAAAAAAAAGGAAATGAAGGTGATCTAGCTGTACCTGATCTAAAGCTATATTATAAAGCAGCAGTCACTAAAACCATCTGGTATGGGCTAAGAAATAGACTAGTTGATCAGTGGAACAGGTTAGGTTCACAGGACAAAATAGCGTAAAACCATAGCAATCTAGTGTTTGACAAACCCAAATATCCCAACTTTTGGGATAAGAATTCATTATTTGAAAAAAAAAAACTTGGGAAAACTGGAAATTAGTATGGCAGAAATTAGATCTCGTCCCACACTTAACACCATATACCAAAGTCAGATCAAGATGGGTGCATGATTTAGGCATAAAGAATGAGATCATATATAAGTTAGAGGAACATAGAATAGTTTACCTCTCAGACTTGTGGAGGATGAAGGAATTTGTGACCAAAGGAGAACTAGAGATCATTATTGATCACAAAATAGAGGATTTTGATTATATCAAATTAAAAAGCTTTGTACAAACAAAAGTAATGCAAACAAGATTAGAAGGGAAGTTGTTACTACTTGGGAAAATATTTTTTCAGTTTACAGGTTCTGATACAGGCCTCATTTCTAAAATATATAGAGAACTGACTCTAATTTATAAGAAACCAAACCATTCTGTAGTTGATAAATGGTCAAAGGATATGAACAAGCAATTTTCATATGATGAAATTGAAACTATTTCCACTCATAGGAAAGAGTGTTCCGAATCACTACTGCTCATAGAAATGCAAATTAAGACAACTCTGAGATACCACTACACTCCTGTCAGATTGGCTAAGATAACAGGAAAAAATGATGATGAATGTTAGAGGGGATGTGGGGAAACTGGGATACTGATGCATTGTTGGTGGAGTTGTGAAAGAATTCAGCCATTATGGAGATCAATTTGGAACTATGCCCCAAAACTTATCAAACTGTGCATACATACCCTTTGATCCAGCAGTGCCACTACTGGGCTTATGACCCAAAGAAATACTAAAGAAGGGAACGGGACCTGTATGTGCCAAAACATTTGTGGCAGCTCTTTTTGTGGTGGCTAGAAACTGGAAAATGAAGGATGTCCATCAATTGGAGAATGGTTGGGTAAATTATGGCATATGAATGTTATGGAATATTATTGCTCTGTAAGAAATGACCAGCAGGATGAATATAGAGAGGTTTGGAAAGACTTACATCAACTGATGCTGAGTGAAATGAGCAGAACCAGAAGATCACTATACACTTCAACACTGTTACTGTATGAAGATATATTCTGATTGAAGTGGATATCTTCAACATAGAGAAGAGCTAATCCAATTCCAATTGATCAATGATGGACAGATCCAGCTACACCCAGAAAAGGAACACTGGGAAATGAGTGTAAACTTTGAGCATTTTTTTTGTTTTTCTTCCCAGATTATTTTTACCTTCTGAATGCAATTCTTCCTTTGCAACAACAACAACAACAAAATTCAATTCTGCACATATATATTGTACCTATCATATACTATAAGATATTTAATATGTATCGGAATGATGGCCATCTAGGGGAGGTGGTGGAGGGAAGGAGGGGAAAATTCAGAACAGAAGAGAGTACAAGGGATAATATTGTAAAAAAATTACCTATGCATATGTACTGTCAAAAATGTTATAATTATAAAATTAATAAAAAAAAGAAAAAAATTTCTATGCATAGACAAGGCAAAATGTATAGGTAAAATTCGTATAAAGGAAAAATTAATTTATGTCTGAAGAGAAAAATAACAATCACAAGAACATTTCATCTAATATGCAAATATATATCTCCAAATATACGTAAATGTATGTGTTTGTTATTGGGAAGAAGAAAGGTGCCTGAAAGGGAGGGAGGGAGGATGACTATCAGCACAATCAATCAATAGTTTAATGTCATAGAAAACATTTTCAAAATGTGAAAAATTAAACTTTTGTTTACTATTAGCCCAATGTTCCTACAAATCTTACTATGAAAATCTGATTTAACATTTTCAAATATTTATTAAGATATCTGGTGTAATAGTAATAAAAATTTAAGACACTAATGTGATTAAATCCCAGTTTCTTCATAAACTGGCTTTGTGATAGAAGAAAAGTCACATGGACTTCTCAGAACATTCAGTATACTATTTGAAACCTAAAGCCATTTTGAATCAGTTGTATTGAATTCAACATTCATTTTTTTCAAACATGCATCTATATTTGATAGAAGTTATTAATTTTACCAGACTTAATTGATTTGCTCATGTTAAAGTTATAGCCAAATATTTCCAAATCAATTAGATATATTGGCAAATGGCTTAGAAAAATGTATACCAAAATACATGATTTAAGGCAAAGTTTCATAATTCCAGTCTCCTTGGGAAATTCTAAGAAGCATTGTATTCTAAAATTTCAAATATATGTGGCTTTTTGTATTATTTAAATGTTCACAATATGCTATAGGTCTTAATTTTTCTTCCTTCTTATAGGAGCACACAAAAATAAATGAGAAAAATTACATAGTAGGGTCTTGAACTCTTCTGGATTAGTTACACTTTCAATTAAGATTCTCAGCTTTTTCACTTTGGTTAAAAAAAAATAACTTTGAGGTTGGAAATGAAAGTCTTCAATTCCAGGCACTCTACCCAAAACTTTCTGTTAATATTTCTTCCTGATCTGCAGGATAACTAATTTTCATGTCATGTTTATTGCTCTTTATGATCAGAACTATGAGGACCACACTCTTCTTTGTTCTCAATCACTGTGCCTGTCATCTTAGGCAAAGCATTTTCTGAAATATGTTTGTATTTTGATAACATGGAAATGGTGTCAGGTAGTATGAAATGTAGGAGCAACCTTTGCTTTACAAAATTTGTCTCAAATATCACCAGAACCCACTCATAAAAGTCCCAATTTTCCCTTATATGTAATATTCCCTTATGTTCTAAATTTAGTATTCTAAGCACAGGTAGCATGGAGAGAATGGCTGAGGTATTTTTTTTGTCATTTTAAGGTTTGCCAAGCATTTTCCTTATATTATATGATAAAGGAGACAGAGAGGAATTATATCCCTTTTCAGAGATGCAATAGTAGTTATAAGACTGAGATAAATCCTGCCTCTTGTTTAATTACTATCTATGTGAGCCATGTCAAGTCAGTTATTCTCTCTAGGCATTATATTATTTTTCTATAAAATAAGGACAAAATCTTAGATGACCTCTCATGAGGCCTCTAGATGGCCACCATTATAGCTCTAGTTAGATAATTTATGTCTATAATGAGAAAAATGAGACTCATAAATGGGAACTTACCAATGATCCTGCAGTTAGACAGTGTCAGAGCTGGAAGTTGATTCAAATATACTATGCTTCCAACTTCAATCTGATTACTGTTAAATTTATACTTCATGATAAAAGTTCATTCCATTGACTTAACAAAGTTTTTTTGACCTGCTGTTTCCACTACTTTTCCTATTTCTTAGTCCTGTTTTTTCTTCTTCTGGTTGTATAGTACTTCACCAAAAAATAAATCAAGATATTTTTATGTCTACCTCATTTTCAAATTTCCTGGAAATGACACTGCACTACTGAGATGAGTTTTAAAGAATCTTTTCTAAGCAATAATAATATTATACACATACACACACATTAAAAAATAAGGACTGTCAGGATACATTGTATCAGTATGTTGATTAAGTCATCATTTAATTAGTTGAGCAAGTATTTCTTAATAACTTCTATTTACCAGACACTGTATTAGGAAGTTGGAACACAAGAACCAAAGAAAGATAGAGCACTTGCATGTATTGGAAAGAAATGAAAAGTATAAAATAACTTCACATAAATATATGATACAAATTTGTAATTCTTTCAAAGACTATAACAACATCCCACAGACACATACCAACATGAATAGAAAAATCCACATTTTACAACATATGTCTTTGAATTTGTGAGAATTTGGGTATCAGTCAGTATAGGAGACTTGCCATTTATTTTTTTAATTATAGTTTTTTTTACTTACAAGATATATGCATGGGTAATTTTTCAGCATTGACCATTGCAAAACCTTTTGTTCCAAATTTTCCCCTCTGTCCCCTGACCCCCTCCCTCACATGGCAGGTAGACCCATACAAGTTAAATATGTTAAAGTATATGTTAAATACAATATGTTTACATATCTATATGGTTATTTTGCTGTACAAGAAAAATGAGACTTATACATAAGGTAAAAATAACCTGAGAAAAATCAAAAAGGCAAGTGTACAAAAAAAATGAGGGAGAAGAAATGCAATGTTGTGGTTCATATTCCTTTCCTATAGTTCTTTTGCTGGATGTAGCTGGTTCTCTTCATTATTGACTAAATAGAACTTATTTGGTTCATCTCATTGTTGAAGAGAGCCATATCTATCAGAACTGATCATCATATAGTATTGTTGCTGAAGTATAAAATGACCTGGTCCTGCTCATTTCACTCAGCATCAGTTCATGTAAGTCTCTCTAGGCTTTTCTGAAATTATCCTGCTGGTCATTTCTTTTCATTTTTTTTTTCTTTTTACTTATTTCAGCTTTTAATTAATTTATATTTTTTTTCACTAAAATACATTCAAAACAATTTTTTACATTTATTTTTAAGATTTTTGAGTTCTAGGTTCTCTATCTTATCCCTCCCTACAATTTTATATATATATATATATATATATATATATATATATATATATATATATATATATATATATATATATATATATATATATATATATTTTTTTTTTTTATAATATTATCCCTTGTATTCATTTTTCCAAATTATCCCCCCCTCCCTCTATTCCCTCCCCCCAATGACAGGCAATCCCATACATTTTACATGTGTTACAATATAGTCTAGGTACAATACATGTGTGCAAATATCATTTTCTTGTTGCACAATAAATATTAGAATCCGAAGGTACATGCAACCTGGGCAGACAAATATTAGTGCTAACAATTTACATTCACTTCCCAGTGTTTCTTCTCTGGGTGTAGCTACCTCTGTCCATCATTGATCAACTGGAAGTGAGTTGGTTTTTCTTTATGTTGAAGATTTCCACTTCCATCAGAATACATCCTCATACAGTATTGTTGTTGAAGTGTATAGTGATCTTCTAGTTCTGCTCATTTCACTCGGCATCAGTTGATGTAAGTCTCTCCAGGCCTCTCTGTATTCCTCCTGCTGGTCATTTCTTACAGAGCAATAATATTCCATAACCTTCATATACCATAATTTACCCAACCATTCTCCTACTGATGGACATCCATTCATCTTCCAGTTTCTAGCTACTACAAAAAGAGCTGCCACAAACATTTTGGCACATATATGTCTCTTTCCGCTCTTTAGTATTTCTTTGGGATATAATCCCAGTAGTAGCGCTGCTGGGTCAAAGGGTATGCACAGTTTGATAACTTTTTGAGCATAATTCCAGATTGCTCTCCAGAATGGCTGGATTCTTTCGCAACTCCACCAGCAATGTATTAATGTCCCAGTTTCCCCACATTCCCTCCAACATTCATCATTATTTGTTCCTGTCATCTTAGCCAATCTGACAGGTGTGTAGTGGTATCTCAGAGTGGTCTTAATTTGCATTTCTCTGATCAGTAGTGATTTGGAACACTCTTTCATGTGAGTGGATATAGTTTCAATTTCTTCCTCTGAGAATTGTCTGTTCATATCCTTTGACCATTTATCAATTGGAGAATGGTTCAGTTTCTTATAAATTAGGGTCATTTCTCTATATATTTTGGAAATGAGACCTTTGTCAGAACCTTTGTTTTTAAAAATATTTTCCCAATTTGTTACTTCCCTTCTAATCTTGTTTGCATTAGTATTATTTGTACAGAAACTTTTTAGTTTGATGTAATCAAAATCTTCTATTTTGTGATCAATAATGATCTCTAGTTCTCCTCTGGTCATAAATTCCTTCCTCCTCCACAAGTCTGAGAGGTAGATTATCCTCTGTTCCTCTAATCTATTTATTATCTCCCTCTTTATGCCTAAATCATGGACCCATTTTGATCTTATCTTGGTATATGGTGTTAAGTGTGGATCCATATCTAATTTCTGCCATACTAATTTCCAGTTTTCCCAACAGTTTCTTCCGAATAATGAATTTTTGTCCCTAATGTTGGTATCTTTGGGTTTGTCAAAGATTAGGTTGCTATATATGTACCCTTTTTTGTCCTTTGTATCTAATCTGTTCCACTGATCTACCGGTCTATTTCTTAGCCAATACCAGATGGTTTTGGTGACTGCTGCTTTATAATATAGCTTTAGATCAGGTACAGCTAGATCACCTTCATTTGCTTTTTTTTTTTTCATTAGTTCCCTTGCAATTCTCAACCTTTTATTCTTCCATATGAATTTTGTTGTTATTTTTTCTAGGTCATTGAAATAGTTTCTTGGGAGTCTGATTGGTATAGCACTAAATAAATAGATTAGTTTGGGGAGTATTGTCATCTTTATTATATTCGCTCGGCCTATCCAAGAGCACTGAATGTCTTTCCAATTATTTAAATCTGATTTTATTTTTGTGGCAAGTGTTTTGTAATTTTTCTTATATAATTCCTGACTTTTCTTTGGTAGATGGATTCCCAAATACTTTATACTCTCAACATTTGTTTGGAATGGAATTTCTCTTTGTATCTCTTGCTGTTGCATTTTGTTAGTGATATATAAAAATGCTGAGGATTTATGTGGATTTATTTTGTATCCTGCCACTTTGCTGAAATTTTGAATTATTTCTAGTAGCTTTTTAGCAGAGTCTTTGGGGTTATCTAAGTATACCATCATGTCATCTGCAAAAAGTGATAGTTTAATTTCCTCATTTCCTACTCTAATTCCTTGAATCTCTTTCTCGGCTCGTATTGCCGAGGCTAGCGTTTCTAGTACTATATTGAATAGTAGTGGTGATAGTGGGCAACCTTGTTTCACTCCTGATCTTACTGGGAAAGGTTGCAGTTTATTTCTATTGCATATTATGCTTACTGAAGGTCTTAAATATATGCTCCTGATTATTCTAAGGAATAGTCCATTTATTCCTATACTCTCAAGAGTTTTTAGTAGGGATGGATGTTGGATTTTGTCAAATGCTTTTTCTGCATCTATTGAGATGATCATATGGTTTTTATTAATTTGATTATTAATATGGTCAATTATATTAATAGTTTTCCTAATATTAAACCAGCCCTGCATTCCTGGAATAAATCCTACTTGATCATAGTGTATTATCCTGGAGATGATTTTCTGAAGTTTTTTTTGCTAATATCTTATTTAAGATTTTAGCATCAATATTCATTAAGGAGATTGGTCTATAATTTTCTTTCTCAGTTTTCAATCTACCTGGTTTAGGTATCAGTACCATGTCTGTGTCATAAAAGGAGTTTGGTAGGACTCCTTCATCCCCTATTTTTTCAAATAATTTATATAACATTGGGGCTAATTGTTCTTTAAATGTTTGGTAGAATTCACATGTGAATCCATCTGGCCCTGGGGATTTTTTCCTGGGGAGTTGATTAATAGCTTGTTCTATTTCTTTTTCTGAAATGGGACTATTTAAGCAATTTATCTCCTCCTCTGTTAATCTAGGGAGCCTATATTTTTGGAGGAAGTCATCCATTTCACTTAAGTTATCAAATTTATTGGCATAAAGTTGGGCAAAGTAACTCCTTATTATTTCTCTAATTTCCTCTTCATTGGTGGAAAAATCCCCCTTTTCATTTGTAAGACTATCAATTTGATTTTCCTCTTTTTTTTTTTTTTTGATCAAATTTACCAAAGGTTTATCTATTTTATTGGCTTTTTCATAAAACCAACTCTTGGTTTTATTTATTAATTCAATAGTTTTTTTTTTTACTTTCAATATTATTGATTTCTCCTTTTAATTTTTGTATTTCAAGTTTAATTTTTGGTTGCGGGCTGCTGGTCATTTCTTATAGAACAATAATATTCCATAACATTCATATACCACAACTTATTCAGCCAGTCTCCAATTGATGTGATGAGCATTCATTCAATTTCCAGTTTCTAGCCACTAAAAAAAAGGGCTGCCACAAACATTTTTTTGTATATACAGGTCCCTTTCCCTTCTTTAAGATTTCTTTGGGATATAAGCCCAGTAGTAACACTGCTGGATCAAAGAGTATGTACAGTTTGATAATTTTTTTGAACATAGTTCCAAATTGCTTTCCACAGTGGTTGGATTTGTTCACAATTGCACCAACAATGCATTAGTGTCTCAATTTTCTCAGATCCCCTCCAATATTGATCATTATCTTTTCCTGTCATCTTAGCCAATCTGACACATGTATAGTGGTATCTAAGAGTTGTCTTAAATTGCATTTCTCTGCTGAATAATGATTTGGAGCATCATTTCATATGGCTAGAGATAGCTTCTATTTCTTGATCTGAAAAGTGTCTGTTCATATCTTTTGATCATGTATCAAATAGAGAATGGCTTGATTTCTTATAAATTAGAGTTAATTTTCTATATAATTTGGAAATGAGGCCTTTATCAGAACCTTTGACTGTAAAAATGTTTTCTTAATTTATTGCTTCCCTTCTAATCTTGTCTGCATTAGGTTTGTTTGTACAAAAAACTTTTTAAATTGATATAATCAAAAATTTCTATTTTGTGATCAATAATGATCTCTATTTCTTCTTTCATCACAAATTCCTTCCTCAGCCACAGGTCCGAGAGGTAAACTATTCTATGTTCTTCTAATTTATTTATAATCTACCTTTATGCCTAGATTATGAATCTATTTTGGCCTTATCCTGGTGGACAATGTTAAGTGTAGGTCAATGCCTAGTTTCTGCCATACTGATTTCCAATTTTCCCAGCAGTTTTTGTCAAACATGAATTTTTATCCAAAAAAGACCCGAAAAAGATTACAGAAAACCTTTGGCGTCTTTGGGTTTGTCAAATGCCAGATTATTAAAGATATTGACTATTTTGTCTCGTAAATGTAACCTATTCCACTGATCAACTAGTCTGTTTTTTAGCCAATACCAAATGGTTTTGATAACCACTGCTTTATAATATAGTTTTAGATCAGATATAGCGAGGTCACTTTCATTTGATTTTTTTTTTCACTAGTTTCCTTAAAAATCTTGACCTTTTGTTCTTCTGGATGAATTTTGTTGTGATTTTTTCTAGGTCATTAAAATAATTTTTGGGAGTCTGGTTGGTATAGAACTAAATAAATAGATCAGTTTAAGTAGTATTGTCATTTTTATTGTATTTGTTCTACATATCCAAGAGCACTTAATAGTTTTCCAATTGGTTAAATCTGACTTTATTTTTGTGTAAAGTTTGTTTATAGTTTTGCTAATATAGTTCTTGACTTTTTCTTGGCAGATAGATTCCCCAATATTTTATAATATCTGCAGTTACTTTAAATGGAATTTCTCTTTGTAACTCTAACTGTTGGATTTTATTAGTGATATATAAGAATGGTGATGATTTATATAACTTTGCTAAAGGTATGGATTATTTCTAATAGCTTTTTAGTAGAATCTCTGGGGTTCTCTAAGTATACCATTATATTATCTGTAAAGGGTGATAATTTGGTTTTCTCATTACCTACTCTAATTACTTTAATCTCTTTCTTTACTCTTTATTCTTATTTCCAAAGCTAGTATTTCTAATATAATATTAAATAGTAATGGTGATAGTGGGCAACCTTGTTTCACTCCTGATCTTATTGAGAATGGTTACAGTTTTTTTTCCCCTATTATATATGAAGCTTGCTGATGATTTTAAATAGATGCTACTGATTATTTTAAGGAAAGGTCCATTTATTCCTGTATTCTCAAGTGTTTTTATTTGGAATGAATGTTTTTTTTTCCCTGCATCTATTGAGATGATCATATGTTTTTTGTTAATTTGCTCATTTTTTTAACTTTATATCAAATCTCTCTTTCTCATAAATGTCATATATGTACACTTGGACAAATTTCAACAGATGGGATAGGATTAAGGGACATGAAGTGCTATCGTCCATGGGATCATAAAGATGTGACTGAACAATTTAATGACACATATATACAATCTTATACACACAGGAACAAACATATATATTGGTGTGTGTGTGTGTGTGTATGTGTATGTGTGTATGTGTTTGTATCAATATTTACTAGAGCTATATCTATTGGGTCTCCAATGGTGCAGCTATTAACCCAGGTTTAAAGGTACACTAAGTCCAGACTAAAATAACAATAATTTAAAAGACCTCATTAATGTGTTTACTTTAAATAATAAGCAGTAACATAATTAGCTTAAAAGAAAACTACATATTATCACACCCACAAGCCTGAGGTACTTTCTCCATGAATAAATAGTGAGAAGAGTTGACATGTAAAATAAGTTAAATTTTATTTTAACTAAATATGATTCCTTTCCTTACTTTTAATATTTATGCAAATTATGCCAATTTTTTAAATTCTGAATTTTCTTCATCCATTTAGCCTATCAGAACTCATTGAGAAGGCAAGCATTACAACACTAAATATATAAGTGAAGTTTTAGGAAAAATCTGTCCATAATATCCATATTAAAAAAAAAAAGAAGAAGAAATTTGGAACTTATCATTAAGGCAATATGTTACAACCAAGCGGAATTTATACCAGGAATGTGAGGCTGGTGCAATAACAGGAAAAATATGTATAATACAACCATCAGAAACCATATGATAATCTCAATAGATTCAGAGAAGGCTTTTGACAAAATACAACACCAACTCTTTTTAATAACACTAGAGAGCATAAGGATAAAGGGAGCTATTCTTAAAATAAAAAGCAATATCTCTCTAATATGAATAACAAGTATTATTTGTAATGGAAAGAAGCTGTATGCATTCCCAATAAGATCAGTGGTGAAACAAGGATGTTCAGTATCACTATAATATAACATTATACTAGAAATGCTAACTTTAGGAATAAGAAAAGAAAAATAAAGGAATTAGAATAGGTAATGAGGAAATAAAACTATCTCTCTTGGCAGATCATATGATGACATACTTAGAGAATCCTAAAAAATCATCCACAAACCATTTTGAAAGAAATAATAGCTTTATCAAAGTTGCAGGATATAAAATAACCCCCTACAAATCATTATCATTTCTATGTCACTGACAAAGTCCATCATGAAGAGATAGAGAAATTCTATTTAAGATTATTGTAGGCAAAACAGAATACTTGGCTCTCTACCTGCCAACACAAACTTAAAACTATATCAACATCATTATATAACACTTCTCACACAAGTAGAATCATATTTAATCAACTGGAAAAATATCAATTACTCATGAGCAGGATGAACTAATATAATAAAAATGACATTTCTGCCTAAATTGGTTCACTTCATCAGTGCCATATCAATTCAAACTGCCAAAACATTATTTTATAGAACTAGAAAAAGGTAACAAAATTCATATGGAAGAACAATTAATCAAGAACATCAAGGGAGTTGATAAAAAATAAATACAATGGATGGTGTGTTATCAGTACCAGTCTTAAAGCTATATTAAAAAAAAAAAAAAGCAGTCATCAAAACCATCTGGTACTGTCTAACAGATAGTGGTGAATCAGTCAAATATAATAGATACACCCAATCCATTAATCAAGTATTTGATTATATAGTAATATTTAATATTTGATTATGATATAGTAATCTAATATTTTATAAATCCCCACACTCCAACTTCTGGAATAAGAACTCATTATTTGAAAAAAATTGCTGGGAAAATTGGGAAAAAAGTCATAAACTTGGCATAATTTTACACCTCACACCCCATAACAAAATAAGGTCAAAATAGGTGCATGATTTGTCTATAGAGGTTGATATCATAAACAAATTAGGAGATCAAGGGATAACTTACCTGTCAATTTTTTTTTTTTTGAGAAGGGAGGAATTTATGACCAAAGAAGAACTGGAGAACATTATATAAAGGTAAAATATGCAATTTTAATTAAATTAAATTTTAAAAAAAGTTTTGCATTAACAACACCAACAGAAAATGATTAAAAGGTAAATACAAAGGTGGGGGAAAAACCTTTACAAGCAGTATTTCTGATAAAAATCTCATTTCTAAAATATATTTTAAAATGGTGTCTAATTTATAAGAATACATGTCATTCCCCAATTGATAAATTATCAAATGTAGAGGGTTGGAACTCCAGACTCTGGACTCTATCTTTGACCAGCCTCATGGTGGCCCCCCTGCCTCCTTCCCTCCTCCACTAAGACTAAGGATTCAGACCGATCCTAAGTTCCTCCAGAGAACTAGTCCAGATATTACAATCAAAGGATATCAACAGATAATTTTCAGATAACAATATTAAAGCCATTTATAGTTATATAAAAAATACTCTAAATCAGTATTGATTAGAAAAATGCAAATTAAAATAATTCTGAAGTACCAGCTCACACCTCTCACATTGGATAAGATGAAAGGAAAAGATTATGATAAATGTTGGAGTGAATGTGGGGAAAATGGGACACTAATGCATTGTTGGTGCATATAATCTGACCCAACAGTAACACTACTGGGTCTGTATCACAAGAAAATCATAAAGAAGAACAATAACAACAACAAAAAATCAGCAAAAATGCTTGTAATAACAAGGAATTAGAAAATGAATAGATGTCTATCAATTGGGTAATGGTTGAACAAGTTATGACATATGAAGATAATAGAATATTATTGTTCTGTAAAAAATGATAAACAAATTGATTTTAGAAAGGCCTGGAAATTTTACTTGAACTGATGCTGAGTGAAACAAACAGAATTAGAAATACATTGGACACAATAACAATAAGAATGTGGAATGGTCAACGTTGAAAGACTTGGTTTTTCTCAGTGCTTCAGTGATGCAAAGCCATCCCAATAGATTTTGGGGAGAAAATGCCATCTGCATCCAGCAAAAGAACTATAGAAACTGAATGTGAATCAACACATGCTTTGTTCACTTCTTTTTTTCTGATTTTTTATCTCTCCAATGTATTTTTTTTACTTTTATTTTGATTTTTCCCTCCCAATAGTATTCATAAAGCAATGTATATTTAAAAAATTAAAATGAATAATCTAAAAAATTAAATCTATATTAAGATATACTAATTTTCATGTTTTCTGTTTCCATTCAATGTTTGACATGTAAAGAGTTAGCTTATTATTTTCTCAGAGGCTGTATGTTAATTACTACATTGTGATTTCTTCTTTGCCCCTTCTCATTTCTAGTTCTTTATGGTTCAAGGAAAAGGACATTAACTTGGCAGTAATAGGATTTAGGTTCAAATCTCAATTGTGTTGCTTAACACCTGTGGGCCTCCCTGAGTTTTAGTTTTCTCATCTGTGAAATGAGAGTTTCTTTTTCTGTGACCAATATTCTTCAATATATATCTTGCATTTCACTTTTAAATTAAAGTGATAGTGTACCAAATATATGTTGATTTAATTTAAAAGGTCACACTAAATTCTTAATAGAATTTCTATGTCACTACATTCTATATATGTTGGTAGGTAAACTGCAGATATTTCTTCAGTGGTCTATTTTCAAATACTTACCAAAACTACTGAAAAGCAAGATAATAAAATATCTCATTACATAACATACAATAATTGTTTTATACATGATAATATGGCATTCTGCCTTATCTGCCTACTGAACTATCACCCACAACCAAATTATATTGTCTACATCTGGAAATTGATATCCTATACACATGGGAAATTTAACACACACACACACACACACACACACACACACACACACACACACACACACAAACAAAAAAACACCTCATCTTTTCTGTAACGTAATGTCTGCTTTAAAAAAATATTACATCTCACTGTAACGTATACCACCAGACTCACTCATCTAGATTTGCAACCTCTGTATTATTCTTTCAGTATTCAGATAAATTATTGCTTAATAAATAGATATAAACTATTTCCAGGGCCATATACTAAAAATTTTATGACATATGATAACCTATCAGAGCATCTAATACTAGCACATGCTTGGAAGATTTCAGATCAATTCTACTTCATGATGAAGCATCAAAGTGGAACAATATGTTTTATACATTTTTAACATGCACTTTTTATTTGTGTGTGTGCATAAAGTGTGTGTACACATATGCATATTCCAAATATATGCATTATATATACATTCCATATTTAGATATTGTGTACTGAGGGAAAAAAAGACAAAGGAATGTATTGATCATGTGCCATTTTCTTATTAATCCTATTTACAATTAAGTGATTTTGTCCTGTAACTTTTTTGTCCTCTAATTCCTTATCTTGGTTCCTTGTCTCTGAACTTAGTTCAGAATACTGCTGACATGTAATGGATTAATTTTAGAAATCCAGCTCTCCTTGATCTATTCACTGATCTATCTTGCCTCAAGGCATTCAACTGCTCTTGGGGAATTTTTTCCTTGGGGAACATTAGTAAGGGAGTTGGCCTAATATATTTGTACCACTAAGCTAGTATGGTTTGCTATCCAAAATGGTTTGAACTATTATCCCCAAATCTTGAATCTATACCTGAAAAATGAGCATTTCTTAGTTTCATTATAAAATCTATTTTCCTGCTATTTTCCTCATTACCAAACTTTCAGCCAATCAAGTTGTGCTATGCACCTCAGCTCTGTAACCACTCATTCTGTTCTCAATCTCATGATCTCATATATCCTGTTTTGTTCTTTGTTCTACATTTTCACATAGCCTATAAAAAGAGGTTCATCTGCTCATGTTAATCAATATTAGTACATACAAAACTATCTAATTATTTGTCATGTAACATGAACTTTTTATTAAATGTTATCTTGCTCAAATTGCCTGTTTGCCTTCTTGTTAAATTTCAGTTTTTACATTCCATATAAATGTATTTTGAATTGTATAAATATTATATATGTGTTTTTGCTAATAAAGAATTCAATAAATTTCCACTTAATACTTCATCATGATTTTGACTTAAGATTCTGTTATATCTACCTAGAGCAAATTCTGACAGAATCTACAGAAATGGAAAGGCTACAACTTTGCATCCATTGACTATATATCTATTATCTTAGGACTAACCTAGGTAAATTTAAAAGTTCATCACCATAAACTTAGCAATCAGGTGAACTTTTTGGTTTTACTTTCCTGGGGGGAAGTTTGACCATAGCAAACCATGAAATGATGTCTCCTAAATCTATCATATTTACTAAGTCCATTATGCCTTTATAGCTATCAAAGCATAGGGAGTTTGCACAGTCGGTAGTGGTTTTAAAGAAAAGAAGCATTTAATTTGTGTCAGATAATTGTGTTAAATGTTTTACAAATATCTCATTTGATCCTCACATTAACTCTGGGAGGTAGATGCCATAATTTCATTTAATAGGCTAGAAAAAAAACAAACAAACAAACAAACAAACAAACAGATGAACTAAATCTCTTGCATAAGTTGATACAACCAGAAATATTCCAAAGCTAAATTTGAATTCAAGTCTTCCTGATTCTAGTACTCTACCCAAAGCACAAGGTAACTGCCATTTAAATTAGTAAGCATTGTATTAGTTAAGAATGTATCATCAGCAAACCACTTTAGGTAGCCACAAAACAAACCTACTTATCTCTTCCAAATCTACTCCCCAAAGAAAATTGGAAGTCCAGCTGAGTCTCAGAAATATTGGAGAGGTACTTTCTCTATTATGCTGTTGATTGGACTAGATGATACCTAAGGCCTTTCCAATTTAAAAGTAATTTGATTCTGCTGTGTAAAACTTAGGCCATGCCAACAATTTGCCTCCTTTAAAAGACTTATTTTCCTTCTTATTCTTCTCCATGATTTTACTTTACCCTACCTATATGATTGCAGTTTCTCCTTAGCAAAGTTTATCCTGGTTATCCCTTTCAGGGAAGTATCTCACTGAGAGTACTAAGAGGGGTGTGTTGGAATCCATTTGACCAGGTATGACAGAGATAATAAATTCTTACCATATGTACCTTCGAAATCAATGAATGCTAAAAATCAGGAATTGATTTATTGTTTTGCTTATTGTCTTAAAAACGACAGAGAAAATATTGATATAGGAGATTAAACTTATAAGGGTAGGCCAAGTTTGTAAATGCTTACCAACACTCTTCCAGATTTCACAGCTAACCACATAGTGTCTGAACTAAAATTTTATGTAGAATATACTTGTTATGTTGAAATCAATCCTTTGTTTAAAAATCTTCAGTGACGAAGACCTCTAGTACCTCCTAAAGCAGTCTTTTCCATATTGGGATAGCTATCATCAGTATTGTTTTGAAGCATGTTATATAGAGGATGTATGGTTAGGAATAATTTGAACTAGATGGACTCTGAGGTTCTTCTTTTCTCAGCTTCTATGATTCAAACAAAATCAAGATGAAGTCTAACTATGCTCTTTGCAGTTTCCAACCATCTATAACTGTGTTTTTTGGGGTCAGACAAAGCAAGCTTAGTAATGAAGAAACATTAAAGCTGGGTGGAATAAGTTATTCCCTATTACCTATAGTTTCTTCTCAGCTTTCTGTTCTCAGCATGTTGTAGGGAAAGATCTCAACTATGAGAAAGGGGCCACGGGTAGTGAAGAGGGTTGTCATTGTATGGCTTAAAGGTAGGGAGAATTGATGTTTCTACTGCTTCTTCCCATCCCCCACCCTTCTTCAAGAGACTTTTCAATTCCTGACAAGAAGAGAATCAGGAAGTTGGGAACAGAGGCTACAACTGTCTCCTCAGAGAGAAAGGGTACTAGATTAGAAGTATATCTTCTTTAAAATATTGTATGTCTAGGTTATATGATCAAGTTTGAACTAACTTCTGAATGCTTTGTCATTTCTGGGGAAGGGACCCCAAGCACAATATTGTAAGCCTGACTGAGCTCTGTGAGATTAATCTAGGTTTGGAATTCATATTCAGCAGGCATAGTCTTAACAAGGATGGGTACATGTTTATTACTGCTCAAAACTTCGATTTAAATAAGACATAAGGGAAGAGGAAACTCATGGCATAAAAATAATACAACAAACACAGTGACTGACATTGTAAGGAAGACACTGTAACAGTCAAGCAAATGACATATATATCATCATTACTCCATCACACTCAGAGGACCATGAGTCTATGAGACAACATCTGAATTCCTTGTCTCAGAGGACTCATGGTCACAACTATTTAGAATCTTTTGTGGGAATCATTGCTAGGCAAGCTGTGTAATACTTCCAAATCCTTTCCACTAAGGGATTTTTATAGGCTGAAAATGAAGAAGGCATTATACTAAGTATTCTTATTTGATTCATGACTCTTAAGAGCAGTCCTCCAGGTGCTCCATCACAAGAGGCCTCCAAAGATAATATCTCTCTATTTCTTAAGGAGGGTTATGTTTACTCCAGGAACTGCCCAGGTTTCTGGGGTAAATACAGGCCTACAGGAAAGAATGCTTATTAATTAAGGTGTCAGAAGAATGGCCAATCCTTCTTGTGTACTTCCCTGCAATTCCATTAGATAATTGCAAGCACTTTCTCATATTCTCAGAAAAAACAAAAACAAAAACAAAAAAACAAGTACACAAAAAATATGGACAAGCGTTACTTAAGATTTCTTATGTACTAACTTGTGTACTCTCCTACCAAATATCTTTTTTTTTTTTTTTTTTTTTTTTTACAATGGACCCACAGAGTAAATAGCAAATAGGAAAGCAGTACATTTATCCAAAATTTATCCAAATCATAGCAAAACTGAGTAGAATTTGAAAGTGAGTAGATTCCTATCAATTTGGGAATAGCTGAATAAGTTATGGTAAATGAAAGCAATGGAATATTATTATTCTATAAAAATATGAATAAGCTGATTTAAAGACCTAGAAAGATCTACAAGAATTGATACTGAGTGAAAAAAGTAGAACCAGGAAAACAGTATACAAAGTAACATCAAGATTGTGTGGTGATCAACTATGAAAGACTTGATTCTTCTCAGTAGTTAGTCTTTCTTTTTTTTTTTTTTTTTTTTTTTTTTATTGTTGTTGTTGTTGTTGTTCTTGAGGCTGAGGTTAAGTGACTTGCCCATGGTCACACAGCTAGGAAGTGTTAAGTGTCTGAGACCAGATTTGAACTCCGGTCCTCCTGAATTCAGGGCTGGTGCTCTATCCACTGCACCACCTAGCTGCCCCTCTTCTCAGTAGTTAGTGATCCAAAGAAATCCCAATAAACTTTGGATAGAAAACAACATTTGCATCCAGAAAGAAAACTATAGAAAATGAATGTAAATCAACACAAGCTATCTAAACTTTTTTTTTTTCTTTTTCTTCTCTTTTTTTCTCTCTCATGAGTTTTCCCTTTTGTCATGATTTTCCCTCTCCAAATATGATTCATAAAAATATGAATTTAAAAATAATATACATGTATTACAAGAAAAATAAAGTAATTTAAAAATAAAATCAGAGAAGTTATAAAAAGAAGAATACATGCCACACAATAAAGAGTGGATGCCTTTTATCACTGAGAACAAGATAACTCAGTTCAACCAAGTGAGGATTCTGAATCACAATCAAAGGGAAACCTTGAAGTCTCTAGAATAGCATATTGTATATCATGGCATGATATAGAGTCTCAAAAGAGACTGATCCTGAAGAATCCCCAAAGCTGATGGAGGAGGGCTGGAGCTTTATTGGTTCTCACTAACTCCCAGAGACCACAAATACAAGGTAGAACATTCATCTCTAACAATAAGGAAGAGTCCCATACCAATGGGTTTTGTTTGGGACAGAGTTTACACTGCTTATTTATATCCCCTTTTCTCTACCCAGTTCGACACCTTGACACCTCCTTTTAAGAAAATCTGAACATGGATATCATATGCTACTTTTCTGGCAAATCATCTGGTTGTTCATATTGTCACTAGTCCCTGCCATTGCTGTTTTGACTGAACTCAAAAATTTTTCATAACATTTTTTTCTCTTGACAAATGGATAGAGCACCCAGGTCTAGAATCAGGAAAACTTCAGTTCAAATCTTAGTATGTGTGACTTTGGGCACGTTTCTTAACCCTTTCTGTCTCAATTTCATCATCTGAGAAACAGAGAAGGAAATGGCAGGCCATTGCAGTATTTTTGCTAAGAAATCCCCAAATGGAGTTATGAAGAGTCACATAGAACTGAATTGACTGAACAATAAAGAAAATATTTAGGAATCCCTTTGTATACTACATAATGGGATAACAAATATTACTCCTAGGTTCTAATGATGCTTTCTAAACCAGCTGCTAGATGGACAGGGGCTTTGATGCCACTTTATAGAGTAGCTAATTTAAAAAAATCCAGAAAAATGTTTAAAATAATCTTGTGATGTAAACAGAAAATAAAGAGTTTGAGAGGTATTTTGAATTTTAAAATGAAAGTGAATTTAAAAGTCATTCAATTCATTCCCTCATCTCTCAGATAAGTAAACTGAAGTTTAAAGAGATTTAAGAGATTTGAATACCTGCATATTGGCTCCAAATTCAGTATAATTTATTTTATAAATATTTTAAAATACTCTTGATGATTATTGAAATGTTCTAAACTGGGGTGTTTCATAATATTAGGAAATTAATCTTAAATTGGGGAAAGGGAGTATACAATAAAGTGATCAATAAATATCAATCAAAGTGATAAAGGTTTGATAGAGGCCTCTGATTCCTCAAATGAATTTCTGTCCAGAGATGTACCCTGACATTAGAGACTGAACACGTTTTTCTCTATTACCCATAATTCAGAACCATGTATAAGGTAGCTCACTACAAGAGAGAAGAATTGTTCAGAGGGTCTTATCTCTGTTCTAGAGACAGAATAGTTTGGAGGATATAAAAATGCTAATTTTTGTTTGTTAATTGAAGTTTTGGAATTTATGTTTAAGTTACTCTCTTGAAGTTTCCTATCAGCATATTAATGATAAACATCCAAACATTATTTTGGAGAATTTTAGGTTAAAACAGCAAAGAAAGCTAACAAATTAAAAAAAAACAAACCCTCTTTATTCCTATTAAATTTATAGTTTACTCTTAAAGTTTTGTTCTTGGAGTTTACTTCTCAGGTCATTCAACTCTGAACCTGACATTTCTGGAAGTCAACATCTGCTTATGGAGAAACTGTCATCAGTAAATCTTTCTGTTGTTATTGTAGTATCAGCTAAAGCTAATTCTCTGCTGAGATGGGAAAATATGATTCAGACAATGTAAAACATATGTTATAGGGAGACAGGCTGCCATCAAACAGCATCAACAATTTAAATGATTAAAGTGTTTCTATAAACAATCCCTAGTATGTCAGTAATGGATGAACTGCAACTTGCTCCCCATCAATTTTTTTTTTAAACAGCTGTTGATTTCATGACACTTTATGAGGAATTTAAAGTAAATTTGTCTCATAATTTATTATTATAGTTAAAACTGAAAAATGTTTTCTTTGTGACAAAATTTTTAAAACCTAAATTATCTAACAGAGCTCTTAACGAATTCTTTTTTATACCCTCGTATGAAAAATGCCAAAGGAATAATGGGTAAGGGTCTGGACTACTTTGGCTTGTCTTACTATCTCAACTTAAGTTAACAAGATGGTACCACTTTTCTACATAAAATATTTTTTTTGTAATAACATACAAAATAAGTTTTGTTTTGTTTTGTTTTTTTAATTAAAAGAAAGAATAAGAAAAAAAATGTTGTTCATGTTATACTTCAATTTTGGCACATGTAATTCACAACAACAAAACTGCACTTTAAGAATTGTTAAGTATTATGTACATAGTCTCAGAATGCGGACTTACTTTCAACTTGAAGTCCCCATATAGACAAACTTTCCTATCTCTCAGAGAACTTTCCTGCAGTTATGCACTACTGTTAACTATTTATAAATCTCTCTGAAGTATTCTCTAAAAATTTTAAGAGTAACTCTCCAGGGGCAGCTAGGTGGCACAGTGGATAGAGCACCAGCCCTGAATTCAGGAGGACCTGAGTTCAAATCTGATCTCAGACACTTAACACTTCCTACCTGTGTGACCCTAGGAAAGTCACTTAACCCCAGCTTCAAAGAAAAAAGAGTAACTCTCTGCTGTCATTGGCTGGAAAATCTTCTCATGGTATTCTCTTTGAGGGCCCTCAGATGATCATTAGATAAATTAATAAATTAATTACTCTTTATAAGAATCCTTGGAAAGATTCAGGTGGACCTAAAGAGTCTTCTTCAAACCACACTGAGATTAGAGTTCTCCAGTATAAAACTCATAGCTCTAGCAATAGGATGCAAAAAAGAAAAGCATTTTTCCCTTAACAGCACTGGTTCATTTGGGAGGAGGGTCTAAGTTACACTTTTAGGCAGCAGAAAAACACTTTATCCCTTTGACTTTTTACCTAAAATTGTCTTCCTTTCCCCAATACCTTTATACAAGTTACTCTAAACATATTTTGGTATCATAGGCCTCTTCAACAGGCTAGTGAATTTATATGGAAATGCAAATTAAATCAATTATATTTTAATATTTTAACATCACAAAATAGTAATAGCTGTGCTTCTTTTTAGCACATTAAACAGAAGCAAATTAAATTGCATTTTATGAAAATATAGGTCAATGTAAGAACTGTTATTTACAATAGAATGAAATGCTAAATTTCAGTTAAAAGTTAGTCAAAATAAGAATGGAATTTTTTCCCATCAAAGTTTCCACACTCCTAGATAACTATCCATAATCTGTGGACCCTATAATAGGAACTACAGATATTCCAACTTCCCCAGAGCAGACTTCAAGAACAGGTAAAATAAGTAAAACAAATTTGTAATTTTTATCTGTGAGTGGCATTACATGTCTCTATTTAATTATTTTAGCTGTCTGTAAATACTTTTGAATTTAGGAATTCAACTCAATAAACAATCAATAATTAAATACCTACTATTGAAATGGACAAAAGACTGGCCCCATCATCCCTGGGTAAAGGGGCCTCAAGCTTATAGGAAAATGTTGCTTAAACTAAATTAAGGGAAGTGGTGCTTATGTTCAGACAGAATGCTTGCCTAAGAATTTCTGATAACCCTTATCTATGTCAACATTTGCCCCTACATCCTGTAAGCTCCCCAACATCCCCCATTTCACGGGAGAAGTCGAGTCACTGTTGTAATCACAAGGCTGTACCAGGATGTGGCAAACGGGATTAAAATGGTGCCTCTAAAGGTTCAGGGCTGATTTCTACTAGCCTATCTAGTGAGGTGAGTTGCTGGCCGGCTAATAAATGATGCTTTAAATTGAATAATCTGGCCAGAGCTATCTCATGTCAGTCCATTTCACTATAAGAAAGCCTTTTTTTTGAAAAATTAAGCATGCCCTGACAAAGTACTTCAATTGTCCTTTGATTTGTTTTCTTCAAACACTTTATAAGAATATTTAAATTATGTCAAATGATTGGCTAACTACCTAAATTACCAGCCTCCTCTTGACAGAGATATATCCTAAAAGCTTGCAGAATATTTCTATACTACTCTGCTACCTTTCTGTTAAGTATCTGGAAGAGCTGGGAAGAAAATGGTCAAGGGTAAGCTCTAAAAAGAATTTACTTACATAAGCAATTTTAATGAAGAACAAACTATGATTTTGATTCCAGAGCAGTTGACCATTTGCTTGCTTTAAGTAAAAAACAATCCCTTCTTTCTTTCTTTTTTCCCCTTTCTTTATTTTTAATCAGCTGGCAAGCAATAGGATTTCAGTATCAATTCATCTCTAATCTTCTCAGAAGTAGGACTTCAGGTGGATGCTTCAAAAGAACTATAATAGCTAATTAGACCCAGGCTGCATGCTTTGTTTGATAATTATGCCCATACAAAGAATCCTTGAAGTAGAAAGACAATTGGGTTTATTGCGCCTGAAACTTCACAACTCAATCAATAACTTTACCCTGATATTCTCTTTGAACTGCTCCAACTGGAGGAATTACTGATAGGCTAAATGTTACATTTACATTTATTATTCTTTGACACAAATAACATGCAAAGCAGTTGAAGATTAAAGTTAAAGTATTTGAAGTTAGATCTTGAGAAATGAAGTTCAAGCAATAAAAAAAAAAGTATCTAGACAACTGGATTGAATGTAAGTTATTGAACTTTAAAACTTTGTCCTTTTTGCTGGAGAATTCTATTTAACAACTATTTATTAAGGTATTTACAATGTCCAAGAACTTTGAATGAAAATATATGTTTAAAAAAAGTCTCTTCCCTCATGGGACTTAGATTCTACTGGAATATATAAAACAGATAAAAATAAATAATTGTGAAATATACATCAGAGAGTGAAAAATTTAGGAACTAGAGGGACAAAGAAAGTTTTCATTCAGGATTTGAGTCTGAGTCTTCTTAAAGCCAAAGAATCCAAGAGTAAGAAGTGAGCATGGAAAAGAAATTCCAGACATGGGGAGGAGCCTATGCAAAGGCATAGAGTTGGAAGGTTAGATTTTCTAAATAGGAAGTACAGTATAGAACTATGTGATTTTTATATCAATTCTTTGAAGGAGAAAAATGTGGGATAAAAGTAAGATGTCAGCCTAAAGTAGTTTGACAAAATATTGGTCATAGGTCAAATTTGGAAACTTTATTTTAAAGTGTAAAAAAAAAAAAAAAGATTATTTCCCACATCTTACAAAAATAATTAGCAGCACAGATTTACAGATTTGGAACTTAAAACATGATTCATGTACCCATAGTCTCTAGAACTATGTGTAATATAAAATCTAAGTTTCTTTTTCAGAGTTAATTATTGTTTAGCCTCTAAATCATTAAAAAGTTACGCTCAGTCACATCTCAGAAATATTACACTGAATTATCAAATTTTCTACACTTTTAAATAGAGTCCCCTCACTTTAACACAGAAAATAAAATCAATATTTGTAACCACCAGTAACTATACATTTCTTCACATCCCATTTTTCCTTATTCCAGTGTTCATTAATATAAATGGAACTGTATGATCCTGAATAAGTTATTTAATTTGTCTATACCATTCCTATGGAATGGCATTGACATTTGTACCTCCTATGTCACAGAAATAAAGAGGGGAATTCCTGCAGGAAACAATAAAAGTAATATAAAACTGTGCCACTCTTAATGATGAGGAAACCCCCAAAGTCTTAAAACCTCCTTGGATTCTGCCTCAGGGAAGGGACTCCACCCCAAGCAGTTTCATCCTTATCAAAAAAACCCATTGAATTCTATTCAGATTCTAACCCTGACTGAAACTCAACCCCAAAGTCAACCTGGGACTTCACTCATGAGCCTCTTCAGATTATCCAAAACCCCCTATTATAAAAAGAGCCAAACTGGAATCTACTCTTGACAGAGGTCACAAACATGGCATCCTTACACCGACCACGTCAAGGATTTCTGCCCACTGGAGCCAACGCTGGCTCTGGTGTCTTCCTACCTTTTAACCTTACTTCCAAACCCCATTATAAACCTCTTTTATCAATCTAGGTTTTTATGTCTGTAAATTACTTTACAGAGGACTATTGCACCACTACTAGACCTCATTTAACTCTATCCTTGTGCCAAGTCCAAAAGGGTTGCAGAGGAGCTCTATTTGACTCCCTGTACCCCAAACCTGCCATTAGACCTCAATTAAACCTAATTTCATTTAGGTATCCCTTATCTAGTCCTCATTATTAATATCATCCACACGATTCTTTTCTTCTGAGAATTGAACATTTTAGAAAATGTACATTTCTAGAACTAGGGATAAATATTTTTCTGAAGACAGTTGAATTATGCTTCTCCAATAAAATCAACATTCACAACAAAGCCCAGCAAGAACCTATAT
The DNA here is from genome assembly GCF_048593235.1 of Sminthopsis crassicaudata. Lineage (NCBI taxonomy): Eukaryota > Metazoa > Chordata > Mammalia > Dasyuromorphia > Dasyuridae > Sminthopsis > Sminthopsis crassicaudata. The sequence goes on from NC_133619.1 coordinate 413,958,543, forward strand.
GAAAATAAAGTTACTAAACCTGTTAGACTATAATAACTGCAAACAAATGCTACCAACATTATACCAAAATGACTTCTGTTGTTAAAGAAACCTTGGGAATTTCTTGTGAGATTGATTTTATCAAAGATTCACTCAGCAAGTTACATATAGGATTCCTCAAGAAAGGCACATTGCAACAGATTAAGTAAAACTTGTGTTTTCTTCAAAAAAAAAAAAAAAGAATGTGTATATGTATTTACACATAAATATACATATATACATATATAACAACATAGAAAAATATACATAAGTATATCTCTCTATAAATGTGTTTATGTAAATATAGAGAAATGAAAAGTTGACTAATGATATATCTCTTCAAGGAAATTAGCTATTCCTATCATTAATCTGAAAGATTGATGTTGTTAGTTGAGAGTTCAGGGACATAGCCTAGGCTTCTAACCTATGGGACTTTGGACAAGCACAAATGTGAAAATATTCAAAAATAGAGATCAATCTTTCTTGAGATTCAATTCTTGAATCTTGGGTGAATCACATGGATGTCTAATAACTGCCATGAATCCCTGGCAGAGAAGATATTTTTCATTTCTTCTTCACAATATTTTGAAATGAATGAGTACCTATTTCAAAGCTGGGTTAGAAAAGAAAAAAAAATAATTTTAAGGACAGGGGCATAAGAATGTCTAACTACATTAAAGAAGGGACAATCAAACATTTCTAGGATAGATTTACAAAATCTTAGAGCAGAAAGAGATATCTCAAGTCATTTGGTTCAGGTGTGTTTGTATGCTCATTTTGTAATTATTTTCCCCAATGAGCAAAAGTGGATACTGATAGAAGTGTATATATTTGATATATTCACTCTTGCTTATTAATCACATACATTTATATTCTCCTTTAAGTGTATGGCAAAATCAAATTGAAAATTCACCAATGGGGAGCATTTCTTTAGTTCCAATACTCCAAAAAATTCAGAAAAGAAGAAGTAAACATTTGAAACTTACAATACAATCGTTCTATTTTATTCAAAGTCCATGATCAGTCCTTCTACTGAAAAGGGGATTTCCCAAATGTCATTGTGCCTATATGAGCTATAAAATGTGGATTTAAGCAAAGTTCAACCTCAACTGAGACTTTTCAATACTTGTGAGACCTCTCTTCTATTCTTACCTGACAGTTTCTGGCTGTCACTGAGAGAGAAAAACCCAGCTGAGAATTTCCTTTCCTCCAGATGTGCCTCTCTGACAGGATTTGAGAGCTATGATAGCAACTGCTGTCCCAAGAGTGGGAGGCCTGTTTTCTTCCTTGGAGAGCAAAGGGAGGTGGGTGTACAGGACCATAACAGCTGCCAGCTGTTCTCTTCTCTTGCCTACTGGAATTTAGTGATACTGGGCTGGAAGCCCAAACCTCATGTTGGCCTGATCACAACTTGTGATGTGCCAACGCTTTCTATATTAATCTGATCTGTGTACGCACCAGAAACTGGGGTACATAGTCTAAGACTGCCTTCCTTCGATAGTTGGGGAATTATTAATTTCAGAACATAAGGAAACATGATTATCCACACAGATAGAAATCTGCTGATAAGGCTTCAGGGTTCGCTTATCTTGGGGACTGTACTTGTTACATCTACTGACATAAGAATGCTTCTGAAGTCTCTGATAATTAAACTTGGACTTTTTAAATCCCCTTTTCTTTCCCTTTTCAAATCTTGTTGAATTCAAGATATTGTTAAAGTTATATCCCTGAAAAGTATATCTTAGCTCTGATATTGGCATTTTAATGAGTTAATATGGGAAATATTTACAAATAGAGCAAAACTTCAGGGTGATAATGATGATGATTCTTACTTTTTTTAAATTTCATTTATAAGGTTTTTTTGACAGTATATATGCATGAGAATTTTTTTTATAACATTATCCCTTGTATTCATTTTTCCAAATTATCCCCTCCCTCCCTCTACAACCTCCCCTAGATGACAGGCAATCCCATACATTTTACATGTGTTAATATATAACCTAGATACAATATATGTGTGTAAATCCCATTTTCTTGTTGCACATTAAGTATTAGATTCCGAAGATGTAAGTAACCTGGGTAGATAGAAAGTACTCCTAACAATTTACATTCACTTCTCAGTGTTCCTTCTCTGTGTGTAGTTGTTTCTGTCCATCATTGATCAACTGGAAGTGAGTTGGATCTTCTTTATGTTGAAGATATCCACTTCCATCACAATACATCTTCATATAACATTGAAGTGTATAGTGATCTTCTGGTTCTATTCATTTCACTCAGCATAAGTTGAGGTAAGTTTCTCCAAGCCCCTCTGTATTCCTCCTGCTGGTCATTTCTTACAGAGCAATAATATTCCATAACCTTCATATACTATAATTAATCCCAAAATTCTCAAATTGATGGACATCCATTCATCTTCCAGTTTCTAGCTACTATGAAAAGAGCTGCCACAAACATTTTGACACATACAGGTCCCTTTCCCCTCCTCAGTATTTCTTTTGGATATAAGCCCAATAGCAGCAATGCTGGATCAAAGGGTATGCACAGTTTGATAACTTTTTGGGCATAGTTCCAAATTGGTCTCCAGAATGGCTGTTTTCTTTCACAACTTCACCAACAATGTATTAGTGTCCCAGTTTTCCCACATCCCCTCCAACATTAATCACTATTTGTTCCTGTCATCTTAGCCAATCTGACAGGTGTGTGCTCATATAATTCCTGATTATTCTTTGGTAGATGGATTCCCAAATATTTTATACTCTCAACATTTGTTTGGAATGGAATTTCTCTTTGTATCTCTTGCTGTTGCATTTTGTTGGTGATATATAAAAATGCTGAGGATTTAAGTGGATTTATTTTGTATCCTGAAACTTTACTAAAATTCTGAATTATTTCTAATAGCTTTTTATCAGAGTCTTTGGATTTCTCTTTAATATACCATCATGTCATCTGCAAAGAGTGATAGTTTGATTTCCTCATTTCCTACTCTAATTCCTTGAATCTCTTTCTCGGCTCTTATAGCCGAGGCTAGCATTTCTATTACTATATTTTATAGTAATGGTGATAGTGGGCAACCTTGTTTCACTCCTGATCTTACTGGAAAAGGTTCCATTTTATCTCTATTGCATATTATGCTTACTGCCAGTCGTAAATATATGCTCCTGATTATTCTAAGAAATAGTCCATTTATTCCTATACTCTCAAGCGTTTTTAGTAGGAATGGATTTTGTCAAATGCTTTTTCTGCATCTATTGAGATGATCATATGGTTTTTATTAATTTGATTATTAATATGGTCAATTATACTAATAGTTTTCCTAATATTAAACCAGCCCTGCATTCATGGTATAAATTCTACTTGATCATAGTGTATTTTTCTCAGGATGATTTTCTGAAGTCTTTTTGCTAATATCTTATTTAAGATTTTAGCATCAATATTCATTAAGGAAATGCGTCTATAATTTCCTTTCTTGGTTTTCAATCTACCTGGTTTAGGTATCAGTACCATGTCTGTGTCATAAAAGGAGTTTGGTAGGACTCCTTCATCCCCTATTTTTCAAATAGTTTATATAACATTGGGGCTATTTGTTCTTTAAATGTTTGGTAGAATTCACATGCAAATCCATCTGGTCCTGCGGATTTTTTCCTGGGGAGTTGATTAATAGCTTGTTCTATTTCTTTTTCTAAAATGGGACTATTTAAGCAATTTAGCTCCTCCTCTGTTAATTTAGGAAGCCTATATTTTTGGAGGAACTCATCCATTAAAGATCCCCCTTTTCATTTGTAAGATTAACAATTTCATTTTCCCCTTTCCTTTTTCTGATCTGATTTACCAAAGGTTTATCTATTTTATTGGCTTTTTCCTAAAACCAACTCTTGGTTTTATTTATTAATTCAATAGTTTTTTTTTTTTTTTTTTTTTTTTTTTTTTTTTTTTTTACTTTCAATATTATTGGTTTCTCCTTTTAAGTTTTGTATTTCAAGTTTGAATTTTGGTTGGGGGTTTTTAATTTGGTCTTTTTCTAGCTTTTTAAGTTGCAGGCCCAATTCATTAATCTTCTCCTCTATTTTGTTCAAATAAGCCTCTAAAGATATAAAATTTTCCCTTATTACTGCTTTAGCTGCATCCCACAAATGTTGGTATGATGTCACATCATTGTCATTATCTTGGGTGAAATTATTACTTGTTTCCATTATTTGCTGCTTCACCCAGTCATTCTTTAAGATGAGATTATTCAGTTTCCAATTACTTTTTGGTCTATTTACCCCTAACTTCTTACTGAATGTAGCTTTTATTGCATTGTGATCTGAGAAAAAGGCTTTTATTATTTCTGCCTCCCTGCATTTAATTTTGAGACCGTTATGTCCTAATTAATATATGGTCAATTTTTGTATAAGATCCATGAACTGCTGAGAAGAAAGTATATTCCTTTCTGTCACCATTCAGTTTTCTCCAAAGGTCTATCATACCTAGTTTTTCTAATGTTCTATTTACTTTTTCAATTTCATTCTTATTTGTTTTGTGGTTTAATATGTATAAATCTGAAAGTGGAAGGTTGAGATCTCCCACTATTATAGTTTTGCTGTCTATTTCTTCTTGCAACTCTCTTAACTTTTCCTTTAGAAAGTTATATGCTCTACTACTTGGTGCATATGTATGTAGTGTTGATATGGCTTCCTTGTTTATGCTACCTTTTAGCAGGATATAGTTTCCTTCCTTATCTCTTTTAATTAGATCAACTTCTGCTTTTGCTTGATCTGAGATAAGGATGGCTACCCCTGCTTTTTTGGCTTTACCTAAAGCTTAATAGATTCTGCTAGAACCTTTTACCTATACTCTGTATGTATCTACCTGCTTTAAGTGTGTTTCCTGTAAACAACATATTGTAGGTTTCTGACTTTTGATCCAGTCTGCTATCCATCTCCATTTGATGGGAGAGTTCATCCCATTCACATTTACAGTTAAATTACTAATTCTGTATTTCCTGCCATCATATTATCCCCAGATTATGCTTTTTCCCTTGATGCCCCTGAACCCCTTCCCCAATATTTAATTTATAGACCCCCTCCTGTGACGCGCAGCCCTCCCTTTTTTAGTATCCCTCCCCCCTCCTTCCAAGTCCCTTCCCTTATTCCCCTTTTCTTTTTCCCCTTTCCTCTCCCTCCTTTTAATGAGGTGAGAGAGAATTCTCTCAAAAACAAATATGTCAATTATTTACTCTTTGAGCCTCTTCTGATGAGAGTAAGATTCACACAATGTTTCTCCCCCTCTCTAAATTCCCTCAGATATGGTATATTTTCTATGCCTCTTCCTGGGATGGAGTTTCCCTCATTTTATCGCTCCTTCCCCTTTTTCTGATACTACCCCCTTCACTTTACTACACCCCCCCTTTTTATATCAGTAAAATCAAATTATCCATGTGGACTTTCTATATATCCACAACTGAGATACAGTTCTCAAGAATTCTGTTTACCTTTTTCTGTTTCTCTTCAGTCTTGTGGATGTAGATAATATTTTTTGTTTAAGTCTGATTTATTTTCTTAGAAACAAATGGAATTCCTCTGTTTCATTTAACGACCATCTTCTTCCATGGAAGAAAATGCTAAACTTAGCTGGGTAGTTTATTCTTGGTTGCAATCCTTGATTTTTTGGTTTTCACAACATCAGGTTCCAGGCCCTTCGATTTTCTAATGTGGAGGCAGCCAAATCTTGAGTGACCCTTATTGTGGCACCTTGGTATTTGAATTGCTTTTTTTCTAGCTGCTTGCAATATATTTTCCTTTGTGTGGTAATTCTGCAGCTTAGCCACAATATTCCATGCAGTTCTTTTTTTAGGGTATTTTTCAGAAGGTGCTTGATGAATTCTTTCAATGCCTATTTTCCCTTCTGTTTCTATTATCTCTGGACAGTTCTCTTTGATGTTTTCCTGTAAAATAGAATCTAGGCTTTTTTTTTTTTTTTCTTTTTTTTTTTCTTTTTTTTTTTTTTTTGGTCATAGTTTTCGGGAAGTCCAATGATCCTCAGATTATTTCTCGTAGATCTATTTTCCAGGTCTATAGATTTTCCCAGTAAGTATTTGACGTTATTCTCCATCTTTTCATTTTGTTTTTTTTTTTTTTTTGTTTGTTTTTTTGGTTTTTTTGACTGATTCTTGGGTTCTCAATTAATCATTCATTTCTATTTGTTCCATCCTGATTTTTAAGGAGTTATTTTCTTCATTCACAGTTTTTAGTTCTTTTTGTATATGCCCAATTGAGTTTTTAAATGAATTATTTTGCTGTATTGAATTTTTTTCTATTTCCCTAATTTTTTTTAGAGAATTATTTTATTTTTCCAATTCAGAAATCCTACTTTCTTGAGGCTTTTTTATCTTTTCCAATTCAGAAATCCTACTTTCCTGTGTTTGTTTTAACCTTTTCTAATTCACAAATTTTGTTTCCCTGCATCTCCTGTGAATTCTTTCTATTTTCCAACTCAAATTTCAGAACATTGTTATTCTCTATCATAGCTTCTCTTTCCTTTCCCCATTTTTCTTCAAACTCTCTTAACTTTTTAATAGTCTCTTCTAGGAGAGAGTTATGTGATGGGGGCAGGTATCATTCCCCTTTAGGCTTTTATCTGCTGACTCTCTGCTATTAACTTCCTTGGGGTTGGATATATGCTCTTTCTCTGTGTAGAAGGAATCAATGGTTCTCTTTAGCTTTTTACTCATGGTTAAAAAATCTTTTGGGGTCTGTCCTTGGGGTAAGAAGTTTATTTATTTATTTCTTTACCAGCTTCCTCCCAGACCAGATGGATGCATTGACTTCTGTGTCTGTGCTAAGAGAGAGCTCTGGGAGAAAGTTCTCCTCCCCCTCCCTGGAAGTGCCTCATAGGTGATTATTACGGCTGCGCTGTAAGTGTTGCCCAGTGAAGGACCCCACTGTGTCTCCTAGTGACTTCCCTGAGGTTTAAGACTAAACAGTAAAAGTGACACAAAGCCCAGCCAATGCGTCCCATGGGGCGTGGATATCAGCAGGTGACGTGAAAATCCCCTGTACTCAAACTGGAAGTGTCTGCCCAGAAACCGCTGTCCTTATTTCAAAGATTCCTCTTCTCTGGGACTTTTGTGGCTGAGTTCCACAGCCTCCAGCCAAGCCAGGCACTATGTGAATTATATGTTGCCTTGGGCTGTGTCCCTGCTGTTCAAGCCCTTAACTACCCCAAGGTGAACCCTGGACAGCAGAAAGCGCCTGCACAGCAGTGCCAAGATCTATTAGGTCACTTCTGGATTGGGGTGGTTCTAGTATCTGGCTTTATATTTTAAAGTGGCTTGATTTCTCTTCAGAACTGCTGTTTTACAAGCAGAGAAGAGCTAACAATTGGTGACTGATTCTTCTATCTCAGTAGCTTCTCTTATCCAAGAGTTCTCCCCAGCCTGATCAACACAGTGTGCTAGCACCTAACCCTGTCTATGCTGGCCTTTTGCTTCCTCCCCTGGGAATCGACCTTTTCTGTTGAAACTCCAGATTCTCTTCAGCTGGTAAGTCGTGCTTCCAGTCCTTGTGGTTTCTATCAATCCAGCATTATTTTTGAGGCTGATTTAACTAATTGGTATTGAGGGAAGAAGGGAGCTTACAAAATCACATGTATCTTCCCCAACATCTTGGCTCTGCCCCCCTTACTTTTTTTATTAATTTTAAAATTATAAAATGTTTGACAGTATATATGCATGAGTAATTTTTTTTATATAACATTATCCCTTGTATTCATTTTTTCCTAATTTTCCCTTCCTTCTCTCTACTCCCTCCCCTAGATGACAGGCAATCCCATACATTTTACATGTGTTACAGTATAACCTAGATACAATATATGTGTGTAAATTGAATTTTCTTGTTGCACCTTAAGTATTGGATTTCGAAGGTATAAGTAATCTGGGTAGATAGATAGTAGTGCTAACAGTTTACATTCAATTCCCAGTGTTCATTCTCTGGGTGTAGTTGTTTCTGTTGATGATAATTCTTACTATTTATACAGTGCTTTAAGTTTTATTTTTTATGTACACTATCTCACTGGATCTTCCCCCAAACCTTGTTAAATAGCCACTTTTATTATACTCATTGTAATAATGTGTAAACTGAGGTTGAGAGAAATTGATGGATTTGTTGAAAGCCACACAGTTAGTGAAGACTAAAGATTCATATTCAGTACATTCTGCCTCTAAATACAGAACTTTACCCACTTACTTACATGACTGTAATCCCAAGGAAAACTTAAGAGTTGAAAGTATTCAGTATCATTGAGAAGTCCCTCTAGGATAGCATCTGCATCCTTTTGCTTGGGGATGAGTGAGAGAGAGGATATTTGCTATCCATCATCCTCTGGATTCATGTTTTATTTAAAAAAGATTTTTCCTCTTGAACAATTTTAAATATTTAAAATATAAGAATCCCCAAAGTATAACTTGTTTTACTCATTTAAAATTAGCACTTAAATGCATGGACTTTATCATTTTAAGCAATGTTTGGTCTTAAGTGAAATTAAAAAAAAAAATGCATGTGTACATATATGTGAGGATATTTAAACACACATACACATACTCAGAAATACACATGAAAAAAATTCAGAGGAGCTCAGTTCTCAATATGGGAAATGACTTGTTTAAAGATTACTTGAGTGATTTTTTTTCAAGCTTTTTCCATTATATCAAATTGCCTAAAATAGCATTTATTGGTTCTAAAGGAATTAAACTTTTATATAGACCCTTTACACCTGAGTGATCTTAAGCAGGTCCCCTTTACCTTAAATATGGTATTATTCTATTGGACACAGCTTTACTTAAAGATAAAACTAATATTATTATATTAATATTGGTATATTAATTAGACACTAGAAGAAGAAACATATGTTGGACTTATTGTGTTAAGCAGAGTAATGCTTATAAATAGGAAGTAAGTATTTAGAAAAATATAATCAATTCAGATTGTGCATGTAATTTCTACTTTTAGTTATAGTTCTTAGTTTGAACTGAGACCTCTTCTGTCTATTCAATCTCTGCTACCAAGACAGTATGAGAAAATATGCTTAAAATTTGTAAGTGATATAAATTGTATACTTTGAGCAGCAGCACAGCTTTAGGCCACGTTTTCCCAGAATGACAGTTCCAGGGAGAGTAAAAGATCTTACATAATAATAAATACTTAGATATCACATTACAATTATAAACAAAATCTTAATTTATTTATTAATAGTTATGAGGATTTTTGTTGTTTTTTATTGTTGTTCTTAAACCAAATTCAGTTTTTATTCATTCATGATGTTTAGGTTCATTCCAAGATTTTACATAAATAATCTTAAGATTTAAGAAAAAACGAAAAAGATGTCTCCTTACTCAAAGTGATCAAACTCTTGGTAGATACACATACAATGTTCTGATGTTAATAAGCTGATACATGCAAATGAACATGTTCTCTAGTTACTTTCTTAACCTGTCTATAATACATTACTTTTACTTTTAAACAGCAGTAAAATAAACAACACAGTTGAAATAGTGAGTTTAGTCTTTATAACCTCCTCACAGACAACATTCTTATATTTATTCTCATATATACTCTCAGAAATACATAATCCACTGACTAACTCTGATCTAAGTACAAACATGTTCAAAAAGTCCTGTCTTGGGGACTTCCGGCCAAGATGGCAGAGAGAAAACTCACATCTGCTTGAACTCTGCATTTTCTCTCAGAATTTACTTCATGACAAGCCTCAGAATTAATGCTTGACAGGAAAAGAAACCTAAAAATAATCACCAACAGAACACATCCTTGAAATTTGCCAGAGAAGGTCTGTGTTTGCTTGGGGGAGGGGATGAACAGACTGAGCACAGGCTGAGTGCACGCAGCTAGAGTGGGCCAGGCAGCTCACACTGCTCAGACAAGAGGGGGGAAGGGTGAAATCTCTTCCATTTCTGCAAAAAGACCTTTACCCCAGTGTGGATATTCCATCTTGACAGCAAGCCAGGAGCACTGGAGAGGGTGTAAACACTGGAGGTAAAGAATAAAACCCCGGAAAGCTAGCATTTCTCGGGACCTGGCCACCCCCACCCCCACCCAGGGTAACTCAGCCTGTTCTTAGAGCCTCAGAGCACAGATGCAGCACAGCCATTGCTGTCCTGTTACTGCCTCTCTGCTGTCTCCTGCAGTCTGTAGAGTAAGCCCATTAATACCATCCACCCCATCCCCCGCCTCCCCCCCCCAAAAAAAAAAAAACAAAAAAAACAGACCAATTGTTTCTCTTGTCAATTTGTTTTCTTTGATTCCCGCTCTGACAAAATGAACAAAAAATTTAAAAGGGCTCTTATCATTGACAGCTTCTGTATGGATAGAGAGCAGACTTCAAACCCTGAGGAGACTAAAAGCAGACTCTCTCCAGAGGAATCCCCTAAGGGGGATATGATTTGCTCCTCAATACACAAGTCTCTCATAGAGGAAATCAAAAAGGCTCTCACAAGAGAGCTAGAAGAGAAATGGGAAAAGGAAAGGGAAGCTTGGCAAGAGAGTCTGGAGAAGTCATCCAGAGTGGATAAAGAGATCAAATCATTGAGAAATAAAATTAGTGAGTTGGAAAAAGAAAACGCTCTCTAAAAACTAAAATTGATGAAATGGAAAAAAAATTCCATAGAAGATAAAAACTCAATTGGACAGTTACAAAAAGATATTAAAAAAAAAAAAAAAGTAAGTGAAGAAAATACATCATTGAAAATTAGACTCAAACAAGCAGAAATGAATGAATCAAGGAGAAACCAAGAAGTAGTCAAGTAAAACCAGAAAAATGAAACAATTGAAAAGAATGTCAAGTACCTTATTGGAAAGACAACAGACCTGGAAAACAGATGCAGGAGAGACAATTTGAGAATAATCAGACTCCCTGAAAAATGTGAGGAAAAAAAAGAGCATGGACACTATTTTCCAGGGAATTATCAAAGAGAACTGCCCAGACGTTTTAGAAACAGAGGGTAAAATAGACATTGAAAAATTTCATCGATCACCTACTAAAAGGGACCCTAAAATCAAAACACCAAGAAATATAGTGGCCAAGTTCAAGAACCATCAGACAAAGGAAAAAATATTGGAAGCTGCTAGAAAAAAGCAATTCAGATGAGGATAACCCAGGATCTAGCAGCGTCCACATTAAAGGAACATAGGACCTGGAATATGATATTCCAAAAAGCTAAAGAACTTTGGTATGCAGCCAAGAATAACTTACCCAGCAAAAATGAGCATCATTTTCCAGGGAAGAAGATGGACATTTAATGAAATAAATGAATTCCATCTATTCTTGATGAAAAAAACCAGATCTACACAAAATGTTTGATCTTCAAAAACAAAACTCAAGAGATTTCTAAAAAGGCAAAAAGAAATCTTGAGAACTATATTTCTGCCATAAAGATATGTAAAGAACACACGTATAATTTGTCCTAGAAACTAGAGGTAAAAAGCAAATTATATCATTAAAAAAGGGTAAAGTGGTGGTACTACATCTCATGAAGATGCAAAGGTAACTTATTATATCTGAGAGAAAGAAAAAGAGGGGTATGATCATAGTGTGTATCAATAGACATATTTGATTTTATGGTGAAAAATATAGTTTTCGATCTGATACAGCTATGCTACATTCATTTGCTTTTCTTTCCATTAATTCACTTGAAATACTTGACCTTTGGTTCTTGTAGATGAATTTTGTTATTATTTTTCTAGATCAATCAAATAGGTTCTTGGGAGTTTGATTGGTATAGCAAGCACTCAAGAATTATCCAAGAGAATTTGATATTTTTCTAGTTGCTTAGATGTGATTTTCTTTGCTTGGAATGTGTATTGTACTTTTGTTTGTATATTTCCTGACCCTCCCTTTGTAGACAGATTCCCAAATATATTATCCTATCAACATTAATTTCAATTGGAATATCTCTTTGAATTTTTTGCTGTTGGATTTTGTTAGTGATGTATAAAAATGCTGATGATTTGTGTAGGTTTATTTTGTATCCTGCAACTTTGCTAAAGTTGTGGATTATTTTTAATAGCTTTTTAGTTGACTGCCTGGTGTTTTCTAAGTATACCATCATATCATCTGCAAATAGTGATAATTTTGTTTCCTCATTATCTACTCTAATTCTTTTATGTCTTTTTCTTCTATTTTTGTCAAAGCTAGAATTTCTAATACACTTTTGAATAGAAATGTTGATAGTGGGCAACTTTGTTTTGCTCCTAATTTTACTGTTACTGATTCCAGTTTATCACCATTATATATGATGCTTACTGATGGTTTTAAATAGATGTCACTGGCTATTTTGAGGAAAAGTCAATTTATTTCCCTACTCTCTAGTGTTTTTAATAGGAATAAGTGTTGGATTTTATCAAATGCTTTTTCTGCATCTATTGAGATGATCATATTGCTTTATATTAATTTGGTTATTTATACAATCAGTTACTATGCTAATAGTTTTCCTAATATTGAATCAGCCCTGCATTCTTGGTATAAATTCTACTTGGTCATGGTTGGTCATAACTGGATGATGATTTTCTGTAATCTTTCTGCTAAAATTTTATTTAAATTTTTTTCATCACTATTCATTAGGGAGATTGGTCTATAATTTTCTTTCTCGATTTTCTTCCTACCTGGTTAAGGTACCAGTACCATGTCTGTGTCATAAAAGAAATGTGGTAGCAGTCCTTCATTACCTAATTTTTTCAAATAGTTTATATACTATTGGAGTTAATTGTTCTTTAAATGTTTTGTAGAATGTACATTTAAATCCATCTGGTCCTGGGGCTTTTTTCTTAGGGAGCTGATTAATTAGCTTGTTCTACTTCTTTTGCTAAAATGGGTCTATTTAAGCAATTATTTCCTCTTCTGTTAATCTGAGCAATATACATTTTTGTAGCTATTCCTCCATTTTGCTTAGATTATGAAATTTATTGGCATAAAGTTGGGCAAAATAATTACAAATTGTTGGTCTAATTTCCCCTTCATTGGTGGAAAGTTCTCCCTTTTCATTTTAGAGACTAACAATTTGATTTTTCTCTTTCCTTTGTCTAGCCAAATTAACTAAAGTTTTATCTGTTTTATTGGATTTTTCATAAAGCCTGCTATTCATTTTATTTATCATTTCAATAGTATTTTTTTTACTTTCAATTTTATCAATCTCTTCTTTTATTTTTAGAATTTCAAGTTTGGTATTTTATTTTTTTTTTAATTTACTCTTTTTCTAGCTTTTTTGATTGCAAGCCCAATTCATTGACCATCTCTTTCTCTATTTTATGCAAGTAAGCATTTAGAGATATAAAATTTCCCCTTATTACCACTTTGGCTGCATCTCACAAATTTTGGTACATTTTCTCATTATTGTTATTCTCTTGGATGAAATTATTGATCATGCCTATGATTTGCTGTTTCACCCATTCATTCTTTAGGATGAGATTATTTAATTTCCAATTTCTTTTTGGCCTATTTTCCCCTGGCTTTTTATTCAGTGTAATTTTTATTGCATCGTGATAAAAAAAATGCATTTAGTATTTCTTCCTTTTTGCATTTGATTTTGAAGTCTTTATGCCCCAATATATGGTCAATTTTTGTATAGTTCAGGTTGAGGTCTCCCACTATTATCCATTTGCTGTTATTTCTTCTTGTAACTCTCTTAATATTTCCTTTATGAATTTCCATGCTACACTACTTGATGCATATATGTTTAATATTGATATTGCTTCATTATCTATGGTACTTTTTAGTAAGATATACTTTCATTCCTTACCTCTTTATACCATGTTCAACATATATTGGATTACTTGCCATCTAGGGGAGGTGGTGGGGGAAGGGGAGAGAAAATTGCAAGACAATGTTTTGCAAAGATTAACATCAAAATTATCCATCCATATGTTTTGAAAATAAAAAGCTTTAGTAAAAATGTGATATTTTCTTCTTTTTTCATTCCTTTGATTTTATTTAATTGTTTTTTGATGTCATATAAAATCATGAGCTTCTACTTATCCAATTCTAACTTTAAATAATTGGTTTCTTCTGTGAGCTTCTGTACTTCCTTTTCTATTTGACTCATTTTTTTTAAAGAAGTTCTCTTCAATGAATTCACACACACACACACACACACACACACACACACACACACATATGTTTCCATTTAGCCAATTCTGCTTTTTAAGTCATTTTTCTCTTAATTATATTTGTGTACTGTTTTGCCATTTGGCCTATTCTGTTTTGTTTTTTTTTTTTTAATATGTTATTATTCTCAGTATTTTTGTACCTCCTATATCAAATTAATGACTCATTATTCTTGATTTTCTTGAACCTCACTCTATTTTTTCCCCACTTTTTCTTTATTTCTGTCTCTTAATGTTTAAAAATTCTTGTGTTTTTCACAAAAACTTCTGCTTTTATTGAGATAATCATATGATTTCTGTTACTTTTGTTATTGATACAGTCAGTAGTAGTATTTTTTGGTTTTCTTGTCTCCTTTGACATAATATAAAATTTTATGTCATTGATTATTACTCATTTTTAATTTAAAGATATTACTCCTAATATCTCAGTAATGCACAAACTATTAACATATTCTGTTTCCCGTTTTCAAATTATATATTCCAACTTTTTTGCTCTTGTGTAACATCCTACCTTTACATTTAAATCATTTCATATTATTCTACAAAGTAATTTGGAATATTTTCTCAAGTATTCCATGGTACTTTCCTGTCTACTTTACTATGTGATATATGTTTGAACAAATCATAAAACTATTATTGGGAATTTTTTCATTTGTTCATAATGAGCATCCAGTGCAAATTGGCAAAATCTCTTTAAAATTACACTTTTATAAATTTATTTGTTTTATCAAATATAATCTGAGTTTAGCTAAAATTTCCTGATCACTTGTTTTCACCTGTAGCAAGAATATAAAAATACTGAAATCTCAATCCATTCATCATTAGTCAGTAATGTCTGTATATTATCAATAAACTTCATGTTTATCTGTAGTCTAAAATTCGTGTCACTCTTTTCACGCTTTGCCTCATTTTCTATCATACAATCATGATTTTGACAAAAACAGAAGGGAGTCATGGAGGATTAAAAACTATTTTTGGTTAATTTTTATTTCATTGGTTGAA
Source organism: Sminthopsis crassicaudata (assembly GCF_048593235.1). Classification (NCBI taxonomy): domain Eukaryota; kingdom Metazoa; phylum Chordata; class Mammalia; order Dasyuromorphia; family Dasyuridae; genus Sminthopsis; species Sminthopsis crassicaudata. Next base: position 413,973,710 of record NC_133619.1, read on the forward strand.
ATGGATAAATGATTAATTACCTTATGAACAATTTACTTATGTGAGCTTTTCTGTATGGAGTTAAGCTGATCTTCAGCTTTTTATGTGTTAATAGAATCATATGGAAATCCTTTCTCAGATCATAAAACTAATCAAAACTGGTGGCATAGCCATTAAAGCTTTAGAGTTATATCAAGCTACTGACTCACAATTTTTTGAGGCAAAAGAAAATAAAATTTTAAACAAAGAGGAAAGTTAATATTTTAAGTTTTTATAATATGATCAACAAGTAAATAGATCTTTGACTACCCAGCAAAGTATTAGTTATGTGCTTGTAAAATATGTAATAGGCATATGTCACAGGATTGTTTTAATGTTCAAGTGAGATTTTGTGTATGTACAAATACACAGGAAAAATCAATGGGATTAAAAATAACAATGAGAATAGCAGCAGCAACAACAGAGTTAAAATATATAGTTATTTATTAGAAATAATTCAGAATTTCAGAATTTTAGCAAAGTCGCAGGATACAAAATAAATCCACATAAATCCTCAGGATTTTTATACATTACCAACACAATCCAACAGCAAGAGATACAAAGAGAAATTCCATTCAAAATAACAGTCGACAGTATCAAATATTTGGGAATATATCTACCAAAGGAGAGTCAGGAATTATATGAGCAAAATTACAAAACACTTGCCACAAAAATAAAGTCAGATTTAAATCATTGGAAAGATATTCAATGTTCTTGGATAGGCCGAGCGAATATAATAAAGATGACAATACTCCCCAAACTAATCTATTTATTTAGTGCGATACCAATCAGACTCCCAAGAAACTATCTTAATGACCTAGAAAAAATAACAACAAAATTCATATGGAAGAATAAAAGGTCGAGAATTGCAAGGGAACTAATGAAAAAAAAGTCAGAGGAAGGTGGTCTAAGTGTACCTGATTTAAAGCTATATTATAAAGCAACAGTCACCAAAACCATTTGGTATTGGCTAAGAAATAGACTAGTTGATCAGTGGCATAGGTTAGGTTCACAGGACAAGATAGTGAATAAAAATAGCAATCTAATCTTTGACAAACCCAAAGATCCCAAATTTTGGGATAAGAATTCATTATTTGACAAAAACTGCTGGGAAAACTGGAAATTAGTATGGCAGAAACTAGGCATGGACCCACATTTAACACCACATACTAAGATTAGATCAAAATGGGTCCAAGATTTAGGCATAAAGAACGAAATCATAAATAAATTGGAGGAACATGGGATGGTTTACCTCTCAGACTTGTGGAGGAGGAAGGAGTTTGTGTCCAAGGGAGAACTAGAGACCATTATTGATCACAAAATAGAACATTTTGATTACACCAAATTAAAAAGTTTCTGCACAAACAAAACTAATGCAAACAAGATTAGAAGGGAAGTAACAAATTGGGAAAATATTTTTACAGTTAAAGGTTCTGATAAAGGCCTCATCTCCAAAATATACAGAGAATTGACTTTAATTTATAAGAAATCAAGCCATTCTCCAATTGATAAATGGTCAAAGGATATGAACAGACAATTTTCAGATGATGAAATTAAAACTATTTCCACTCATATGAAAGAGTGTTCCAAATCACTATTGATCAGAGAAATGCAAATTAAGACAACTCTGAGGTATCATTACACACCTGTCAGATTGGCTAAGATGACAGGAACAAATAACGATGAATGTTGGAGGGGCTGTGGGAAAACTGGGACACTGATGCATTGTTGGTGGAGTTGTGAAAGAATCCAACCATTCTGGAGAGCAATCTGGAATTATGCCCAAAAAGTTATCAAAATGTGCATACCCTTTGACCCAGCCATACTACTACTGGGCTTATACCCCAAGGAACTACTAGAGAAGGGAAAGGGTCCTGTATGTGCCAAAATGTTTGTGGCAGCCCTTTTCATAGTGGCTAGAAGTTGGAAGATGAATGGATGTCCATCAATTGGAGAATGGTTGGGTAAACTATGGTATATGAATGTTATGGAATATTATTGTTCTATAAGAAATGACCAACAGGAGAAATACAGAGAGGCTTGGAGAGACTTACATCAACTGATGCTGAGTGAAATGAGCAGAACCAGAAGATCATTATACACTTCAACAATGATACTGTACGAGGATGTATGCTGATGGAAGTGGATTTCTTCAACATAGAGAAGAACTAATCCAATTCCAATTGATTAATGATGGACAGAACCAGCTACATCCAGAAAAGGAACACTGGGAAATGAATGTAAACTGTTATTTTTACCTTCTGAATCCAATTCTTCCTGTGCAACAAAAAAATTCGGTTCTACACACATATATTGTATCTAAATTATACTGTAATATATTTAACATATATAAGACTGCTTGCCATCTGGGGGAGGGGGTTGGGGGAGGAAGGGAAAAAATCTGAATAGAAGTAAGTGCAAGGGATAATGTGGTAAAAAATTACCCATGCATATGTACTGTTAAAAAATGTTATAATTATAAAATAAAATAAAAAATTAAAAAAAAAAAAAAAAAAAAAAAAAAAAAAAAAAAAAAAGAAAAAGAAAGAATAGTAAAGACCTTATAATCAGGAAAAAAAAAAAAAAAAATATATAGTTATTTAAAGTTTACACATCATTACATATATATATTTGTGTGTGTCTGTGTGTGTTTAGATACATTAAAATATTATACTCTATTGCATATTAATACATAAAGAATGTAAATGTTTGATTATAATTATAAATATATAACATAATTAGCATAGTTATATCTAGAGTGCATAATATTATTATTATTATATTATATTATACAATATATAATATTATATACTATATTTATAGAGTATATACTATTATATACTATATTTATATAATATATATATATTTATTCATACAATTTAACTTATTTACATATTAATATAAAGGAATATTACATGTAAATACAATAAATAAAATATAAGCACATATTATATATATATATATGTGTGTGTGTGTGTGTGTGTGTGTGTGTATACAAATCTTATATCACTATATGCGTTAACTTATTATTGCTGTTGTTCTCAATGTAATTATTCATTCATCTGAATTTTTTCCTAAGGCAAAGCTTGGCCAAACTCATCAAAATTCACATAGGAATTCACATAGGAGTCCTATGTAATTGACATGTTCATCATTATCTATAAAAATAAATTTCTTTATAGCTTCATAATTAGGGCAAAAAAACAAAAAAACAAAAAACAAAAACAAGCAACTCTGCCAGAAATGTGAGCAGCAGGGTGGCACAGTGTATAGAACTCTTGGCCTGGAGTCAGGAATACTGAGTTCAAATCCAACTTCATCCACTCACTAGCTGTTGAATTTGGGCATGAAACAAATGTTTGTCCTAGTTTCCCAACCTATACAATAGAGAATAGAGAATAAAATAAACAAATTATTCCAATTATGTTGGAATTTTCTTCCAAATATTTTTTTTTTGAGAAAACTCCAAATGAGCTCATGAAGAATTATACATAAATAATCAACTAAAAGACCACAACAAGAAGAAAAATAGGACAAATAAAACCAGTAATGTTAGGAGAAACAAATGAGATGATATGTATAATTTAATACAATGTGACTCATAAAAGGTGTTCTATAAATTCTAGCTATATAATAATTATTTTCATTGAAATATTTCTCTCATGCTAACTCAGAGTATCATTAACATATTTCTGAGAATGCATCTATCATAGTTTTACAATGTTAATGTATTTATTACATTTTATGAGTAACTTAAGAATGCATTTATTGAGTTATCTTTTAAAAATTATCCACAAACATTACAATGTTGTATTCTCTATATTTCTCAGTTAGCTCTAATTATGAAAAAAATTATCTGCTATAGAATGTCTTTTCTTAAAACTTACCTGCTTCATTTCCATGTCTTTCTTACTTTTTTTGAAACATGGTTATCCTCAATAGTGGATGACTTTTCTCATAAATAATTTATATATAAGATTGTGAATCAATAGATCTTAATGCTTTCTCATGATTTAAAAAAAAATGTCAACAATGCTTATTTCTCAAAATTGAATCAAGTACCTTTCATGGAATATCTTCTCTTAAATTTTGTTTTTCCTCTTGCTTCAAGGATATGTAACAAGAATAGAAATAACAACAAAAAAAAAGTATGAAAGGAAAACAAATTTTTGTTCCATTATCTATAATCATTCATATAATATTACATTACAAAGTTAAAATTTAGGATGAAGTTAAATAAATATCTGGGTCTAATTTTGATCTATGTTGATTCAGAGAGGAGCGGAAAGAAACAACCTGATGCATTACAGAAACAGCACTAGATTTAGAATCAGGACACATGTACAGCCCTATCATTGACCTTTGCAACCTTGTGTAAGATAATTACCAATTTTTTGATTCAGTTTCATTTGTAAAATAAAGAGTTTTAGACCAAAAGAATTCTAAGATTGTTTCCTGTTCTAATTGCTGGACAACTTATTTAAATGATTAGGAGTTTTGGGATGTAAAATTTGGGCTTGCAGGGAAAAACAAAGCAAATCAAAACAAAACAACAATGACAACAACAACAAAAAGTCCTAATAGAAAGCTTTCCAAGTTGGAAAAGTCCTAGGAATAAGCTGTTAATAATCAATGAAACCCCCCAGCTATGTCTGAATAGTCTTAACATCAATGAGTTTACCATTAAGTTTTGATTCTTTTTGCTATGCTAACTCAGAGATGTCTTAAATTAAAGAGGTTGGCCAGTAAGGTTTCTATCCCTGAAAATATCAAAAGATAGTTAGATATCAACTTGTAAAAAATATTGTCGTAGAAATTCCTGTCTTTAAATTAGAATTTCTTTTCCTTATTACTATTTCATTGAACTAAAAAAAATTACTTTCTCACAAATCTTGTTGTGACCATTCCTCTACTATGAATTATCCTCTTATTTTTTAGATAAATTAACCCTTTTCCATGCCTTCTACCTGAATTCTCCATATTAGCTACTAATAAACTTTAATTTTTGATATCTGTCTTTTGAGAAGCACTATGATCTAGCATTATCCTAACTCTCAAGATTTATCTTCCACTATGACTTCCTGCATGTGCTACAAAATAGCTAAACTAAACTAAACACTGTTCTGTATAATATGTGCATGTGTATTTGGCTGACCTTCCTCTCTGCATTTGCTCATCCTGTTCACTGTTCCTGGAATAAGTCCCCAGTGAAGCCAAAGAGCCAAGTGGCCAGGAAAGTACAAGGAAGTATCTAAAGCTCAGCTGGTAAAAATAAATAAAGTGGGTAATTAGGCCTAATTAGATAATTGGATCTGGGCTTATAGAGCTGTTTTCACATAACAATGGCACATTAGAGTATAGCAGGAATATGCTAATTGCATATTAAAAGAGGTTGAACATCTAGTGTCAACTCTATCAAGAGAAAAGATAGGAAGTACATTATAAGTAAATTAAGCCTTAGTCAGGAACCCTCAATATATGAACACACATGAAGACTAATCTTTCTGTCACAGTGGAAAGTCATAGAGATTAACCCAGAGTACCAAGAAGATAAATATTAATAATAGACTGGTAATTACATCTATAAGTTATTATTAATTTCAAATATCTTATACCTTCGTATTTTTAAATGTATACATACACACCCACGGACATAGATGTGTACATACCTATGTTTATGCATCTATATGTATACATATTTGTCTCTCTATACATTTATACTGGGAAGCTATGTGTGTATTTGTGTGTATGTGTGTATATACATATATATATATATATAAAATAAATGAATATATGTGTGTATATATATATATATACACACACATACACACACACACTCTCACACACACACACACACACACACACACACACACACACACATATATATAATACACACACACACACACACACACACACACAATCTCAACAACCAAAATGCAAAATTGTTATGTTTGTTGTACAGATGGGAAACTGAGGCTACTAGAGATAAAGTAACATGGCCAGAATCACAAAGATAGTCAGTGAGGGAGGCAGGATTAAAATTCAGGTCTTCCTGACATCCAAGTCCTGCATTTTAGTCTCTATGTCAGAGACCTAACCACTTACATTCAAATTGTTATAGCATAGGAAGAATTTTCAGTGACTTGGAAATAATGTATCATTATTTTATCATCTGCTACTACCAAATAACATCTTTTTAAGTACACAAAGAAGTTAGTCTTTGCCCTATTGGAGAAGGTAAAAGTTATATTTTAATGTTCTACTTTACAGTTTATTGAATGAGCAGGAAATTAAGTTTAAGTGCTTCTTGAAGGAATTGTACAAAGCAATCTGTATCTCAGATAAATATGAGATAATTAAAAGGGGAAAGGATCTTGAATTAAAGTAGTGGGTAAGGTTTCATGTTAAGACCCTGGATATCTTAGAATCAGCTGGAGTCAGGATAAGCAAAAGTCTTTATTCTTCATCTTCTGAGGCTGCTGTCAGGGGATTAGATAAAGGAATCTCCACACCTCCTTCCTCTCTCTCCACTGCCAAAGAATGATCCTGCTTGTCATACTCTACCCTCTTGATCTTTCTTCCCCTTCTTTGTCCACACCCAAAGATCAAGCAAGCACAGAATATTTAAATAGGGTCATCCCCCAAGCATATGTTAATAGAGAATTGTCCAATTGGTAATTAGCAGTAAGTGCTAGGTTACCTTATGTTAAGTGCATTTGCTCAGTTCTAGCCCTTTACATCTCCATCTTTCTTTTGTTTTAGAACACAGGTGGTCAGTCACACCATCCCTGACTTTTGAGGGAGGTGAGAACCACAAAAAGGAGGTGATCACATCCTATATGACTTCTCAGGAATGGAGGTAAAAACATCGAAAAGAAGGTGATCATGTTCCCCCACCCACTTCTCAGGAAGGGAGATGAAAGCACTAAAAAAGAGATAACTACTCAGAAAGGGAGATGAAAAGCAACAAAGAGAAGTGGGGATTGCTAGGGTGTTTCAGGGACGAAGGGTCTTATTAGAGACAGGTGTGCACAAACCCATCAGCATGGGAGGTATTATAAAAGCACATTACAATAATGCACAGGCTATTAGTGATAATTCTCCCCACAGTCAGTTCAGGCTCAATGAGGTGTAACAAACATGAATTGTACATGCAAGTAGTGATATCACAAACTTTATGAATCAACATGGTCTTGTAATAGATTTCCAGAAGTCCTAGAAGAAGGGTATATAAACATCAATCACACATACACCTTCTTCAGCAACCAAGAAATAATTCAAAACCAATCTATTGTCCATTGCTTCATGTGTCAGGGAATCCAATGATCCCCACAAGTTTTTGAACAAGTTGTTGGAGTTGAAGACTGCAACAGTCTTTTAATATGTTAGGGAATCCAATGATTGTTACGGCTTTGGAAGTCCTGCAACAACATTCTGATGTCTCTTAGGATCCAATGATTAATGAGGGTTTAGAAGTCCTACAATAGTTGTATCACATCTCAGAAAATCCAATGATTCCTGAGGATTTTTAAGTGCAACAATTTTTGATGTCCATGAGTCAAACGCCATAACTGCCAGCCTCTTTCAGTGGTGGGTACAGTCAGTAATGGAACCATGCAATGTTTCTTGGGTCTTCTTCGTTTCAAGGGTCTGCTCCATCTCTCTCCAATGGACAAGGCAAATATGGCTCATTGGCACCCATCTGATTCCTTCTCTATTTGTAGAGATACAAGCAAAATCTCTCCCGCCAAGCAGTTAACCTATCCCTTCCATTCATAACTTTCTTGATCTCTCCACATGACCTAGTGATTATCTAAAGAAAGTGGAGCTACTCACCCTGGACACTGCCCTTCCATTGGGTTATAAAACCTGTCTGCTGGAGTTAGTGTATCTTTGTCAAAAATTTAAAAAAAATAATGGTATAGAAAACTAAATTTAGAAGTTCTCTAAGGTTAAGCTTGGCTCCCCTTTTCTTTTGGTTTTGGAGAAGTATCTTAATATCTCTGTTCTTTTTTTATTTTATAATTATAACATTTTTTGAAAGTACATATGCATAGGTAATTTTTTACTACATTATCCCTTGTACTACCTTCTCTTCCAAATTTTTCCTCTCCTTCCCTCCACCCCCTCCCCTAGATGGCAGGCATTCCCATACATATTAAATATGTTATAGTATATCCTAGGTACAATATATATGTGCAGAACCAAATTTTGTTGTTGTTGTTACAAAGGAAGAATGGGATTTGGAAGGTAAAAATAATCTGGGGAGAAAAACAAAAATGATAACAGTTTACACTCATTTCCCAGTGTTCCTTTTCAAGATGTAGCTGATTCTGTTCATCATTGATCAACTGGAATTGGATTATCTCTTCTCTATGTAGAAGTTATCCACTTCCATCAGAATACATCCTCATAAAGTACCATTGTTGAAGTGTATAATGATCTCTTAGTTCTCGTTTCACTCAGCATCAGTTGATGTCTCTCCAAGCCGCTCTGTAATTCATCCTGTTGGTCATTTCTTACACAAAAATAATATTCCATAACATTCATATAACATAATTTACCCAACCATTCTCCAGTTCATGGGCATCCATTCATTTTCCAGTTTCTAGCCAATACAAAAAGGGCTGCCACAAACATTTTGGTACATACAGGTCCCTTTACCTTCTTTAGTATTTCCTTGGGATATAAGCCCAGTAGTAGCACTGCTGGATCAAAAGGTATGCACAATTTGATAACTTTTGGGGCATAATTCCAGATTGCTCTCCAGAATGATGGGATTCTTCCACAACTCCACCAACAATGCATGTGTCCCAGTTTTTCCACATCCCCTCCAACATTCATCATTATTTGTTCCTGTCACCTTAACCAATCTGACAGGTGTGTAGTGGTATCTCAGAGTTGTCTTAATTTGCATTTTTCTGATCAATAGTGATTTGGAACACTCTTTATTATGAGTGGAGAGTTTTAATTTAATCATCTGAAAATTGTCTGTTCATATCCTTTGACCATTTATAAATTGGAGAATGGCTTAATTTCTTATAGAGTCAATTCTCTATATTTTGTGTTTTCCCAATTTGTTACTTCCCTTCTAATCTTGTTTGCATTACTTTTGTTTGTACAAAAGCTTTTTAATTTGATGTAATCAAAATTTTCTATTTTGTGATCAATAATGATCTCTAGTTCTCCTTTGGTCACAAATTCCTTCCTTCTCCACAAGTCTGAGAGGTAAACTATCCTATGTTCCTCTAATTTATTTATGATCGCATTCTTTATGCCTAAATAAGGGACCCATTTTGATCTTATTTTAGTATGTGGTGTTAAGTGTGGGTCCATGCCTAGTTTCTGCCATACTAATTTCCAGTTTTCCCAGCAGTTATTTTCAAATAATGAATTCTTATCCCAAAAGTTGGGATGTTTGGGTTTGTCAAACACTAGACTGCTATTTTTATTCACTATCTTGCTTTGTGAACCTAACCTATTCCACTGATCAACTAGTCTATTTCTTAGCCAATACCAAATGGTTTTGGTGACTGTTGCTTTATAATATAGTTCTAGATCAGGTACATCTAGGCCACCTTCATTTGATTTTTTTTTTCATTACTTCTTGACTTTTTGTTCTTTCATATGAATTTTGTTGTTATTTTTTCTAGGTCATTAAAATAGTTTCTTGGGAGTCTGATTGGTATAGCACTAAATAAATAGATTAGGGAGTGTTGTCATCTTAATTATATTCACTTGGCCTATCCAAGAGCACTTAATGTTTTTCCAATTATTTAAATCTGACTTTATTGTGGCAAGTGTTGTGTAATTTTGCTTATATAATTCCTGACTTTCCTTTGGTAGATATATTCCCAAATATCTTATACTATCGACCATTATTTTGAATGGAATTCTCTTTGTATCTCTTGCTGTTGGATTGTGTTGGTAATGTATAAAAATGCTGAGGATTTATTTGGATTTATTTTGTATCCTGCAACTTTGCTAAAGTTCTGAATTATTTTTAATAGCTTTTTAGTTGACTGTCTGGTGTTCTCTAAGCATACCATCATATCATCTGCAAAGAGTGATAGTTTGATTTCCTCATTACCTACTCTAATTCCTAGAATCTCTTTCTTGGCTCTCATTGCCGAGACTAGTGTTTCTAATACAATATTGAATAGTAATAGTGATAATGTGAAACCTTATTTCACTCCTGATGTTACTGGGAAAGGTTCCAGTATATTGCCATTACATATGATGTTTACTGACAGTTTTAAATACATGCTCCTTATTATTTTAAGGAATAGTCCATTTATTCCTATACTTTCAGTTGTTTTTAGTAGGAATGGATGTTGGATTTTATCAAATGCTTTTTCTGCATCTATTGATATGATCATATATATTTTGTTAATTTGGTTTTTGATATACTCAATTATGCTAATAGATTTCCTAATATTGAACCAGCTCTGCATTCCTAGTATATATCCCACTTGGTCATAATGTATTATACTGGGGATGATTTTCTGTAGTCTTTTTGCTAATATTTTATTTAAGATTTTAGCATCAATATTCATTAGGGAGATTGGTCTATAATTTTCTTTCTCTGTTTTCAGCCTACCTGGTTTAGGTATCAGTACCATGTCTGTGTCATATAAGGAATTTGGTAGGACTCCTTCAATCCCTATTTTTTCAAATAGTTTATATAACATTGTAGTTAGTTGTTCTTTGCTTTAATGTTTGGTAGAATTCATATGTAAATCCATCTGGTGCTGCAGGTTTTTTCTTAGGGAGTTGGTTAATAATCTGTTCTATTTCTTTTTCTGAAGTGGTACTATTTAGACCATTGACATCTTCCTCTGTTAATATGGGCAAGCTATAATTTTGAAGGTATTCATCCATTTCATTTAAATTATCTAATTTATTGGCATAAAGTTGATCAAAGTATTTCCTAACAATTGTTATAATTTCCTCTTTATTAGTGGTAAGTTCTCCCTTTTCATTTTTAAGACTAACAATTTGCTTTTCCTCTTTCCTTTTTTTAATCAGATTTACTAATAGTTTGTCTATTTTTGGTTTTTTCATAGAACCAACTCTTAGTTTTATTAATTAATTCAATAGTTTTTTTTTTTTACTTTAAATTTTATTAATCTTACCTTTTATTTCTAGAATTTCAAGTTTCATATTTGTCTGGGTTTTTTTAATTTGTTCCTTTTCTAGCGTTTTTAGTTGTAAGCCCAATTCGTTGACCTTTTCTTTCTGTATTTTATGTAAGTAGGCCTCTAGAGATATAAAACTTCCCCTTATTACTGCTTTGCCTATATCCCACACATTTTGGTATGATGTCTCATTATTGTCATTTTCTTTGGTGAAGTTGTTTATTATGTCTATGATTTGCTGTTTTATCCAATCATTCTTTAGCATAAGATTATTTAGTTTCCAATTATTTTTTGGTCTATTTTCCCCTGGCTTTTTATTAAATGTAATTTTAATGCATTGTGTTCTGAAAAGGATGCATTTACTATTTCTACCTTAGTGCATTTGATTTTGAGGTTTTCATGTGTTAGCATATGATCAATTTTTGTAAAGGTTCCATGAACTGCTGAGAAGAAATTGTACTCCTTTCTGTCTCCATTTAGCTTTCTCCAAAGATCTATCACATCAAATTTTTCTAATATTCTGTTTACCTCTTTGACTTTTTTCTTATTTATTTTGTGGTTTGATTTATCTAATTCTGAGAGTGCAAGGTTTATATCTCTCACTATTATAGTGTTGCTTTCTATTTCTTCTTGCAGCTCTCTTAATTTCTCTTTTAAGAATTTAGATGCTGTACCACTTGGTACATATATGTTTAATATTGATATTGCTTAATTATCTATGCTACCCTTTAGCAGGATATAATGCACTTCCTTAATTTTTTAAATTAGATCAATTTTTGTTTTTACATGATCTGAGATGAGGATGGCTACCCCTGCTTTTTTGGCTTCACCTGAAGCATAGTAGATTCTGCTGCACCCTTTTACTTTTGTTTTGAATGTATCCCCTTGTTTCAGGTGTGTTTCCTGTAAACAACATATACTAGGATTCTAGCTTTTAATCCAGTCTGCTAACTGCTTCTTCTTTATGAGGGAGTTTACCCCATTCACATTTATGGTTAGAATGACTAATTCTATATTGGTAGCCATCATGTTAACCCCTGCTTATGCTTTTCTTCTTTCCTTCCCTCTTACCCCCCCCTTCCCAGTATTAAACTTGTGAACACCACTTGCATTTCACACCTCTCCCTTTTTAGTATCCCTCCCCCACCTTAAAGTTCCTCTTCCTATTTTATCCCTTTTTCTCACAATTTCCGTATTCCCCTCCCCTTAACTTATTCCTTCCCTCTCACTTTTCAATGAAGTGGAAGAAGTTTCACAATAAATCGAATATGTCTATTGATACACATTATGATCATCCCCCTCCTTTCTTTCTCTCAGATATAATAGGTTACCTTTGCATCTTCATTAGATTTAGTACCACCACTTTACCCTTTTTAATGATATAATTTCCTTTAAATCTCTAGTTTCTAGGACAAATTATACATGTGTTCTTTGCATATCTTTATGGCAGAAATATAGGTCTCAAGATTTCTTTTTACCTTTTTAGAAATCTCTTGAGTTCTGTATTTGAAGATCAAACATTTTGTGTATATCTGGCTTTTTCATCAAGAATAGATAGAATTCATTTATTTTGTTAAATATCTATCCTCTTTCCTGGAAAAGGGTGCTCATTTTTGCTGGGTAACTTATTCTTGCCTGCATACCAAGTTCCTTAGCCTTTTGGAATATCATATTCCAGGCCCTACATACCTTTAATGTGGATGCTGCTAGATCCTGGGTTATTCTTATTGTGGCTCCTCCATATCTGAATTGCTTTTTTCTTGCAGCTTCCAATATTTTTTCCTTTGTCTGATGGTTCTTGAACTTAGCCACTATATTTCTTGGTGTTTTGATTTTAGGGATCCTTTCAGTAGGTGATTGATGAAATTTTTCAATGTCTATTTTACCCTCTGTTTCTAAAACATATGGGCATTTATCTTTGATAATTTCCTGGGAAATAGTGTCCAGGCTCTTTTTTCCCTCACATTTTTCAGGGAGTCCGATTATTCTTAAATTGTCTCTCCTGCATCTGTTTTCCAGGTCTGTTGTCTTTCCAATAAGGTACTTGACATTCTTCTCAATTGTTTTGTTTTTTTTTTTGGTTTTGCTTGACTACTTCTTGGTTTCTATGTGAGTCTTTCATTTCTACTTGTTCAAGTCTAATTTTCAATGTTGTATTTTCTTCACTTACTTTTTTTTTTAATATCTTTTTGTAACTGTCCAATTGAGTTTTTATCTTCTATGGAATTTTTTTTTCAATTTCATCAACTTTATTTTTTAGAGAGCTGTTTTCTTTTTCCAACTAACTAATTTTATTTCTCAATGATTAGATCTCTTTATCCACTCTGGATGACTTCTCCAGACTCTCTTGCCAAGCTTCCCTTTCCTTTTCCCATTTCTCTTCTAGCTCTCTTGTGAGAGCCTTTTTGATTTCCTCTATGAGAGACTTGTGTATTGAGGAGCAAATCATATCCCCCTTAGGGGATTCCTCTGGAAACAGTCTGCTTTTAGTCTCCTCAGGGTTTGAAGTCAGCTCTCTATCCATACAGAAGCTGTCAATGGTTAGAGCCCTTTTAAATTTTTTGTTCATTTTGTCAGAGCGGGAATCAAAGAAAACATATTGACAAGAGAAACAATTGGTCTGTTTTTTTTGTTGTTGTTTTGTTTTTTTGGTGGGGGGGATGGGGCTGGATTGTGTCACTGAGCTTACTCTACAGACTGCAGGAGACAGCAGGGAGGCACTAACATGACAGCAATGGCTGTGCTACATCTGTGCTCTGAGGCTCTAAGAAAGCACTGAGTCACTCTGGGTGGGAGTGGGTGTGGCCGATTCTGAGAGATGTTAGCTTTCCAGGGTTTTATTCTTTAACTCTGCTGATTACACCTTCTCTGATGCTCCTGGCTTGCTGCCAAGATGGAACATCCACCCTGGGGTAAAAGTCTTTTTGCAGAAATGGAAGAGATCTTATCCCTCCCTCCTAGGATCTGAGCTGTGTGAGCTACCTGCCTCACTTTCAGTGCCTGCCCTCAGCCTGTTCCCAGTCTATTTGTTTGTTTCCTCCCCCAAGAAAACACAGACCTTCTCTGGTGAATTTCAAGGATGTCTTCTGTTGGTGATTATTTGTGGGTTTCTTTTCCAGTCAAGCATGAATTCTGAGGCTTGTCATGAAGTAAGTCCTGAGAGAAAGCATCTCCACGCCGCCATCTTGGCCAGAAGTCCAATATCTCTGTTCTTAAGGAGAGTTTTGGTAGTGTATGCACCTTAGGATATACTTCATATCCAAAATATTGAAAGGGAGCATGTTTTTGAATTTTTTCTGGAGCTGTGTGCAATTTATAATTCCTTAATGTTTCTATGGTTTTTTGTAGCCATGCTTCTAACATTTGTTCCTCAGGTCCACATCCCAATATATCATTCATGTAATGTAATAACATTACTTTTAGAAATACTTTTTTTACTGGAGTAAGAGCAGTAACAACATACATTTGAAACATAGTGGGGCTGTTTTTCATTTCCTGTGGCAAAACTGTCCATTCATACATTTTACAGGCTCAGCTAAGTTAATGCTGGGCACTGAAAAGGCAAATCTTTTCATATCCTCCTTATCTAGAGGAATAGAATAGAAACAATCCTTAATGTCTATAACCCAAAGAGGACATTCTCTAGGCAATTGAATAGGACATGCAAGTCCAGGTTGAAGAGTTCCCATAGTTTCCATTTGTTCATTTACTTTTCTTAAATCAGTCAACATCCTCCATTTTCCATATTTCTTTTTTACAACAAACATTGGGGAATTCCAAGGACTTAGAGAAGGTTGTAAGTGTCCTTGGCCAAGTTGCTCCTGTACTTTATTTAATAAAGCCTGAATTTTATCACTACCTAAGGGCCACTGTTCTATCCACATTGGTGTATCAGTTTTCCACTGGATAGGAACAGGTGAAAGTGTTGGCAGGCCTTCAATAGCAGCCCTACTTAAAAAACCAAAGTACTCATTTTTAACCCTAATTATTTTAAAATGTCTCTTTCCCACATATTGATGGGGATTTTTCCACTATAAAAGGAGTAAAAACTCCTTCAAATATCCATCTCAAAGGGTAGCACTAATTTCAACTGCTATTGATCCTTCTAGGCCAGACAAGTAGGTATCTGCCTTCATCTTTGGCCAGTGACTGGGCCAGTTGGAACCTCTAATGACTGTGTGATCTGCACCCGTGTCTAACAGTCTTTCTAATGGTATGACATTTATATGGATGTTGAGCATAGGTGGATCTGCTATCACAGCTGCTGTCTAGTATATTCCTGGGTTTTGCTGCTTGGAGTCAGAATGTGGGTGACTATGACCAGGTTGTTTATTAGGGGTCTGTAACAATAAACATGATGACACTACTTCTCCTGGTTGATAAGTCACACATTGTCTACCTGTGTTAGTGACTGGGATATTATCTACACATTCCCCAGTTTCCCACATCAGTCTATGCATGGACACTGTTTTGTAAGTACTCTCAGGAGGTGAAATGGTCAAACGTACTGTACCTGAAGACATAGGATCCATAGGCAGGAGAGGAACAGATTTTCCCTCTCTAGGGGGTATCTCAGTTGTCCCAGCTGCATACAACTCTATCCTCTATAATTGTAATCCCTTTCTCCCATCAAATAGCTTCCTGGCTGATTGGTCATGTCTGGGTATTGGACTTTTAGGCACTATCTGGATGTAGCATTGGCTGCCATCATGCCACAAGTATTTTTTGCCTTGGTCCTGGAGCTGGGCCCCCTCATCCCATATTCCTGAATCAGTCTACATTCTGATGCCCAGTAGAAACCTTTGTTGCATTTTGGACATGGGATATTGGGTCTTGTTCTCCCACATTGTTTTCTCACTCTGTCTCTATGTCAACATTGAGCTTTCAGATGCCCTACTTTTCCACATTGAAAGCATTGATGAGTCTCTCTGGAAGTCACTTGACAAAAGGGACCCTGTATTCCCATGTTGGGATCTTGGGAAGTATGCACAATAGCCTGGCTATAAAAAGGCATTTGTGCCCATTGTGGCACAGCATCTTATGATCTCCTGTAAAGGAGCATCCCTACGTAGTCCTAGTATAATCCTTCTTCAAACCTCATTGGCATTGTCTCGAGCAAGTTGCCTTATCAAAATGTCTGTTACTGTATTTTCACCATTAGTCTATATGACAGCTGTCTGCAAAGTCCCACAAAATCAGCAAAGGGTTCATTTGATCATTGTACAATTTTTGTGAAGGTCTTGCCCTTGTCATTTTTATTGGGGAGAGAAGCCCATGCTTTGATAGCAGCAGTAACAATTTGCTCATATGCTGCTATGGAGTAATTAATCTGTACTGAAATTTCTGCATAAGAACCTACACATGTTAGTTGGTCACAGGTGATTGAAGTATTAACTCCACTTTAACTATTTTGTTGGGCTTATATCCTACAGAGCTCACTATATTCAGAAAACCACAACAAGTTTTGTCCAGGTTCTAAGCATACCTTTGCTATAGATTTCCAGCCACTAGGGGTCAAGACTTCATAAGCCAAATTCTGTAATAAGATCTTAACATAAGCTGATATAGATCCATAAAGAGTGCAAGTCTTTTTCAGGTCTTTGAGGACATCTATATCAAAAGGAGCATATCTTCTATTTTCTTGAACTGAAGAGTTAAACTGTTGAATCACGGGAAAATTTTGAAGTCTCAGACCCCCTATTTCCTTCCCTTCTTCTGTAGCTTTAAGTATTGCTTTTTGCAATCTAGTCATAGGAGGTTGTGATTGCTGAGGGGAAGGGACTGATGATATCATCGCCCCTCCCACTACTCCTCTTCCCTCCAACCCAGAAGGTGGAGTTCATGGGGGCATGTCAATAATCTACTCCCCAGGCAGGGTTGATGCTTCTTCAAGAGAGCTAGAATCACCATGCCCTTGAAAATCTTTTACATCCCCATGCCCTCGGGGAAGGTCTTTAGACTGCTCATTGTCTTCCTTTCTTTCCCTCACACTTCCTCATCTGGCTGTTTCTAAAACTTTTCCTTTTTCTATAACTTGCAAGCTTGTTTAAGGCCAATTTAATTATGTTGTATATATAAAATGCCTCTGTGGAAATTGAACGAGGACCTCTAGTGTTGTGGAATTTTCAGAGTTGTTCTCCCACAAGTTTCCAATTATCTACACTTATTTCTTCTTCCTCTAAGAACCAAGAAGATGTGCGTTTTAATGTACCCAAGAGTCTAGCAATCTGTTCCCAGATTATAATTAAACCTTGCCTCTCAATTAACTTAAGCATGCTTTCTATAGTGCCACTTTGGGGTGGGGGTAGGGGTGG
Organism: Sminthopsis crassicaudata; assembly: GCF_048593235.1. Taxonomy (NCBI): domain Eukaryota; kingdom Metazoa; phylum Chordata; class Mammalia; order Dasyuromorphia; family Dasyuridae; genus Sminthopsis; species Sminthopsis crassicaudata. Next base: position 413,991,180 of record NC_133619.1, read on the forward strand.
GGCTGGGGATGGGGAAGAATCTTTTCCTAACATCTGCCTCATTTCAGCTAGAAAAGGTTACTAGTTTAGCCATTAACAAAGTAAGTTCCCTGTTTGTCTATTAAAATACTTGCCCTATTTCTTGGTCTTTGAGGGTTTCTTCAGTGAAAGTAGGGTGCTTGGCCCACAAGTTGGATGCCAAATGTTGAGACCCTGGATATCTTAGAATCAGCCAGAGTCAGGATAAGCAAAAGTCTTTATTCTTTGTCTTTTGGCATCACAGTCAGGGGATTATATATAGGAATCTCCATACCGTCTTCTTCTCTCTCCACTGCCAAAGAATGATCCTGTTTGTCCTACTCCACCGTCTTGATCTCTCTTCCCCTTCTTTGTCCACACCCACAGATTGAGCCAGCACAGAATAGTTAAGTAGGGTCATTCCTCCAAGCATATGTTAATAGAGGATTGTCCAATTGGTAATTAGCTTTAAGTGCTAGGTTACCTTATGTTAAGTTAATCTCCTCAATTCTAGCCCTGTACAGTTTCATATATAAGGCAATGTTTTAAAGAAAAAAAAATCTATTTTTTTTTATTATAGCTTTTTATTTACAAGATATATGTTTAGGTAATTTTTCAGCATTGACAATTGCAAAACCTTTTGTTCCAACTTTTCCTTTCCTTCCCCCCACCTCTTCCACCAGATGGCAGGTTGATCAATACATGTTAAATATGTTAAAGTATAAGTTAAATAAGTGCTTACGTTGGGAGCCTTAGGAACTAGGAAGATAATATTGCTCTATTCAATAATAGAGAAAGAGGGGTAGTGTTAAGGGGAATGGTGAATTTAATTTTGGTTATTGTATTTTAGATGTCTATTAGACATTTAAAATTTCTGTAAAGAATTTGGAGATATAAGATTAGATATAAAAATTAATTTTTTAGGATGATTTACTTTGGTATGACACAAAAGAGATATAATAGATATTATTATAATTTTTATTACATTGACTTAACCTACATATAAGCTATAAATATGTCTCTATATGTTTATATATGACTGAGTGAAAAATATTTGTAATTGTATTCCTATGCTTCCTGTGTATGTGTTGGCAAATATAACCGCAGGTATTTTATTCAATTTGCAGTTTATTTAATGGAAATTCTTTTAATTATTTCCTATTTTTTGGCTGAAAATTACATGCATACACTTGTATGTATGTTTATATATATATATATATAATATATATATATATATATATATATATATATATATATATACATATATATATATGAAATAAATTCACAAAAATCAATATTATGATATATATATATATATATATATATATATATATCATAATATTGATTTTTGTGAATTTATTTCATATCACACAACTATACTAAAGATGTGAAATGTTTTGAAAAGTTTTTTTTTCAGTCCACTTTGTAAGGTTCTTAAAGCATGGTATCATATAATCTACAAAAACTTATAGTATAGTTTCCTCATTGAATATGCTAATCTCTTCAATTATATTTTCTTGTCTTATTGGTATGCTAGCATTTCCAGTACAACATTCAATAGTAGTGGTCATAATGGGCATCTTTCATGACTGACCTTTTTGGAAAGGCTTCTGATTTAGCTTCATTATATAAAATGTATTCTCTTGGTTTTAGATAGGTATTAATTATTACTTAAAGCAAAGCTCCATTTATTCATATGCTTTTGAATTATTTTATTGAGATGATGTATCATATTGAGAAAAGCTTTTTCTGAATTTAATGATGTAATGATATGATTTTGTTTTATTATTGATATAGTAAATTATGCTTATACTTCTAATATTGAACCAACTTGCATTTCTGATATTATTTTATGATATTTGTGATTTATTACTGTGATCTCTCTAGAGTGTTTTATTTATTTATTTTTTGTATCAATATTCACTAAAGAAATTAGTTTACAGCTTTCTTCTCTATTTTTACTCTACTGGTTTTAGATATCAAAACTTTATATGTGACACGGAAGGAATTTCATAACATTTCTTTCTTCTTTAATAATTTTACCCAAATATTTTATATAGCATTGGAATTAAGTATTCTTTAAATATATCATACAATTCATTTGTGAATATATATCTTCTTCTTATTTGGGGGGAGAAAGAGGAAATAATTTATGATTTGTTGAAGTTCTTTTTCTAAAAGCTTGTTCTTTTTCTAGCTTTTTCAGTTGCATGCTCAATTCACTCATCTCTGCATTCTCTGTTTTATTGATGTAATTATTTGAAGATATAAAATTATTCTTAAGCACTGTTCTTGCTGTATCTCATAGGTTTTAATATATTGTCTCATTATTTTCATTCTCTTGGATGAAATTATGGGTTGTCCCTGTGATTTGTTGTTTCATTCATTCATTTTTATAATTAGATTATTTGATTTGAAATTGATTTTTAGTTTGTATTTTGCTGGCCCTTTATTGAATGTAATTTTATTACATGGTGGTCTGAAAAGGGATAATTTACAGTTTCTAAATTTAATTGTGAGGTTTTTATGCCCTAATACAAGGTCAAATTTTATGTACATGACATACACTGCCAAGAAAAAAAAAAAAATATATATATATATATATATATATATATATATATATATATATATATATATATATATATATATATATATATATATATATATATATATATATATATATATATATATATATATATATATATATATATATATATTCCTTTCTGCCCCAATTCAGTTTTCTCCAAAGGATTATCATATCTATGTTTAGAATCATATTAAAATTCCTAGTTTCTTATTTATTTTATAGTTAGATTTACCTAATTCTGAAAAGGGAAGCTTGAAGTTCCCCAATAATTAATTTTGTTATCTATTTCTTCCTGTAACTGGCTTAATATCTTCTTTAAGAATGTGGTTATTCTACCTCTTGGTGCATACACATTAATGACCTTATTACTTCATTATTTATGTCACCTTTTTTATGATGTAATTTACTTATCTTTTTTAAGATCTATTTTTACTTTGGCTTTATCTGAGAACATATATGCTACTCCTGCTTTTCTTTTTAATTCAACTAAAGCATAATAAATTCTGTTCCAGCCTTTTTTACTTTTACTCTGTATGAGTTTCTCTATATCAAATGTGTCTCTTGTAAACAACATATTGTAGAATGTTTTTTTTTCTCATTATTATTATTATTATTATTATAGCTTTTTATTTACAAGATATATGCATGGGTAATTTTACAATACTGACATTTACTAAGCCTTTTGTTCCAATTTGTCCCCTCCTTCTTCCCATCCCACTCTCACAGATGGCAGGTTGACCAAAATATGTTACATATTTTAAAGTATAAGTTAAATACAATATATGTATACATGTCCAAACAATTATTTTGCTGTACAAAAAGAATCGGATGTTGAAATAGTGTACCTGTGAAGGAAATCCAAAATGCAGGCAGACAAAAATAGGGGTATTGGGAATTCTATGTAGTGGTTCATAGTCATCTACCAGAGTTCTTTCTCTGGGCATAAATGGTTCAGTTCATTATTGCTCTATTGGAACTGATTTTGTTCATCTCATTGTTGAAGATGGCCACATCCATCAGAATTTATCATCACATAGTATGTTGTTGAAGTATACAACTATCGGAGGGCGGAGCCAAGATGGCGGAGAAGAAACACACGACTCAGTGAACGTCCTCACTCCCTCACAACCAATTAGATAAATTAAGTCTCAGAATTAGCTCAGGACTGATAGATACCACAAGGACTGGAAGCACGACTTACCAGCTGAAGAGAATCTGGAGTTTCAACAGGAAAGGTCAGTTCTCAGGGGAGGAATAAGAGAGACCAGCACAGACGGTGGGGTAGGGGCACACTGCGCCCATTGCGCTGGGAAGGGCTCTGGGATCAGAGAAGCCACTGAGGTAAAGGAATCTGGCACAGGCTGTTAGCTCTTCTCTGCTAATTATTTAGCAGTTCAGAAGAGAAAGCCAAAATATTTTAAAACTCAAATTAGATTTTCCCCGATCCTGGGGGTGACTCAGCAGATCTCTTGGCACCAGGGGGTGTGGCCTCAGCTACTTCCTGAGAATAGTTAAGAGATTGACAAGTGGGTGGATATGGCCCAAGGCAACACACACTGCCTAGCTTAGCTGGAGGGAGTGGAACTCAGCTCCAGGAAGTCCCAGAGAAGCGGAACCTTTGAACTAGGGACCGCGGTTTCTGGCAGACACTTCCAGTTTGAGCACAGGGGCTTCTCACGTCACCTGCTGCAGACATCCACTCCCCACCCGGACACATAGGCTGGGCTTCGTGCTGTCTTTACTATTCAATGCCCTGGAAGCACAGTAGTGCTAATCACCTCTGAGGCACTTCCAGGGAGGGGGTGGGGAACTCTCTCCCAGAGCTCTCTCTTAGCTCAGGCGCAGGGGCCACTGCATCCATCCAGTCTGGGAGGAAGCTGGTAAAGAAGTAAATAATTTCCTACCCCAGGGACAGACCCCAAAACATTTTTTTAAATATGAGCAAAAAAGCTAGAAAAACTATAGATTCCTTCTATACAGAGAAAGAGCGGGTATCCAACCCCGAGGAATTTGACAGCAGAGAATCAGCAGATAACAACCTAAAGGGGAACGATTCCTGCCCCCCATCACATAACTCTCTCCTAGAAGAAGCTCTTAAAAAATTGAGGGAGATCGAAGAAAAATGGGGAAAGGAAAGGGAAGCTATGATAGAGAATAACAACGTCCTGAAATTGGAGTTGGAAAAAATAAAGAATTCACAGGAGATGCAGGGAAACAAAATTAGTGAATTAGAAAAGGTTAAAAAAAACACAGGAAAGTAGGATTTCTGAATTGGAAAAGATAAAAAAGTCTCAAGAAAATAGAATTTCTGAATTGGAAAAAGAAAATAATTCTCAAAAAAAAAAATTAGGGAAATGGAAAAAAATTCAATAGAGCAAAATAATTCATTTAAAAACGAAATTGGGCATTTACAAAAAGATCTAAAAACTGTGAAAGAAGAAAATAACTCCTTAAAAGTCAGGATGGAACAAATAGAAATGAATGATTCACAGAGAACCCAAGAATCAGTCAAACAAAACAAAAAAAAAAAAATGAGAAGCTGGAGAACAAGGTCAAATACTTACTGGGAAAATCTATAGACCTGGAAAATAGATCTAGGAGAGATAATCTGCGGATTATTGGACTTCCAGAAAACTATGACCAAAAAAAGAGCCTAGATTCTATTTTACAGGAAATTATCAAAGAGAACTGTCCAGAGATAATAGAAACAGAAGGGAAAGTAGATGTGGAAAGAATTCATCGAACTCCTTCTGAAATAGACCCTAAAAAAAGAACACCACGGAATATTGTGGCTAAGCTGCAGAATTACCACACAAAGGAGAAAATCCTGCAAGCAGCTAGAAAAAAACAATTTAAATACCAAGGTGCCACAATAAGGGTCATCCAAGATCTGGCTGCCTCCACATTAAAAGATAGAAGGGCCTGGAACCTGATATTCCGTAAGGCAAAAGATCAAGGACTGCAACCAAGAATGAACTACCCAGCTAAGTTTAGCATCTTTTTCCATGGAAGAAGATGGTCATTCAATGAAACAGAGGAATTCTATATGTTTCTAAGAAAAAAACCAGACTTAAACAAAAAATTTGATCTACATCCACAAGACTGAAGAGAAACAGAAAAAGGTACACAGAACCCTTGAGAACTGTAACTCTGTTGTGGGTATATAAAAAATACTCAAGGATAATTTGATTTTATTGATATAAAAGAAAAAAAGGGGAGTGTAGTAAAGGGAAGGAGGTCGGTTCAGAAAAAGGGGAAGGAGTGATAAAAAGAGGGAAACTACATCCCAGGAAGAGACATAGAAAATACACCATATCTGAGGGAACTTAGTGAGGGGGAGAATCATTGTGTGAATCTTACTCTCATCAGAAGAGGCTCAAAGAGTAAATAATTAACATATTTGTTTTTCAGAGAATTTTCTCTCACCTCATTAAAAGGGGGAAAGAGGAAAAGGGAAAAGGAAAAAGAGAATAAGTGAAGGGACTTGGAGGGAGGGGGGAGGGATCCTAAAAAAAAAAAAAAAAAGAGGGAGGGTTGCGCGTCACAAGGGGGGTCTGTAAATTAAATATCGGGGAGGGGGATCAGGGGGGTCAAGGGAAAAAAGCATAATCTGGGGATAATACGATGGCAGGAAATACAGAATTAGTAATTTTAACTGTAAATGTAAATGGGATGAACGATCCCATCAAATGGAGAAGTATACAACAACTATCTCCTGGTCCTGCTCATTTCACTCAGCATCAGTTCATGTAAGTCCCTCCAGGACTTTCTGAAATCATCCTGTTGGTCATTTCTTACAGAATAATAATATTCCATAATATTTACATATCCCAATATATTCAGCCATTCTCCAATTGATAGGCATTCACTCAGTTTCCAGTTTCTGGCCACTACAAAGAGGGCTGCCACAAACATTCTTGCACATACAGGTCCCTTTCCTTTCTTTAAGATCTCTTTGGGATATAAGCCCAGCAGTAACATTACTGGATCAAAGGGTATGCACAGTTTGATAACTTTTTGAGCCTGGTTCCAAATCATTCTCCAGAATGGCTGGATGTATTCACAATTCCACCACCAATGTATCAGTGTCCCTGTTTTCCCACATCCTCTCCAACATTCTGCGATATCTTTCCCTGTCATTCTGGCCAAACGAAAAAATGTGTAGGGGTATCTCAGAGTTGTCTTAACTTGCATTTCTCTGGTTAATAATGACTTGGAGCATCTTTTCATATGGCTAGAAATAGTTTCAATTTCTTTGTCTGAGAATTGTTTGTTCATATCTTCGACCATTTATCAATTGGAGAATGGCTTGATTTCTTATAAATTAGAGTCAATTCTTTATATATTTTGGAAATGAGGCCTTTATCAGAACCTTTAAGTATAAAAATTTTTTCCCAGTTTATTTTCTAATCTTATCTGCATTAGTTTTGTTTGTACAAAAACTTTTCAATGTGCTGCTATTGGGCTTATATCCCAAAGAAATACTGAGGAGGGGAAAGGGACCTGTTTGTGCCAAAATATTTGTGGCAGCTCTTTTTGAAGTGGCCAGAAACTGGAAGATGAATGCATGTCCATCAATTGGAGAATGGTTGGGTAAATTAAGGTATATGAAGGTTATGGAATATTATTGCTCTGTAAGAAATGACCAGCAGGAGGAATACAGAGAGGCTTGGAGAGACTTACATCAAATGATGCTGTGTGAAATGAATAGAACTAGAAGATCGCAGTACATTTCAATGTTGTATGAAGATGTATTCTGATGGAGGTGGCTATCTTCAACATGGAGAAGATCGAACTCACTTCCAGTTGACCAATGATGGACAGAGACAACTATGCCCAGAGAAGTAACACTGGGAAGTGAATGTAAACTGTCAGAACTACTGTCTATCTACCCAGGTTACTTATACCTTCGGAATCTAATAATTAATGTGCAGCAAGAAAATGGTATTTACACACATGTATTATATCTAGGTTATATTGTAACACATGTAAAATTTATAGGATTGCCTGTCATCAGGGGGAGGGGGTGGAGAGAGGGAGGGGATAATTTGGAAAAATGAATACAAATGATAATGTTATACAAAAAAAATTACTCATGCATATATAATGTCAAAAATTTGTAAATAAATAAAATTTAAACCAAAAAAAAAAAAAAACTTTTCAATGTGACATAATCAAAAATTTCTATTTTGTGATCAATAATGATCTCTAGTTCCTCTTTGGTCATAAATTCCTTCCTCTTCCACAGGTCTGAGAGGCAAATTGTCCTATATTCCTTTCATTTATTTTAATCAAATGTTTTATGCCTAGATCATTATCCCATTCTGACCTTATCTTGATGTACGGTGTTAAGTGTGGGTCAGTGCCTCGCTTCTGCCATACTAATTTTTAATTTTCCTAGCAATTTTTGTAAAACATTGAGTTCTTATCCCAAAAGCTGCGATCTTTGTGTTTGTAAACACTAGACTATTAAAGTTATTGACTGTTTTGTCCTTTGAACCTAACCTATTCCACTAATCAACTAATCTATTTCTTACCCAATACCAAATGGTTTTGGTTACTGCTACTTTATAATATAATTTTAGATCTGGTATAGCTAGGCCACTTTCATTTGATTTTTTTTTTTTTTTTATTAATTCCCTTGAAATTCTTGACATTTTGTTTTTCCATATGGACTTTGTTGTTATTATTTGTAGGTCATTAAACTGTTTTTTGGGGAATTTGATTGGTACGGCTCTAAATAAATAGATTAGTTTAGGTAGAATTGTCATTTTTATTATATTTACTCATACTATCCAAGAGCATTTAATATTTTTTCCAATTGGTTATATCAGACTTGATTTGTGTGGAAAATGTTTTGTAGTTTTGCTCATATAGTTTTTGATTTTCCATTCCAGATAGATACCTAAATATTTTATGCTATCGGTAGTTATTTTGTAACTCTTTGTAACTCTAACTGTTGGACTTTGTTGGGAATATATAAGAATGCTGATGACTTATGTGTGTTTGTTTTGTATCCAACAACTTTGCTAAAGGTGGGAATTATTTCTAATAGCTTTATAATAGAATCTCTGGGATTGCCTAAGTATATCATCATATAATCATCAAAGAGTGATAATTTGGTTTCCTCATGACCTACTCTATTTCCAATAATCTCTTTCTCAACTCTTATTGCCGAAGCTAGCATTTCTAATGCAATGTTGAATAGTAATGGTGATAGTTGGCAACCTTTTTTGATTCCTGTTTGATTCCTGATCTTACTGGAAACGGTTGCAGTTTATACCCATTTCATATGATGCTTATTGATGGTTTTAAATAGATGTCACTGATTATTTTAGGGAAAAGTCCATTTATTCCTATACTGTCAAGTGTTTTTAGTAGGAAGATGTTGGATTTTATCAAATGCTTTTTCTGCATCTATTGAGATGATCATGTGTTTTTGTTCATTTGGTTATTAATATGGACAATTATACTGATTGTTTCCTAATATTGAACTAGCCCTGAATTCCTGATATAAATCCTACTTGATCCTGGTGTAATATGCTGGGGATGATTTTTTGTAGTCTTTTTGCTAATATCTTATTTAAGATTTTAGCATCAATATTCATTAAGATGATTGGTCTAATGGTACTGATACCTAAACCAGGTCGATCGAAAACTGAGAAAGAAAATTATAGACCAATTTCCTTAATGAATATTGATGCTAAAATCTTAAATAAGATATTAGCAAAAAGACTTCAGAAAATCATCCCCAGGATAATACACTATGATCAAGTAGGATTCATACCAGGAATGCAGGGCTGGTTTAATATTAGGAAAACTATTAGTATAATTGACCATATTAATAATCAAATTAATAAAAACCATATGATCATCTCAATAGATGCAGAAAAAGCATTTGACAAAATCCAACATCCATTCCTACTAAAAACTCTTGAGAGTATAGGAATAAATGGATTATTCCTTAGAATAATCAGGAGCATATATTTAAGACCTTCAGTAAGCATAATATGCAATAGAAATAAACTGCAACCTTTCCCAGTAAGATCAGGAGTGAAACAAGGTTGCCCACTATCACCATTATTATTCAATATAGTACTAGAAACACTAGCCTCGGCAATAAGAGCCGAGAAAGAGATTCAAGGAATTAGAGTAGGAAATGAGGAAATCAAACTATCACTCTTTGCAGATGACATGATGGTATACTTAGAGAACCCCAAAGACTCTGCTAAAAAGCTATTAGAAATAATTCAGAATTTTAGCAAAGTGGCAGGATACAAAATAAATCCACATAAATCCTCAGCATTCTTATATATCACCAACAAAATGCAACAGCAAGAGATACAAAGAGAAATTCATCCCAAACAAATGTTGAGAGTATAAAGTATTTGGGAATCCATCTACCAAAGAATAGTCAGGAATTATATGAGAAAAATTACAAAACACTTGCCACAAAAATAAAGTCAGATTTAAATAATTGGAAAGACATTCAGTGCTCTTGGATAGGCCGAGCGAATATAATAAAGATGACAATACTCTCCAAACTAATCTATTTATTTAGTGCTATACCAATCAGACTCCCAAGAAACTATTTTAATGACCTAGAAAAAATAACAACAAAATTCATATGGAAGAATAAAAGGTCGAGAATTGCAAGGGAACTAAAGAAAAAAAAGTCAGATGAAGGTGGTCTAAGTGTACCTGATCTAAAGCTATATTATATAGCAGCAGTCACCAAAACCATTTGGTACTGGCTAAGAAATAGAACGATAGATCAGTGGAACAGATTAGATACAAAGGACAAAAAAGGGTACATCTATAGCAATCTAATCTTTGACAAACCCAAAGATACCAACATTAGGGACAAAAATTCATTATTCGGAAGAAACTGTTGGGAAAACTGGAAATTAGTATGGCAGAAATTAGATATGGACCCACACTTAACACAATATTCCAAGATAAGATCAAAATGGGTCCATGATTTAGGCATAAAGAATGAGATCATAATTAGATTAGAGGAACAGAGAATAGTCTACCTCTCAGACCTGTGGAGGAGGAAGGAATTTATGACCAGAGGAGAATTAGAGATCATTATTGATCACAAAATAGAAGATTTTGATTACATCAAACTAAAAAGTTTCTGTACAAACAATACTAATGCAAACAAGATTAGAAGGGAAGTAACAAATTGGGAAAATATTTTAAAAAGGAAAGGTTCTGACAAAGGTCTCATTTCCAAAATATATAGAGAACTGACCCTGATTTATAGGAAACCAAACCATTCTCCAATTGATAAATGGTCAAGGGATATGAACAGACAATTCTCAGATGATGAAATTGAAACTATTTCCACTCATATGAAAGAGTGTTCCAAATCACTACTGATCAGAGAAATGCAAAGTAAGACAACTCTGAGATACCACTACACACCTGTCAGATTGGCTAAGATGACAGGAACAAATAATGATGAATGTTGGAGGGGATGTGGGAAAACTGGGACACTGATACATTGTTGGTGGAGTTGTGAAATAATCCAGCCATTCTGGAGAGTAATTTGGAACTATGCCCAAAAAGTTATCAAACTGTGAATACCCTTTGACCCAGCAGCGCTACTACTTGGATTATATCCCAAAGAAATACTAAAGAGCGGAAAGAGACCTGTATGTGCCAAAATGCTTGTGGCAGCTCTTATTGTTGTAGCTAGAAACTGGAAGTTGAATGGATGTCCATCAATTGGAGAATGGTTGGGTAAATTGTGGTATATGAAGGTTATGGAATATTATTGCTCTGTAAGAAATGACCCGCAGGAGGAATACAGAGAGGCTTGGAGAGATTTAAATCAACTGTTGCTGAGTGAAATGAGGAGAACCAGAAGATCACTATACACTTCAACAACAATACTGTATGAGGATGTATTCTGATGCATGTGGAAATCTTCAACATAATGAAGATCCAACTCACTTCCAGTTGATCAATGATGGACAGAAATAACTATACCCAGAGAAGGAACACTGGGAAGCGAATGTAAATTGTTAGCACTACTGTCTATGTACCCAGGTTACTTATACCTTCAGAAGCTAATAATTAATGTGCAACAAGAAAATGGTATTTACACACATATATTGTATCTAGGTTATATTGTAACACATGTAAAATGTATGGGATTACCTGCCATCGGGGTGAGGGAGTGGAGGGAGGGAGGGGATAATTTGGAAAAATGAATAAAAAAAAATTAAAAAAAAAAGATGATTGGTCTATAATTTTCTTTTTCTGCTTTCAACCTACATGGTTTAGGTATCAGTACCATGTCTGTGTCATAAAAGGAATTTGGTAGGGCTTCTTCATTCACTATTTTTTCAAATAGTTTGTATAGCATTGGAGTTAGTTGTTCTTTAAATGTTTGATAGAATTCACATGTAAATCTATCTAGTCTTGGGGATTTTTTCTTAGGGAGCTGATTAAATAGCTTGTTCTATTTATTTTTCTGAAATAAGACTATTAAAGCAATTTACTTCCTCCTCTGTTAATCTGGAAAGCCAATATTTTTGGAGGTAGTAATCCATTTCACTTAGGCTGTCAAATTTATTGGCATAAATTTGGGCAAAGTAACTCATTATTTCTCCAATTTCCTTTTCATTAGTGGAAAGTTATACCTTTTCATTTTTAAGAATAATCATTTGATTTTCCTCTCTCCTTTTTCTAATTAGATTTACCAGAGGGTTTTCTATGTAAGTCTCTCCAAACCTCTCTGTATTCATCCTGCTGGTCATTTTTTACAGAGCAATACTATTCCATAACCTTCATATACCATAATTTACCCAACCATTCTCCAATTGATGGACATCCATTCATCTTCCAGTTTCTAGCCACTACAAAAAGAGCTGCCACAAACATTTTGGCACATACAGGTCCCTTTCTCCTCTTTAGTATTTCTTTTGTATATAAGCCCAATAGCAGCAATGCTGGATCAGAGGGTATGCACAGTTTGATAACTTTTTGGGCATAGTTCCAAATTGCTCTCCAGAATGGCTGGATTCTTTCACAGCTCCACCAACAATGTATTAGTGTCCCAGTTTTCCCACATCCACTCCAACATTCATCATTATTTGTTCTTGTCATCTTAGCCAATCTGACAGGTGTGTAGTGGTATCTCAGAGTTGTCTTAATTTATATGCAGATAATTTTACAAACATCGACAATTGCCAAACCTTTTGTTCCAATTTTTCCCTTCTCTCTCCTCCCCAAGATGGCAGTTGAACAATACACCCTAAACATGTTAAAGTATAAATTAATTACAATATATGTATACATGTCCAAACAGTTGTTTTGCTGTACAAAAAGAATTGTACTTTGAATAGTGTACAATTACCTTGTGAAGGAAGTCCATAATGCAGGCAGACAAAAATAGAGTGATTGGGAATTATATGTAGTGGTTCATAGTCATCTCCCAGAGTTCTTTCACTGTGTGTAGCTGGTTCAATTCATTATTGCTCTATTGGAACTGATTTAGTTCATCTCATTGTTGAAGATGTCCATATACATTAGAATTGATCATTATATAGTATTGTTGTTGAAGTATATAATGATCTCCTAACCCTGCTTATTTCACTCAGCATCAGTTCATGTAAGTTTCTCCAGGCCTTTCTGAAATCATCCTGTTGTTTTTTTCTTACAGAACAATAATATTCCATAATATTTATATACCACAATTTATTCAGCCATTCTCCAATTGATGGGTATTCACTTAGTTTCCAGTTTCTGGCCACTACAAAGAAAGCTAAAAAAGGCCTCATTTCTAAAATATACAAAGAATTTTCTCCAATTTATAAGAATTCAAACCATTTTCCAATTGATAGATGGTCAAAGGATATAAAGAGACTATTTTTAGATGAAGAAATTGAAATCATTTGTAATCATATAAATAGGTACTCCAAATCACTGTTGATCAGAGAAACCCAAATGAACACAACCCTGAGATACCACTACATACCTGTCAGATTGGCTAAGATTACAGGAAAAGATAAGAACAATGTTGGAGAGGATGTGGGAAAACTGAGACACTGGTACATTGTTGATGGAACTGTGAACTGATACAACCATTGTGGAGGACAATCTGGAACCAAACTCAAAAAGCTATCAAATTGTGTTTCTATTCATCCTATATCCCAAACAGTTCTTAAAGGAGGGAAATGGGCCCACATGTGAAAAATTTTTGTGGCAGCCCTTTTTGTAGAGGCAAGAAACTGGAAACTGAATGGATGTCCATCAATTGGAAAATGATTGATTAAATTATGGTATATGAATGTTATGGAATATTATTGTTCTATAAGAAACTACCAGCAAAATGACTTCAGAGAGGCCTATAGAGACTTACATGTACTGATACCAAATGAAATGACAAATTTCAATTGTTCAGAGATGAAGAGAGTCATATACACACAAAGAAAGTGTTGTGGGAGCTCAGTGTGGACTCACTCTTTCTATTGTTGTTTACTTGAATTTTGTTTTATTTTCTAGTGTTTTTTCCTTCTTGATATGATTTTTTTGGTCCAGCAAGAAAACTGTATAAATATGTATGTATATATTGTATTTGACCTATATTTTAGCATATTTGACATCTATTGGACTACCTGACATGTAAGGGAGGGGATAGGGAGAAGGAGGAATGATTTGGAATAGAAGGCTTTGCAAGAGTCAGTATTGAAAAATCACCCATACTATATTTTGTAATTAAAAAAATCTCCAATGATAAACTAGTGAGATATTAAAGGACTTGTTGAAAAAGAGAATTACATTATAAGAATCTCGATTTAAGAAATCCTTCTTAATAGTTGTGGATCATGAGTTAGAGGAATAGTCTTGTAGCCAGAAAAGTTATTAAATGACTTATAAGAGATCATTTGAGAAGTGATCAGGGTCAAAGAAAATTGGATGGACAGTAAAATAGGTTTTTCAAGTTTTAAAAAATACATCATAGCCTACTGATTGAATGCAGAAAACAAAACACAATAAGGAATAAAGAATGACACCAAGATCATGAACCTGGGTGACTGAGAGTGTAGTGGTATCCTTTAAGAAAAAAGTGAAGTATGGAAGAGAAGGCTTTTGTTGTTCCTGTTTGTTGTTCTTGTTTTTGTTGTTGTTTTTTCATTGCCTTTGTTGTTGGTGGTTGGCTGGTTGGTTTTTCCTCTATTTTCTCATAGTACTCTGACTAGATAGCCGAAAATCTATCATCCTTCACTTACCAGCCCAGCCCATATTCTATTTATATTGTTCCAAGAATTTGAGAATTGCCTAGTATTCTGGGATTTGTAAATTCAGAAGAACAAATAATTTCTTCAAAGCACTGAAACTGATTTGAGTTATCATAAAATTTAATCCAATTTTAGGACTTGAGTAATGTTCTCTGCAGCTTTTACATAGTCATATGCAGCTCAAGAGAAAGAAGACAGAATAAGGATTGGAAAAACAAACAAATCAAAATTAAAAACTTTTGTTAAGGAAGATGCATGGATAAAAAACTAAGAGAAGAGAGAAAATGAAAGGAGAAATTCAAAAGAGGGAAGAGATGCAAGAAGAGAAAAAGAGATTGTAAAGTGGGCAATTATATCTTTGGAGAATTTACAACCATGATTATAGGCTGAGAATATTTGTACTCAGATTTTCAAGGACTTAGAAAATATCATAAAGTTCTGTGGTTTCCCCATCTTCCTTTCCCTGTTCCTGTTAACAAAAACATTATATTATACTTTTTTTTAAACTAAATTTTTCATTACTTTGCTCACTTCAAATATGAAAATATAAAAACTCAGCTGGAAGTCCAGTCCACATAAATTTAAATCACAGGAGTCCATCATGATTCACATGGAAATATGTTGAAAAGGTGAATGTAGATGTATAAACAAAACATGTTGTTTTACAAATAACTGGGGAAGATATTTTAATTGTAAATTTAAAAAAAATTAAAAGGGAGAGCCAACCCTCTATCTGAATATTGAGGATTTTTTTTCCAATAAAAACTATGAGTGATTGTGATTATAGGACTAACTTTATTGTCATATACCAACTCCACTGAGCAGCAGAGCTGACTATCATATTGATATGACTCTCATAATGATATGACTAATGACTATCATATTGCTCCGAGGCTAAAAATGAAGCTAATTTGATGTACCTTATTAAATCTCCAAGAAGAGTGGTAAAGGCTAAGGATGATATTGCCTAAAGAGAAGGCAATATGTTTTTTTTCTTCTCAAGAAGGAGATAACTGAATTGTAGAAAATATTCTAGTAGAAAAGAGATAAATATTACATGTTCTATAGCAATATCCATTATTGTTACAATAGCATACATATTTCTTAAAAACATTATTTAGTTCTTTGGAGTTTTTTCTTAGTTAAATACATTAAATGTTGCTGCCTGTTTATACTTAGAATGCATCACTCAAATGCACCCTAAGATACTGCAATTTAGTTCTTCATGATCAATATTGTTCTATATCCTACTTCTATAAAACAATATAATCAAAATATCAGTATTAAGAAAGATGGTAGTTTGGCAATTGAGGCCAAATTAAGTTTTAACATTTCCAGAAAACAATCCAGGTTTCTATTTGACTTTGGGCCCAGTTTGCAATCTATCAATATTGTCTGTCCAAGAATTTTTTGTTGTTGTTTAGTCATTTAATTGTGAAATGATCCCATGGACCATACTATCCAGAGGGTTTTCTTGGTTAAGATATTGGAGTTGTTTGGAAATCTCTTGTCCAGTATAGTAAAATGAATAGACGTGATTTGCCCAACATCACATATTTACTAAGTGGCTGAGACCAGATTGAAATTCAGTTATTTCTGACATCAGGACCAACACTAATTCCACTAGTTATTTAAATGTCCAAGACATACATACACTATAATGTGTACATATAAATTCATGTTTCAAATCTGGACAGAAGTTATTCTTCAACAACTTTATCTTCTCTATGTAAAAATCCTTTGCATAATTACAGGCATTCTAGGAGGCTCTACACCATCCTGGGCCTCAATTCAATCAGCATAATAATATATACAAACAGAAGAATCTGGAAGATTTTTATTTTCATTGGCAATGTGCCCATTATCCACATCTTCACCATCACAAGAATGAATTTTTTTGTATTATTATTTTTTATAGTTTTATTTACCAGATATATGCATGGTAATTTTACAGCACTGACAACTGCTAAACCCTTTTCTTCTATTTTTTCCCCTCCTTCCCCCCCCACCCGGTGGCAAGTTGACCAATATATGTCAAGTATGTTAAAGTATAAATTAAATACAATATATGTATCCATGTTTAAACAGTTGTTTTATTGTACAAAAAGAATCAGACTTTGAAACAGTGTACAATTAGCCTGTGAAGGAAATAAAAAATGCAGAAAGACAAAAATAGAGGGATTGGGAAGGAATGAATATTTTTGTTAAGACCACTTCTATTTCTCTTATGCCTCAGCCACTAATTATTATGTGATCACTGAAAAGTATACTTTTTATCATTATATCCTCCAAGGAATCTTTAATTATCTTGATATGTAAATGGGAGACATTTGTATTGCAATATATAAGGAGATATTTTATTCTACTAAACGAATTATTTTATTTGATTGGCTTTTTCATAATCCACATAAAATAAACTGCAAAGAGAAACATATATGTATGTATACATACATATGTACACACATATATATTTATGTATACATACATATGTACACATATATATATGTATGTATACATACATATGTACACACATATATATGTATTATCTTGCAGTTAGTTGTGGAATTATAATGATGCATTCCATTGTTGAATGAAACTGAACATTATTTGAGAAAGCCTAAATGGTAGAAGATTCTTCTAAAGATTTTCCATGGAGGGTAAAGGAGATATATAGATGGGTAGTTACTGCTGTTCACTTTTTATCTCATATTAAATAAAATCACAAAATTATTTTAAGGACACAATGTGTGGATTGGAGTGTATATTTCACTTGTTGATTATAGGGTTCATTTAAGTGATAATTGTAAAGGAATATAGAAATTTAATCAATCTATGTGTATTTATCACCCACTATGTTCATGATAATATCTTTATGCAATAACAAAAATAACAGTTCCTGTCCTCCATATAGCTTTTATTGTCTCCTATATGTATGTACATAAATATGGATATGCATACATTATCATATATAATGTGGCATATTTACAAAATTATATATATATATATATATATATTCTGCATGTAAAGTCAGATACCTGTGTTTGAATTCTATTATGGATCCTTATTACCCATGTTACTTTGAGCAAGTAATTGTTTAAACTTCAGTTTATTTAAAGGATGAAAGGAGTTGGAGAAGATACACTTTAAGATTCCTTCCAATTCTAAATACATGCATTTATGACAATCAGTACAAACAAAAAATGTACAAATGTAATGCAATCTTGTCAAAGACTCTGTTATATGACCCTAAGCAAATTATTTAATTTCTGTTGGTTTTAGTTTCCTCTTATGTAAAATGGGGATAATAATACCTAACACATGATTGTTTTGAATATGAATGTGACAATAGATAAAAATAGTCTTGTAAATCCTAAGACCTTATATAAATCCTACTTATAATTATTTTAGAAGGGAGAAACTAATACAAGGAAAAGAAGGAAAGCATCAAGGAAAGCATCATGCAGAAGTTGAGATTTTATTTGAGTTTTGAAAGAAAGAAGGTATTCTAAGTAGAAAATGAGAAGAAAACAGTATTATAAGCATGGATGGCACTCATAGAAATGTATAAAGGCACAGAGAGGGAAAATCAAATGCCACATATAAGAACAGTAAGAAGGCCAATTTCTGAATGGATCATTGAATGTGTGATTGAGAGTAAAGTGTAATAAGCCTGAAAAGATAAGCTGTATTCACATTGTAAAAGACTTTAAATACCAAACAGATAGATTTCAATTTGATCCTGGAGGAAATAGGAAGTCATTAGAACTTATTGTGCAAGGAAATAACTTGACCAAACGTGATTTAAGAAATAACTTTGGTTAAAGTTATTATTTGGTTAAAGTCTCTTAAAAGACTTCAAACAAGCAGGCAGATCAATTAGGAAATTATTTCAATCATTCATAAGAAATATAAGAGCCTGTAAAAAGATGATAGTGGTCATGAGAGAGAAAGTAATGGATGTGATCAATGTAAAAGTGAAAATACTAGACAAATAATCAGCTTCATGGGAATTGGGTGAGTATGGAGTTGAGAATGATCATGAAATCACAAACCTGGGCAACTGGAAAAATGGTGGTACTCTTCATAGAGAGTAGAGAGTTCAAAAATGAGGTAGATTTGGGAAATGAATAATTGAGATATTTTGAGATATTTATTGGATATCCAATTCAAATCTAGAAATATTAGATTTATGGGGAGAGACCACAGATGGATACATAACATTCTATTAGGGGGGCAGAGCCAAGATGGCAAAGAAGATACACACGAATCTATAAGCTCCCTTCTTCCCTCAATACCAATTATTTAAATCAGCCTCAAAAATAACACTGGACTGATAAAAACCACAAGGATTAGAAGCACAACTTACCAGCTGAAGAGAATCTGGAATTTCAACAGAAAAGGTCAGGTCCGAGGGGAGAAAGAAAAAAGGCCAGCACAGACACGGTGCTAACACACTGTGCCAATCAGGCTGGGGAGAACTCTGGGATCAGAGAAGCCATTGAGATAGAAGAATCTGATACAGGCTGTTAGCTCTTCTCTGCTTGTAAAATAGCAGTTCAGAAGAGAAATCAAGCCACTTTAAAATATAAAGCCAGATCCTAGAACTACCCCAATCCAGAAGTGACTTAATAGATCTCAGTGCTGCTATGCAGCCCCCTTCTGCTACCTGCGGCTTTCCCTTGGGGTAGTTAAGAGCCTGAACAGCGGGGACACAGCCCGAGTCAACCTCTAATCCACATAGTGTTGGGCTCTGCCTGAGGCAGTGGAATTCCAGCAGCCAAGTAATTCCCAGAGAAGCAAAACTCCCAGAGAAGCAGAACCTTTGAAATGGGGTTTCAGGGCAGACATTTCTAGTTTGAACACAGCGGCTTTTCACTTCAGCTTGTGATATCCACAACCCACAGGACACATTGGATGGGGTTTGTGACGCATTCATTCTTCAGCCTTAAACCTCAGGACAGTCACAAGGCCTCACACCTGGGTCCTTCACTGGGAAATCCTCACAGCACAGCAACTGTACTAACCACCTCTGAGGCATTTCCGGGAAGGGGGGAGGGAAACTCTCTCCCAGAATTCTCTCTTAGCCCAGTCACAGATTCCTGCTTCCTATCCCTGGTCTGGGAGGAAGCTAGTAAATAAATGAATAAACTTCTTACCCCAAGGGCAAACCCCAACAGATTTTTAACAATGAGTAAGAAGCTGAAGAGAACTATTGACAACTTCTACACAGAAAAAGACTGGGTATCCAACCCCAAAGACAGTCTCCAGATAACACCCTAAAGGGGAATTATACCTGCCCCCATTACATAACTCTCTCCTAGAAGACACTATTAAAAAGTTAAAAGAGTTGGAAGAAAAATGGGGAAAGGAAAGAGAAGCTATGATAGAGAATAACAACATCCTGAAATTTGAGTTGGAAAAAATAAAGAATTCACAGGAGGTGCAGGGAAACAAAATTTGTGAATTAGAAAAGGATAAAAAATCACAGGAAAGTAGGATTTCTGAATTGAAAAAAGAAAATAACTCACTAAAAAAATTAGTGAAATTGAAAAAAAATTCAACAGAGCAAAATAATTCAATTGGTCATAAACAAAAAGAACTAAAAAATGTGAATGAAGAAAATAACTCATTAAAAATCAGGATGGAACAAATAGAAATGAATTATTCATTGAGAAACCAAGAATCAGTCAAACAAAACAAAACAAAACAAAAAAAAAATTGAAAAGCTGGAGAATAACATCAAATACTTACTGGGAAAATCTATATACCTGGAAAATAGATCTAGAGAGATAATCTGAGGACCATTGGACTTCCCAAAAACTATGATCAAAAAAATAGTCTAGATTCTATTTTACAAGAAATCATCAAAGAGATCTATCCAGAGATAATAGAAACATAAGGGAAAATAGGCATTGAAAGAATTCATAGAAAACCTTCTGAAAAACACCCTAAAAAAAGAACTCCAGGGAACATTGTGGATAAGCTGTAGAACTACCAAACTAAGGAAAAAATATTGCAAGCAGCTAGGGAAAAACAATTGAAATATCAAGGTGCCACAATAAAGGTCACACAAGATCTGGCTGCCTCCACATTAAAGGATTGAAGGGCCTGGAACCTGATATTCCAAAAGGCAAAAGAACAAGGATTGCAACCAAGAATAAACTATCCAGCTAAGTTTAGCATTTTCTTCAATAGAAGAAGATGGTCATTTAATGAAACAGAGGGATTTTATTTGTTTCTAAGAAAAAACCAGACTTAAACAAAAAATTTTGATCTACATCCACAAGACTGAAGAGAAGCAGAAAAAGGTAAAAAGAACTCTTGAGAACTGGATCTGTGTTGTGGATATACAGAAATTCCGTGTGGATAATTTGATTTTACTGATATAATAATAGGAAAAGGTAGTAGTAAAGGGAAGGGGATATTACCAGAAAAAGGGGAAGGAGAGATTAAAAAGAGGGAAACTACATCCCAGGAAGAGGCATAGAAAATCTATCACATTGGAGGGAATTTAGAGAGCAGGAGAAACATTGTGTGAATCTTACTCTCATCATAGCAGGCTCAAAGAGTAAATAATTGACATATTTGTTTTTCAGAGAATTCTCTCTCACCTCATTAAAAGGGGGCAGAGGAAAAGGGAAAAGGAAAAGGAGAATAAGGGACTGGTAGAAGAAAGGGGAAGGGATTTACAAGGAGGGGGGAGGGAAACTAAAAAGGGAGGGCTGCACATCACAAGTGGGGTCTATAAATTAAATATTAGGGAAGGGGTTCAGGGGGGTCAAGGGAAAACTGGGGATAATATGATGACAGAAAATATAGAATTAGTAATTTTAACTGTAAATGTGAAAGGAATGGACTCTCCTATCAAATGGATGCAGATAGCAGACTGGATCAAAAGTCAGAACCCTACAATAGGTTGTTTACAGGAAACACACTTAGAGCAGAGAGATAAGTACAGAGTAAAGGTAAAAGGCTGGGGTAGAATCTATTATGCTTCAGGTAAAGCCAAGAAATCATGGGTTGCCATCATTATCTCAGATCAAGCAAAAGCAGAAAATGATTTAATTAAAAGAGATAAGGAAGGAAACTATATCCTGCTAAAAGGTAGCATAAACAATGAAGCCATATCAATACTAAACTTATATGCACCAAGTGGTATAGCATCTAACTTCCTAAAGGAAAAGTTAAGAGAGTTGCAAGAAGAAATAGAAAAACTATAATGGTGGGATGCCTCAACCTTGCACTCTAAGAATTAGACAAATCAAACCACAAAACAAATAAGAAAGAAATTAAAAAGGTAAATAGAGCATTAGAAAAACTAGGTATGATAGACCTTGGAGAAAATTGAATGGTGATGGAACCTATAAAAAAATTGACCATATATTAGGACATAATGATCTCAAAATCAAATGCAAGAAGGCAGAAATAATAATTGCCTTCTTCTCAGATCAGAATGCAATAAAAACTACATTCAATAAGAAGTTAGGGGTAAATAGACCAAAAAGTAATTGGAAACTGAATAATCTCATCTTAAAGAATACCTGGGTGAAACAACAAATTATAGAAACAATTAATAATTTCACCCAAGATAATGACAATGATGAGACATCATACCAAAATTTGTGGGATGCAGCTAAAGTGGTAATAAGGGGAAATTTTATGTCTTTAGAGGCTTATTTGAACAAAATAGAGAAAGATAAGATTAATAAATTGGTCCTGTAACATAAAAAGCTAGGGAAAAAATTAAAAACTCTCAATTAAAAATGAAACTTGTAATACTAAAATTAAAAGGAGAAATCAATAATATTGCAAGTAAAATGAAACTATTGAATTAATAAATAAAACCAAGAGTTGATTTTATGAATAAGCCAATAAAATAGATAAACCTTTGGTAAATCTGATGAGAAAAAGGAAAAAGGAAAATCAAATTGTTAGTCTTACAAATGAAAAGGGGTATCTTTCCACCAATGAAGAGGACATTATCTAAATAATGAGTTACTTTGCCCAATTGTATGCCAATAAATTTGATAACTTAAGTGAAATGGATGACTTCCTCCAAAAAATAGCCTTTCTAGATTAACAGAGGAGGAGATAAATTGCTTAAATAGTCCCATTTGAGAAATAGAAGTAGAACAAGCTATTAATCACATTCCTACAAAAAAATCACCAGGACCAGATGGATTTACATGTGAATTGTACCAAACGTTTAAAGAACATTTAGCCCCAATGTTATATAAACTATTTGAAAAAATAGGGGATGAAGGAGTCCTACCAAACTCCTTTTATGACACAGACATGGTACTGATACCTAAACCAGGTAGATCAAAAACTGAGAAAGAAAACTCTAGTCCAATTTCCTTAATGAATATTGATGCCAAGATCTTAAATAATATTTTAGCAAAAAGACTTCAGAAAATCATCCCAGGATAATACACTATGATCAAGTAGGATTTATATCAGGAATGCAGGGCTGGTTTAATATTAGGAAAACTATTAGTATAATTGACCATATTAATAATCAAATTAATAAAAACCATATGATCATCTCAATAGATGCAGAAAAAGCATTTGATAAAATCCAACATCCATTCTTACTAAAAATGCTTGAGAGTATAGGAATAAATGGACTATTCCTTAGAATAGTCAGGAACATATATGTAAGATAGTCAGTAAGCATAATATGTATTGGAGATAAACTGGAATCTTTCCCAGTAAGATCAGTAGTGAAACAAGGTTTACCCAATATCACCATTACTATTCAATATTGAATTAGAAATGCTAGCCTCAGCAATAAGAATCAAGAAAGAGATTACAGGAATAAGAGTAGGTAATGAGGAAATCAAACTGTCACTCTTTGCAGATGATATGATGGTAAACTTAGAAAACCCCAGAGATTCTAATAAAAAGTTATTAGAAATAATTCATAACTTTAGCAAAGTTGCTGGATACAAAATAAATCCACATTAATCCTCAGCATTTTATACATCACCAACCAAATGCAACAGCTACAGATACAAAGAGAAATTCCATTCCAAACAAATGTTGAGAGTATAAAATATTTGGGAATCCATCTACCAAAGAAAAGTCAGGAATTATATGAGCCAAATTACAAAACACTTACCACAAAAATAAAGTCAGATTTAAATAATTGGTAAGACATTAATTGCTCTTGGATAGGCTGAGTGAACATAATCAAGATGACAATACTGCCCGAAAATAATCTATTTAGTTAGTGCTATATAAATCAGACTCCCAAAGAAACTACTTTAAAAACCTAGAAAAAATAACAAGAAAATTCATATGGAAGGATAAAAGGCCGAGAATTTCAAGGGGATTAATGAAAAAATAAAAAGTCAGATGAAGATAGTCTAGGTATACCTGATCTACAGCTATATTATATAGCAGCAGTATTGGCATTGGCTAAGAAATACACCAGTCGATTAGTGGAATCGATGGGGGACAAAGGACAAAAAAGGGTACATCTATAGCAATCTAGTGTTTGACATACTCAAAGACAATATTGGGATAAGACTTCCTTATTTGAAAAAAAAAAAACATTTGGGAAAACTGGAAATTAGTATGGCAGAAATTAGATATGGATGCACACTTAACACCACATACCAAGGTAAGATCAAAATGGGTCCATGATTTAGGCATAAAGAATGAGATAATAAATAGTTTAGAGGAACAGAGTATAGTCTACTTCTCAGACCTGTGGAGGAGGCAGGAATTTATGACCAAAGGAGAACTAGAAATCATTATTGATCACAAAATAGAAGATTTTGATTACATCAAACTAAAAAGTTTATCTATCTATCTATCTATCTATCTATCTATAAATATATAAATAATATATATATATATATATATATATATATATATATATATATATATATATATAAATAGAAAAAATCCAACATTTCTGCATTGGTCATTACATATATATATATATATATATATATATATATATATATATATATATATATATATATATATATATATATATATATATATATATATATATTCATTTTATTGGCTCTTTGAAATTTTGATTGACCAGTGGATTGATTGATCAAAACTCTTACATCTTTTTAAGGTTGTTTGTATAGACAATGTTGTTATTATTAGTATACAAATTGTTCTCCTGGTCTACTTACTCTACCTTTATCAAGTCAAACAAAATTATGACTTCTTTAAAACTTTCTTTAAAAAATTTGTAAAGAATTAACTTGCATTAAACATTTTGTATAAATTTGAGTAAATCCCTTAAATGTCAAATCTTATCTGAATCAAGAGAATGTCAGTTTAAATAATTTAAATTCAGAAAATTCTTGAAATATTCTATAATATCCAGGCATCTAATCATAGGAACTTCATGTTTTATAATTCTTGTAAACTTCATAAATTGTTGGAAATCTTTTGCTGCTTTGTTTATGTAGGAAAGTAGAAGATAGAGAAGTATAAAGAAGTCATAGGAAAAGTATTTCTTATTTGTCCTTTGTTTTTGAAGAGAATCAGTGACATCATGGGTGATGTTTTTACTCCTGTGTGAATTGTATTTAAGTATGATAGAGATACACAATGCTATTAGCCTCATTCTCTTCTCAAGAATCACCAAAATTCATTACCAAGACAAATTTCAAAGTGACTAGCAATGGGGCAGGATACAATGGATTACCTTGAATTTTTAAGTTTTAAAATTATTTTTTTTTAATTTTTATTTTTTATGTTTTGGTCTGGGTCAATGTACATTTTATGACTAAGGACTACATAAGAATTGTGGCAAAATATGGCTTAATTTCTTGTCACATGTGACAAAAGATAGAGGAAAATTGGGGGGAAGGGAGGATTCTAGTCAAGGACAAACTCACAGGCATTTTATGTCTATATCAGCAGTTGTATAGTGGGACAGTCAAATATGCCTAAGAAGTTCTATTAGCAGTCTTAGGAACATCCTATGTGGTGGACAGTGGGAACAGGATGGATACATTTAGAGTTCATGTCTACATCACAAGGGTGATTTCTTCATGTGAATTGGATGAAAAGAACAGAATAGCTGACTCATTGACAGCTTTGTTCTCTCTTTCAGAACTATGAGTCTAGTGGCAATACAAAAGTCAGGACAATTGATGATGGTTAAGGAAGCAGACATCTAACCAATATCTAAATGCTCCACAGCATCTGCTTCAGCCACCTTCATGACTATTGGAACAAAATTTTCTCCACCCATTCTTCCAGAGGCTTTTTGGTTACCTCCAACCTTTTTAGCCCCTTTCCCAAGATGATTTACTAGATTTTGACTAGTGAACTCTACAGTTTCTCAGACCCAGATGAAATTTAGTCAAAAGTAGACACAGAGAAGCAACCCTAAAAAGGTTCTTGGTAACTCTCACATCAGAGGTACTAGTCCTCCTTTGATCACTCCAAATCTTATATTGTAGTTGCACTATCCTCTTTGTTGTTCTTCACACAGGAACCACTATTGCACAAGTTGGTCATTTTCACGGATTGTCCCTCATGCCCAGAATTCTTTCCCTCCTAATATTCATTTCTTATATTTCCTGATATCCATCAGGTCACAAATTATATTCCACCATCTCTTAAAAAACAAAGCTTTTCTGATCTTCTTTGAGACTAGTGTCTTTACTTGGTTGATTTTTAATTTATCCTGAAAATATTTTGTTTTTACATAGTTGCCTCCCCCATTACATTATAAAATCCTTGGTAACAAGAACTATTTTTTGCCTTTTTTACTTTTTTTTACTTACAACACTTAATGCAGTGCATAAAATATGCTGATTTTAATAAATGCTTATTATGTTGACTTGAATGTCATCTCATTGAGCTGTATAGGCAATGGAGGAACCCTAATGGATTTTAGGCATCCCCAGCTTGGGAAAAGTGAAAAATAAGTTGAAGGAAAGACCTCTTAGAATGAGAAGTCATATAGAGGATACATTGAAAAATATATTTCATAAAATAATCACTTAATAAATGTTAACCAAACTGAATTGTTTTGAATTGAATTACATAAATAGAGGGAGTCCTACATTGATAAACTCACAGGCCCACCAAAGTACTGCATGCTTTCATTAATCTCAGCAAGACCACAAGCAAAAGGAGATTGCACATGTTAACAAACAAAACGGGTTAAATATATAATCAATTATATCCAAAACTATGCATTAAGTGGAAATATATATTTGATAATTAATAAACAATTCCTAATAAAATCAGGAGTGAAACAAGCTTGCCCACTATCACTATTACTATTCAATATTGTATTAGAAATGCTAGTGATTAAAGGAATTAGAATAGGTAATGAGGAAGCCAAATTACCACTTTTTGCAGATGGTATGATGGTATACTTAGAGAAGCCTAGAAAATCAATTTGAAAAGTGCTAGATACAAACCACAACTTTAGCAAAGTTACAGGATACAAAACAAATCCATATAAATCACTGGCATTTTTATATATCACAAAGAAAAAAAAAAACAGCAGCAAGTTACAAGAAGAAATTTCATTTAAAATAAATGTTGATAGTATAAAATATTTGAGAACCTATCTTCCAAAGGAAAGTCAGGAACTATGTGAATGAAACTACAAAACACTTTCACACAAATAAAGTGAGATCAAGTGTTCTTGGTTAGGTCGAGTAAATATAATAAAAATGACAATACTACTTAAACTAATCTATTTATTTAGTGCTATACCAATCAAACTTCCCCCCCTCCAAAAAAAAAAAAAACACTATTTATTGAGCTATAAAAATAACAATAAAATTCATCTAGAAGAAGAAAAGGTCAAGAATTTTCAAGGAAATTAATGAAAAAATGCAAATAAATGCGGCTTGGTTATACCATATCTAAAACAGCAGTGGTCATTGAAATCATTTGGAACTGGCTAAGAAATAGAATCGTCAATCAATGGAATAGGTTAGATTCCCAGGACAAAATAGTCAATAACTATAGCAATCTAGTGTTTGACAAATCCAAAGATCCAGCTTTTGTGATAAAAGCTCACTATTTGACAAAAAAAAAAAAAAAAAAAAAAAAAAAAAAAAAAAAAAAAAAAAACCTGCTGGGACAATTGGAAATTAGTGTGACATAAAAGAACATTGAACTACACCTAACACCATGTATCAAGATAAAGTCAAAATGGTTCATGATCTAGAAATAATGATATTATAAACAAATTTTAAAAATAAGATATGTTTACCTCTCGGATCAGTGGAGGAGAAAGGATTGAACAGAATCTTTGTATTATTGATCACAAAATAAATAAATTGGATTATATTAAGTTAAAAAGTTTTTGTACAAACAAAACTAATGAAGACAATATTAGAAGAGAAGCAGTAAACTGGAAAAACATTTTTTACATTCAAATATTCAGAAAAAGGCCTCATTTCTAAAATATAGAGAGAATTGACTCAACTTTATAAGAATCCAAGCCATTCTCCAATTGATAAATGGTCAAAGTATAAGAACAGATGATTTTGAGATGAAGAAATTGAAACTATTTCTAGTCATAAGAAAAGGTGTTCTAAATCACTATTGATCTGACAAATGAAAACTAAGACAACTCTGAGATATAACTACATACCTGTCAGATAGGCTAAGATGATAGGAAAAGATAATGACAAATTTTGGAGGGGATGTGGGAAAAGTGGGACACTAATACATTGTTGGTGGAACTGTGAACTGATCCAACTATTCTGGAGAGAATTAGGAACTATACTCAAAAAAACTATCAAACTGTGCATGTCCTTTGACCCAGAAGTGTTTCTACTGGGTTATATCCCAAATATATCATAAAGAAGAGAAAGGGTCCCACATGTGCAAAAATTTTTGTGACAACCCTTTTTGTAGTGGCAAGAAACTGGAAACTGAATGTATGCCCATCAATTGTAGAATGGCTTAAGAAATTGTGGTGTATGAATGTTATGGGATATTATTGGTCTATAAGAAACCACCAGCAGGATGATTTCAAAGAAGTCTAGAGAGAATTTGCATAAACTGCTGCTAAGTGAAATGAGCAGAACCATGAGATCATTATACACTGCAACAACAAGATTATACAATGATCAATTCTGATGGATATGGCTCTCTTCAACAATGAAATGATTTGAAACAGTTCCAATTATTCAGGGATGAAGAGAGCAACCTATACTCAGAGAGAGGACTGTGGAAAATGTGTGTGGTTCACAACATAGCATTTTCACTCTTTTTATTGTTGTTTGCTTGCATTTTATTTTGCTTCTTTTTCCTCTGGTCAGCAAGATAATTGTATAAATATGTTTGCATATATTGCATTTAACATATATTTCTACCATATTTAACATACATTGAACTACTGGTCATCTAGGGGAGGTCATAGGAGAAGGGAGGGAATTGGAACACAAGGTTTTGCAAGGGCTAATCTTGAATTGTCCACACATATTTTGAAAACTAAAAAAATTAAATAAAAAAGGAAAAAGAAAGAAGTAGGGTTTTATAGGAAAGGGAATGACACTCTACTTACATCCAAGCAGAAGAAAAAAATAATTTAGCCATATATTTACTTTATTTAGTATTTTTATGCTAGCAGCCTCATGAGGCCAAACATTTCTGTGTCATATTAAAGTAGGTTTTGCCATCTGGGATGGTATTCCCAAAATAATTCCCAACATTAGCAAGCTAAAAACATTCTGACTTTTTTTTATCAAATATTTCTTCACTTCTCTAGGAGACTCTGAACATCTAGTCTGTTGTTTATTTTTTAATGGAAAGTAATGTTTTTAGGTGTCCTTTGTCTTAATAAATCCTCATACAATCCGTCTCCTGAGTTAAAGATTCTCCAATAAAATAGTACATCATTTTTAGTAACTAGAGTCTGATCAAATGCAAAAGAAAACACAAAAGTAGAGGTGGCTCAAGTATATATAAAAGTATAACTGTCATGCAGATGGGAAACAGAATTCAAGATGCAAAAGAATTATCCACTAGAGTTATTCGAGTTATACCCAAAGTTTCTTCATTCACCAAGCCAATAAAAAAAATCAAAGTACATAATATTCCAAATAGTAATGAATTCAGAAAGATAGAAAAAAGCAAAAACATTTTATTTTCTAAAATAAAATTGTAACATAATGACCTTTCAAGAATGAAATCATTGTCCTAATCCACCAATAAAGTTTACATGGCCAGTTGGCATTAAGATTCAGTGTTGGTCTTAGAGGCAAAGATTTGAACTAAAATTCTTTCATAGACATTTGCTAGTTATGTAATCTGAGTAAGGGACCTTAACCTTTCTTAGTCTCAGTTATGTAGAGTTATGCAGTAAATATGTAGTTTTTATGTAAAATGAAAATAATTAATGGGACATGCAAGGTCACTGTGTATTACATCCTACATGTAAAATACATTATACATCCAGCAATAAGCAAGGTGCTTAGCACATAAGTTCTTAAAAAATGGTTATTGACTGACTGATTGACTAATACATATAGCATAGAAATAATGAGTCTCATTGACCTGAAAGCCAGACATGTCCCTGTTTTTTTTTTTTTTTTTTTTTTTTTTTTTGCTTTTTGTTTTTTTTCAGGTTGTATCTTTTCTGTCTATTGTGTTTCTTACACTTTAGCACATCAGTTGCCATTACCTTATGCAACTGACCTCATTAATAAATAATTGTATGTCATGGGTAAGATGATTCTCTAAACCAACCTCTTTACAGAGCAGATTTGAGATCCATTAAAGTATATTTAACCCTGAGTGGGGAAGAAAAATAATTGGGATCGATGAGATAGAAACCAAGCACCTTGAAGTAGTCTACCAAGGTTAGAATTGTCTGGGGAAAGTAAACCAAGTAGTATTTGAAATGCATTGACATTCTCTGTTGAGGAAGAAGAGGTAGCCTCTGTATATATGAGGGACATCAATTTTTAATACTGATTTATATTCTGTATTTTCACTCTGTCTTGTATGTAACTACATCAATCTTTTTGGGAAAGAGAAATTGGGTAGATAAAACTATGCATTCAATAATGTATAACTCTGTTCCTTTTATGTTTGCTATTGTAAGCCCACTTATTACTAAATGATATATTTTTAATTAGCTTTGTCTGCTTCATATCCAAAAGGCTGACTAAGTGTGTTCTCCCTACAGACCTGTTAGGAAAATAACCTGTTCTAGGTTTTGATCTTCTCTTTCTCTAGGGAAGACAAAAAAGATTCATTCTTTGAATGTTAGACTTCAAACCTCTACATCAATGAGGTCTAACCCAACTTGCTTCTTTCATCCTTTACCACCATTTAGTTGTTAGGGACATTTTCTATAATAATTTATTTTGCTTTGTTTGATCTTTTTTCTTATTTATCCCATCTCCAGATTTTGTTTCATGTCATTACCTATATCTCAAATTTTTATCCCAATTCAACTAATTCATCCTTTGTCTTGTCTTACCCATATATTTTTGAAAATTTCTTTCTTGATATAATGGGAGATATGGTGTATGTCAGCTCCAACACTCATGATTCAAGTTTTGTCAGTACTTGTTCATATATTTATTTTAATAGATTTTTTAAATGATTTCATGTCAAGAAAAATTAAAGTGTTGATTTCTACAAGATTTTGAGTTCCAAATATTTTCTCCTGCTTATTCCCCTCTTCCCTTCCTTTAATGAAGGCAATTTTGATATAGATTATACTTGGGCTATCATATACAACATCTATATTAATCCCATTTGTGAAAAAAGAGAAACAGAACAAAGGGAATTATTATTAGAAATAAAATAGTAAAACTAGTGGGAAAAGTATGCTTCAATTTCCACTCAGCATCCATTCAGGATCATTATTTGCCTGTGGGATAGCATTTGACTTTGTTGAGTTCTTTGTGTTAAACTTGGATCATTGTGTTTCAAAGAAAAGCTGAGTACAATGTTTGCCTGCTTCAGCTTATTTTTCTCTGTTTCAATTTATATGCCTTTCCAGATTTTTCTAAAATTCCCCTGTCCACCATTTTTTCTTGCACAATAATATTACATTACATTAATGTAACATAGAGTGTTCAGTCATTCCCCAATTGATAGGTATGCCTTCAATTTCAATATTTTGCCACCATGAAAAGAGTTGATATAAATAATTTTTGAATGTAAAGGACCCTATCCTTTTCTGATTTCTTTGGGATACAGACTTATTTGTGGTAGTATTAGATGCTCTCTGGGCACAATTCCAAATTAGTCTCAAAAATGGTTGAATCAGTTCACAGCTCTACCAACAGTACATTTTTGTCCCAATTTCCCCAGATTTTCTCCAACATTTGTCTTTTTTTTTCATATTAGTGTGATAATTATGAGGGAATATATGAATTGTTTCAAGTTGTATTTCTATAACTAAAGCATGTATATACATGTGTGTGTGTATATACATGTGTATATATATATATATATATATATATATGAAAAAAAAACTTTGATTATTTTCATCTAAAATTGACTGTTTATATCCTTCAGTCATTTATCCATGGTCAGTGTTTTCTATATTAATAAATATATTTCCCTATATATTTGGGAAATGAAGCCTTTATGTGAGGCACATTCTTTTTTCTTTATTTTTTTTATTTATTGAAGTTTTTATTATCAAAACGTATGCAAGGATAATTTTTCACCATTGACCCTTGTTTTAATTTTCCCCCTTCTCCCCATCCCCTCCCTTAGATGACAAATAAGCTAATATATGATAAACATGATAAGATATATGTAAATGCAAATATAGGTGTACATATTTATACAATTATTTTGCTGCACAAGAAAAAAATCAGATCAAAAAGGGAAAAATGAGAAAATTTAAAATTCAAGAAAACAACAAAAAAAGAAGTGAAAATGCTATATTGTGATCCATACGAATTTCCCACAGACTTCTTTCTGGGTGTAGATGGCTCTCATCATCAAAAAATCATTGCAAATGGTCTGAATCATGTCATTGTTGAGAAGAGCCATGTGAAACACTTATTTTATTGTTTTTATTATAGCTTTTTATTTAATTTGTCCCATTTTTTCCCCTTCTTCCCCCCACCCCCTCCCCCAGATGGCAGGTTGACCAATACATGTTAAATATGTTAAAGTATAAGTTAAATAGAATATATGTATACATATCCAAATAGTTATTTTGCTGTACAAAAAGAATCAGACTTTGAAATAGTGTACCATTAGCCTGTGAATGAAATCAAAAATGCAGGTGGACAAAAATAGAGGGATTGGGAATTCTGTGTAGTGGTTCATAGTCATCTCCCAGAGTTCTTTCACTGCGTGTAGCTGGTTCAATTCATTACTGCTCTATTGGAACTGATTTGGTTCATCTCATTGTTGAAGAGGGCCATGTCCATCATAATTGATCATCATATAGTATTGCTGTTGAAGTATATAATGATCTCTTGGTCCTGCTTATTTCATTCAGCATCAGTTCATGTAAGTCTCCCCAGGCCTTTCTGAAATCATCCTGATGGCCATTTATTACAGAACAATAATATTCCATAATATTCATATATCACAATTTATTTAGCAATTCTCCAATTGATGGGAATATACTCATAGGTGAAACACTTATTTTAAAAGATTTTCTCCTATCCTTCTATTTCCTTCCAATCTTGGTTACAATACTTTTGTTTGTACAAAATCCTTTTAAATGAATATAATTCAAATGTTTTACAATTCATAGTGTTCTTTATCTCTTGATTGGTCATGCACTTAGAGCTCACTTAATTTCTATTTTAAAAATTTTATACAGGGGCAGCTAGGTGGCACAGTGGATAGAGCACCAGCCTTGAATTCAGGAGGACTCGAGGTCAAATCTGGTCTCAGACACTTAACACTTCATAGCTGTGTGACCCTGGGCAAGTCACTTAACCCCAGCTCGGGGGGGGAAAGAATTTTATACCACTTGGTGCATATATATTTCCTATTAATATCATATCTTGTCTATAGTGTCTATTAGCAGAATGTAGTTTTCTTCCTTATCTTTTTAAAATTAGATCTATTTTTTTTTCTTTGAGATCAGGATTAGTAATACATGTGTATATATATACATATGTACAATATAATATTATTACTATTGTTTTATTGTTGTGTTTTGCTTCATTTGAAGTATATCAGATTTTTCTTCAGTCCTTACTTTTACTCTGTATGTGTGTCTGCTTCAACTTTGTTTCTTGTAAGCAACATTATTGTAGGATTCTGTGTTTTATGATTCTCTTTCCCCTTCTAATTTATGGAACAGTTCAACCCATTTACATTCAAATTTTAATGAGTAACTGTACATTTCTTTCCATTCTATTTTTCCCTGTTTGTCCTATTTTCTTTTTCCCTTCCCTCCCTACCAGTTATTTTTTTTATGCTTTTGTCTAATGCCTACCCAAGTCTGCCCTCTTTTCTGTCATTCTGTTCATCCCAAACTTTACCCAGTTTTTCCCCACTTCATTTCCTCTATATGATAAGGTAGATTCCTATATTCAAATAATTCTGTATATTATTCTTTATTCCAGCCAATATTAATGAGAGTAAAATTTCAAGAAATATCTATAACCTATCCTCTCATCTTTCCCTCCATTCCAGTAAGTTTGTGATTTTTCATATGAAATATTTTACTCATTTAACCTTCTTCTTCCTTCTGTAGAGAGTGTACTTCTCTTTTTCATACTTTAATTATTTTATGTCATTGCCTCAAATTCATCTTATAAACATACCTTATACTATTATTAGTCATACCATTTGTGGTACTGGTTTTTTTTATTATTATAGCTTTTTATTTACCAGATATATGTATGCGTAATTTTACAGCATTGACAATTTCCAAAGCTTTTGTTCCAATTTTTCCAAAAAATTATTTTCCAAAATAGTTATTTTTGCTGTACAAAAAGAATCAGCTTTTGAAATAGTATACAATTAGCCTCTGAAGGAAATCAAAAATTCAGGCGGACAAAAATATAGATATTGGGAATTCTATGTAGTGGTTCATAGTCATCTCCCAGAGTTCTTTCACTGGGCATAACTGGTTAAGTTCATTACTGCTCTATTGGAACTGATTTGGTTTATCTCATTGTTGAAGATGGCCATGTCCATCAGAAGTGATCATCATATAATATTGTTGAAGTATATAATGATCTTTTGGTCCTGCTCATTTCACTCAGCATCAGTTCATATAAATCTCTCCAGACCTTTCTGAAATCATCCTGTTGGTCATTTCTTACCCAGCAATAATATTCCATAATATTCATATACCACAATTTATTTAGCCATTCTCCAATTGATGGGCATTCACTCAGTTTCCAGTTTCTGGCCACTACAAAGAGACCTGTGTATGTGGTACTGATTTTTAAAATTATAAATATTTCCCTTGTAGAAATGTATACAGTTTATTTCTATTGAAGCGCATATTTTATTTCATTTTTTTTTGCTTTTTCTTTTTAAGGTTCTCTTGGGTCTTGATATCATTTTTTTTTAACAATTATGATCTCCTTATGAAAACTTGAAATCTTTCTGTTTCATTGAAGACCCATTTTTCCCATTGAAGTATTCTTAATTTCACTGGGTAGGTGATTCTTGGTTATAATTCTAGCTAATTTGTCTTGTTAAATATTGTGTTCCATTAC
This sequence comes from Sminthopsis crassicaudata, assembly GCF_048593235.1. Taxonomy (NCBI): domain Eukaryota; kingdom Metazoa; phylum Chordata; class Mammalia; order Dasyuromorphia; family Dasyuridae; genus Sminthopsis; species Sminthopsis crassicaudata. The sequence goes on from NC_133619.1 coordinate 414,026,645, forward strand.
TTCTGATATTTTAATGTTGAAGCTGCAAAGTCTTATGTAATTTGATTGTAGCTCCCCAATATTTGAATTCTTTCCTTCTACTCACTTGCAGGATTTTTTTTTACTTGATCTGTTTTTAAATTCAACTATAATGTCCCCTGAAATTTTTATTTTTTATTTTCTTTGCTGAGATATTCAGTGGATTCTTTCAATACTTATTTTGCCTGAAGGCTCCAGGATACCTGGATAGTTTTCCTTGATATTTTTTTTTGAAAGATGCTCTCCAGGCTCTCTTTTTGATTATGGATTTCAAGTATTCCACTTATTCTGACATTATTTCTCCTGAATAGTTTCCAGATCAGTTATTTTTTCCAGTAAGGTACTTTACAATTTCTTCTATTTTTTATAATTTTGAATTTGATAGATGTTGATGTCACACAGATTCATTAGCTTCTACCCATCCAATTTAAGGTATTATTTTTTCTTAACTTATTTACTTCATTTTCTGTTTAATCAATTTAACTTTTATTTGATTTTATTTTTGGTTTATTTATTTAATATTTTCCCTGAAATTTATCAAAAACACTTTTACATTAAAAATAAAATTGTGTTATAGATTCTCTCCTTTATCCCCACTCACAACTAAGAAAACTAATGTAAAATTTTGCAAAGCATTTCCATAAAAGTAAAGTTGTGAAAGAAAATAGCTCTACTACACTAATGAAAGTAAAAGCACAAAGAAAAATAAGTTGAAAAGAGAGGAGAAAGATGAAAATGCTTCAATCTATATTCAGACACAATGAGTTCCTTCTCTGAGTATAGATAGGATTTTTCATCATTTATTTTTTTCAGAGTAATTGACTGTACTACTGAGAATGTAATAATGAATTGCTTTGACTACAGTACATTTCATTTTGCTAGAGTTCATGGACTTTATGTTTTGTTTTGTTTTGGTTTGTTTTTTTTTTTTTCCCTGAAAGCATCCTGCTCATCATTTCCTATAGAATAATATTCCATTACAAACGAATCACACAGTTTATTGAGTATTCCCCAAATGATGGGGATCTCTTCAATTTCCATTTTTTTTTTTTTTTGCCATAAGAAGAGAGCTGCTCTGAATATTTTTTGTATATATAGGTCATTTTCATTTTTTAAAATCCTTTTTGATAGTTATGCCTAGTAGTGGTGCTGTTTGATCCAAGAATATGCATGAATTTATAATCCCTAGGGAACAAATCATGTCTTTTGAATATTTATCAATACAGACATGGCTATTATTATTATTTTTTTTTATTATTATTATTATTATTATTATTATTATTACAAATTTGACTCTATTCCCTCAATGTTTGAGAAATGAGGCCTTATCAGAAAATTTTCTTTTGAAATTATTTTTCAATTACAATTCTTAACTCTATTTCCTCCCATTTGTTTTCTTTCTCCTTTCACCCTGTTCTTCCTCAAAATTGTTTTGCCCTCTCTTTTATCATCTCTTCCCTCTTCCCATATTTTATTTTCCTCCTATTTTCATGCAAGTATAGAACACATACCCTTACTGAGTATGTATGTTATTTTTGCTTTGAACCAATTGTGAGTTTAATGTTCATTCACTCCCCCTCTCTTTCCTCTCCTTCCCTCCATTGTAAAATCTTTTTTTGTCTCTTTTTATGGCAGATGATTTGTACAATTTCATTTCTCCCTTTTCTTTTCTCCCAATATAATCCTCTATCACCCTTACATTCATTATTTTAAAAATATTATCCCTTCATGTTCAACTCATACTTGTGTGTTCGTTCTGTCTATATATATTCCTTCTAATGGCCATAATAATGACAATAATAATGAGTTAGAACAATCATTCTCCCTCTTGATAATTTCTTAAAAGATGATATTCAGGATATTGTTTTATCTTAATTTTCAGGTAGACCAATATTTTTAAATTATCTCTCCTGAATCTGTTTCCAGATCAGTTTTTTTTAATTTGATACCTTTTTCTATTTTTCTTCATTTTTTGTTTTATCTGATTTCTTGTAAAGTCATTAGTTTCCATTTATTCAATTCTAATTTTTAAGGGATCATTTTTCTTAATGAGCTTTTATATCTCCTTTCCCAATTGGTCAATTTTACTTTTTTTTTTTTAATAATAGCTTTTTATTTAAAAAATACAGGCAAGATCTTATGGGGGGCGTAGCCAAGATGGTGGAGAAGATACATGTGAACTTCTAAGCTCTCCCTTACCCTCAATACCAATTATTTAATTCAGCCTCAAAAATAATGCTGGACTGGTAAAAATCACAAAGATTAGAAATACAACAACTTCCCAGCTGAAGAGAATCTGGAACTTCATCAGAAAAGATCTGTAATGAAGGGAGGGGGAAAAGGATCATCACAGACAGAGAAAGACTAAAGGCTGGCTTACTCTGCCGATCAGACTGGGGATAGAAAAGCTACTGAGACAGAGGATTCTGCCATAGGCTGATAGCTCTACTCTGCTTGCAAAAGAGCAGACCAGCAGAGAAGTTAAGCCACTTAAACAAACAAACAAACAAAAAACACCAGAAACTGCCTATAGCTACCCCAAACTGGAAGTGAGAGCACAAATCCCAGCACACATTCTGCTGTCCAAGGCTTTTCCTTGGGGCAATGAAGAAACTGCAAGACAGTTGGGGAGACACAGCCCAGGGCAGCCTCTATTCCCATAGTGTGGGGCTTGGCATGAGGCAGTGGAACTTCCACAGCAGCAAAGCTCCCACAACAGTGACTGTGCTTCTCGGGGCAGAGATACTTCCAGTCTCTGTGCCGGGGCCAGAGCACTCTCGAACCTTTTCCACACCATTCACAAGACAGCTGCCTTTCATATCTCTGTTCTATAGAAGAATATGGGAACCCCTTAATCAGAAAGCAAACCCCACAAGTTATAAAAAAATGATTAAGAAATTGAAGAGAATGATTGACAGCTTCTTTATAGAAAAAGAGCAGATCTCTAACCCTGAGGAGGCTAACAGCAGTCTCCAGATAATACCCTGAAGGGGAATGTTACTTGCCCCCCATTGCATAACTCTCTCCTAGAAGAGACTATTAAAGACTTGAAAAGAGAGTTAGAAGATAAATGGGCAAAGGAAAGAGAAGCTATGCTAGAGAGTAACAATGTCCTGAAATTTGAATTAGAAAAGAGATAGAAAATCTATATAAAATCTATACTATTTACAATAATTGTGTTATTTATAAAAAGACTTTTATAGGACCTTACTATTTATAAACTACTTTCATCTACCTTATTGCATAGGTTTCTCTTCTTCCAGGAAGTAGCATAAAGTAATAGAAAGAGAGATAGGTTTGAAGTAAGGAATACTCAGTTCAATCCTCACTTTTGACTCATACCTAATATTTGACTCTGGGATAGTCACTCTAACACAGAGTGCTTTAAGCAATTGCCTAATTCTATAAGTTACAGACAAAGTGTCAGCTTGCATTGTGAAGTGTTTTCTCTCCTGGAACTTCTCTATAATAATATAATCACAGGATCTCTTGCACATATATGATTTCAATTGTTCCTCTCAACAATGTTATCAGACTTTATTATTTTAATTCTAAAGGATAAGGGAAAAGAGACACAGAAAGATTAAATAAGAGACTACATTTTCAGTTTCTCAGTATGCTCCTGATTTTTTTTCCAGTATGCACCTTATTCACAAGATTTTTTTAAAATGTCAAAGACCAGTCTTTTAAACATTAAAAGGTGTCCTACCCTATATCAGTTGTTCTATAAATCTATATTCAAAAGCTATTAGAAAGTTGTTAATTATATATATATATATATGATTTAGGGTTTTATCATAACATACATTTCAAAAATTACATATGTAGAAGTATATTGTAAATACATGAACATATGACTATTCAATCAATAAAAAGTTATAATTGCTTAACCATCGGTTCATATATTAAGTCACAAATTCCTTGATTTAATATGCAGTACCCAGGTAGTCTGTCAACATCCTTTCTTATCACAAATCCTTTTTATTTCTGACCCTAAATTTCCTCATCTGTAAAATGAGCAAATTGTACTAGTTGATCTCTGAGATTACTTATAATTTTAACATTATATGAATGGTTAATTGTAAGGAGTAATTGACATTTCACTAAAAAAAGATGACAGGCTAGCAACAGCAGTATTTTCACAGGGCAGTGATGTTACCCAGTGCCAGCTATGACAAGTCAATTAGCAAAGAAAGACATTGAAAGTTATATTAATTGTACATTTGCTGCCCAAGGGTCTGTAATTTTTTGTTTCTTTTCTTATGGTATATTGCTTCAGGATGTTTCTATCTAGTGATAATATAAAGACTTTAACCTTCACCTCTATTATGATATTATGATATTACAAAAGCACTGAACTTTAGCAATAATCCTAGTTTGGGCAATTTTTTAGGTCACTATGGATCACCTCTGTGGCTATATCACAAATGTTTCCCCAACAATAACAACAATGGGGAAAAAAACAGTTCTAGATAAGCACTTGACCTGTCAGTCCTCACATCTTACTGAGCTATCCTTTTTTTTTTTTCTTTTTTCTTTAAGCATTAGGACCTGTTACTACAAGTTTAGACTTAAAATAATTAACCTTGCTTTCATTGATTGGTAATGTTTCTCATATAAAGCAGTATTGAGCTCTTTGAAAATAGCATAAATATCTTCTATGTATACTTTTTGGACAATTTTTAAAAATCAGAGCAGGAAAATTCTTATTAAGAGTTGCAGTTCCTAAGGTAGTTGAACAGAACAACATTGCACCAACCTGAAATTAACCTGGAGATTTGTCCTCTCAAATTGGAATCCTTAATTAAAATATTCAGGTAAGAGGGAGATGCAATATATAGATTCATATATAACATATGTCATCAAGTGAATATCAAAACTATCTCATATATTCCCAACAAAAGAGTACAGAGAGCCCAGATATATTAAAAGCAGAAAGCAAAATAATCATTGAAATAATCTATTGGTCACATCCTGAAAGAAATCCTACAAGAAAAATTCTAAGGAACTTAAGAGCTAAATATATCTTTAAGATGAAAATGAAAATGTTACAAGTGGCCAGAAAGAAATAATTCATGTGTGCAGGAACCACAGTAAAGATTATCTATGGGATGTTTCTGGGGGTGGAAGCAAAATGACAGAAATGACACAAATTTCTTTCTGACTCTCTCTACAACCCTCACACTAATTATGAATTCCAGCCTCTGAATTAGTTCTGGACCAGCAGAACCCACAAATATTGGGAGTGCAATCAATTATCAGCAGAATATAAATTTGAAGATTGCCAGAAAAAGGTCTACTTCAATTGGAAATGGGAGGGAAGCAGCCAATGCAACCAGTTGAGAACAAATGCCAGCACAGACAAAACAGAGTCCCAGGATGGTGCAGTCTCCTTGTAATGGTGCATTCTGTGTGGCAGAGAATCTGTGGGAGGAAACAAACTAGAAAATGTCTGCTTCAATTGGAAACAGAAAGGAGGCAGCCTACCACAAACAGCTGACCACATACACCAGCACAGACAGCACAGTGTTCTGGACGTTGCTGACTCTGTGTGGTGGTGCAAACTGGGTGTGGCAGAGACTCTATGGGGAAGAATTTGCAGCAGTGTTGACCACTCTGTCCTGGTTGCAAGCCAGTAGATCAGCACACAAATTATAAAACATATAACATGGAATATTATTGCTCTGTAAGAAATGACCAGCAGGAGGAATACAGAGAGGCTTGGAGAGACTTACATCAACTGTTGCTGAGTGAAATGAGCAGAACCAGAAGATCACTATACACTTCAACAACAATACTGTATGAGGATGTATTCTGATGAAAGTGGAAATCTTCAACATAAAGAAGATCCAACTCACTTCCAGTTGAACAATGATGGACAGAAATAACTACGCCCAGAGAAGGAACACTGGGAAGTGAATGTAAATTGTTAGCACTACTGTCTATCTACCCAGGTTCTTATACCTTCGGAAGCTAATACTTAATGTGCAACAAGAAAATGGTATTTACACACATATATTGTATCTAGGTAACACATGTAAAATGTATGGGATTACATGTCATCGGGGGGAGGGATTGGAGGGAGGGAGGGGATAATTTGGAAAAATGAATAAAAAATAAATAAATAAATAAAAAGAAAGGGGCACATTCTCTAAAGGGGAAGGACTGCTTTAGGCAAGTAGTGCTCATAAAAAATATACTGGGGAAGAGGGAAAGGGGAAAAGGAAAGAGAAAGAGGTTAATAAGATGGCAGGAAATAGAGAATTAGTATTTTTAATGGTAAATGTTAATAGTGTGAACTCTTCCATAAAATGTTAGCAGATAGCTGACTGGACAGAATCCCACAATATGATGTTTATAAGAAACATACTCAGTAAAAGTAAAAGAAAGGCTGGAACAGAATATATTATGCTTCAGGTAAAGTAAAAAAAAAAAAAAAAAAAAAAAAGACAGGGGTAGCCTTCCTGATCTCAGATCAAGCCAAAGCAAAACTTGCTCTAATTAAAAGAGATAAGGAAAGAAATTGTCTGGCTAAAGGATACATAGGTAATGAAGCAATGTCAATATTAAACATATATGCACCAAGTGGTGTAGCATCTAAATTCCTAAAGGAGAATTTAAGAGAGTTGCAAGAAGAAATAGACAGCAAAACTATAATAGTGGGAGACCCCAAACTTGATCTCAGAACCAGATAAATAAAACCAAAAAATAAATTAAAAAGACTTAAAGAGCTAAAAAGAATACTAGAAAAAGTAGATATGATAGATCTTTGGAGAAAATTGAATGGAGACAGAAAGGAGTACACTTTCTTCTTGGCAATTCATGGAACTTATACAAAAATTGACCATATATTAGGACATGAAGACCTCAAAATCTAATGCAGAATGGCGGAAATAGTAAATGCATCTTTTTTATATAATGATGCAAAAAATTATATTAATTAAAGGGTCAGGGCAAAATAGACCAAAAAGTAATTGCAAACTAAATAATCTTACCCCAATACTCCACCCCAATTATTTTTGCACAGTTAAAAAAAACAGATACTTATTGAAGAGATTATGGTAAGACATGAAAGGCTAACTAGTCTAATCACTTTGAGACCCAATTTGGAAGTATTTGTTAAATTGTATTCTTTGACATATTGTTGATTCATTGATGCTTATATTAGTCCTACATCTTAAAATACAATGCAAATATTAGGTATCATTGTTGTTGTTGCTGTTTTTATTATTTTATAACAAATAATAAACAGGATAAATTTACAAAAATCTGGGGAAATGTGTATTAACTGATGCAAATAAAAGGAAGAAGAATTAGGAGATCAAATTAAACAATAGGTAGCTCATAAAGATGATCAATTTTTAAAGATTTTAATATCCCTAAACTCCATTGTGACCAAAAATAATTATATAGAAATCTAATGAAACTTTACCCACATCTTAAGAGATCTCATGAACAAGGTACACTTTGAGACATATTTTGGAGGAATATGAACCAAGGAAGCATTTGTTTTCTTTGATTATACATGTTTATAATGGATTTAATTTTTTTTCTTTCTCATTATGTAAGGTGTGGAGTCATGAATTGAAGACAAAAGGAGGGGATTTTATTGATTGAAAAATTAAAGACTAATTGATGGCAAATTTAAACTCAAAAGAAATTTTAAAATTCAGTTTTTATCAGATTTAATTGCTACATTAAACTGAGTTATTGATATTATGGTCTTCTTTTCTTGAAAATTAGAATGATTGGTTTATTTTTCTGTATCTATCATTGTTAACATAGCCACCTTTAGGTTTATTTTTGGAAGAATTTAGTTCATAGATCATGAGCTAAAGCAGCACTAAAGCAGATCATGAAAGCAGCACATATTCAAACAGATAAAAATTGACTAAGCCCAAAGTTAATTTTTTTTCAGAGACTTAGAATTTTGAGTAAAAAAAAAAAAAGACCTTATAGTTTCTTCTGAGAGAGCCTATTTTTGATAAGGAAAAAGTGGACTGAAAAATTCAGAGATTTGTTCAACATAATACTTGTAATAAAAGTCTGAAACAGAATTTGAAGTTTTATAAAAAGTTCTAGGACTTGAAATTCAGTGTTCTTTCCAGTTCATCAAACTATCTCTTCCCTGCTACTTAAAATATATATATATTCCTTTTCATTCTTCTAAAAAAAAAAGCTGAATTTTATTTTTTTTATTCTCTTTTATGTTTCTAGAGTATTAAAGATTATTTTTGTCAGTTTTCAAAAGTTACTTTTACTGTTGATGGAATTCTATAAATTATATATCCTGAATGAAATATCTGATTTTCATATGATAGTGCTGAGTCCCCAACAGCTATTCTCTTCTATTTTTCCCTTGCCCCTAATTTTAATGCTTTGTAATGTATTTTGTCCTTTAAGATCATTTATGAATAGATTTCATGTCACTAAACTCATAGGGTAAACCCCTCTTCTATTAAAATAAAAAAGTGAAATAAAAATTATCACTGCAAAGTTCATAAAGTTTTTTTTTATAATTATAAATTTTTGAGAAGAAAACTCCTATAGATCTTGTTACATTTTTCCCACTTGAAATGTGATCGGAGAATTAGCCCACATACAAATTCACAGAAGTGACCAACTAGAAATTGTTAAGTGTGAAGATGAATAGAGAGTTGAATTCAAATAAGAAATATCTATGGGGATAAAACTTAAGAAAAAATACTCATATAATGGGAGAGAAATAAAATAATAAAGATATATTAAAGAGAAAGAGAGTGAAAAGAGACAAAGAAACAAAGACAGAGATAGAGACAGAAAGAAAGGAGAGACACAGTGATTCAGAGAGTCGGAAGATGATAGTCTATAATATGGTTATCTCAGTGATTTAATAGAATAAGTTAAGCTACGGAAAAAAAAAAAGTTGCAATTAATTTTAAATTGGCATCAGAGAAGAAGGCCTGGACATAACAAAATCTTTCTGGGAAAAAATAGCAAAGCACACAAGAAAATTGGAAACTATTTTGCAATTAGTTATGTGAAAGTGAAAGTGAGTGGAAGAGTAATGGATATTTATGATATAACTTGAAATTATAAATGTCTAAAAAATAAGAAAAAGGGGATATTACTGAAATGACAAAGGAGACTAACTACATGAATTCAATTGAAGAGAAAAAAAAATAAAAATTTTCCTTCCAAAATGTTGAAATGTGTGATACTGAGAAAATGATAATGTATATTTCATTTCTTCCAAAACTTCTATCTCAATTCTTCAATCCAACATGGCTCATATGCTAAGTTATCAAATATCATACCAGCCCAGTACAAATGCTGACAAGCTATCCTGACAACAAACATTGTTTGGGTCTTGAAGATCAGCTTAGCAAAGCACAAAGAATCTCATCATTTTATATGCCACTAAGTGATTAATAATTTTAGCCATGAAAACACACTAAACTGAGAAAAATATAAAATAGGCATCTATTCTGGGAAAGATCCTTCCATTTTTGAAGTGACAATGACACATTACAGAAAGGTGCTATAAAATATACAGATTTAAACCTTCTATAAATAAAAACCCAATGAATGAAGACATGAAGCCTTTGTACAATGATAATATATCAGTGTGAATTAGAGTTGGTAAACTGAATTAGAAGCTGTAATTCAAAATCAAGATGAAAACGTCGAATCTTTTTACAAAAACTAAGTAGCTAAGTATTCTTTCCAAACCACTTAACTTCTGTCTACCTTAGTTTCTTTGATTTAAAGGGAGCAAACGTTAATAAAGCATTTACCTCTGCAGGTTATAATGAGGATTAAACAATTTGATATTTCTAGTATGCTTTGCAACAATTAAAGTTCTCAGTTCTAAAATTTATGATGATGATAAAATCAATATACTGCTGGAAAATTTGAATCATATCACTTTTTTCATAATTTCTTTTTTCCCATAACATGTAAAAATAATTTTAGCATTTGTTTTTCTTTTTAAAATTTTAACTTTTAAATTATTTACCTCATTTTTCTCCTTAAGAAAGCAAGCAACAGGATAATAGTTTATACGTGTGTACTCATGGAAAACATATTTTAATATTTGTCATATTGCAACAAAAAATGAAAATTGACAAGGAACTTTTTTTTAAAATTAAAACTATGCATCTGTATACATCCATACATCAGTTCTTCCTTAAGATGTAGATAACATTTTTCATCAAAGGTCCTTCAAAATTGTCTTAGAGCTTTGTATTGCTGAAAATAGCAAAATCATTCACAGCTGATCATAAAATATTGCTGGTACTATATATAATGTACTCCTGATTCTTTTCATTTCACTTATGAGTTAACATATGTCTTCCCATGTTTTTGTGAAACAAGACTGCTTTTCATTTCTTATAGCACAATAGCATTGCAGCAAATCAGATTCTATAACTTATTTATCCATTCCCCATGTGATGGATATCCCCTCAATTTATAATTCTTTAACACCAATAAATGATATATTATATATTTTCTACATACATTTTTTCCCCTTTTTTATCCTGTTGAGATACAGACTTGGTAATGATATTCCTGTTACAAAGTTTTATAGTCCTTTTAGCATAGTATGAAATTGTTTTCCAGAACAATGAGATCAGTTCACACTCAACAATGCATTAGCATCACAATTTTTCCACTTCCCCTCCAACATTTGTCATTTTATTTTATTTACATATTATGTAAATTGAGTTGTTCGAAAATGCATTTCTCTAATCAACAATTATTTGGAACATTTTTCTTATGATTATAGATAACTGTGATTTCTTCTTCTGAAAACTTCCTATTCATGTCCTTTGACCTTTTATTAATTGAAAATTAAACACACAGGAAAAGCCAAGATGACAGGGAGGAGACACCTCTTTATCTGAGCACTCCTTGATCTCCCTCAGATGAACATCAAGTCAAGTTTCTGAACTGATTTTGGAGTGACAGTACCCACATATATTTGGAGTGTAAGAAATTTCAAACCAAAGATATTTTGGAAAAACTTCAGAAGAGGTCTGTTTAAATCAGACATAGACTGAAAAGCTGAGAGCAGGCACCCCAGTAGAGTGCGGGCCCCTACTCCAGAATCTATAGCAACCTTGGCTACTCTTTCCTGGTTGCAAACCAATAAATCAGGATATTAGCTGTAAAACATCCAACACAAACACAAAAAGCAAATATCCCCATGAATCCCAGAATAACATAAGAATTGGCCACATAAATCTAGCACTGGAAGTTAATCAGAACGAACTTGACACAGCCACTGCCATCTGTGGAGGAAGCTTGGACAATTTCTCTTTCCCCTAAAAGCAAACCTCAAACTTTTAAAAAATGAGCAAAAAAGCAAAAAAGAACTCTGAGTATAATTACTTTTTCTGGAGAAAGAGAACAGATTTCAAATCCTGAGGACAGTAAAAGCAGATCACCACTAAATGAAGTCCCAGAGGGTGATATGAATCAATACTCATCTCTCAAGGCTCTATTGGAAGAATTCAAAAAGGATCTTAAAAGAGAGTTAGAAGAAAAATGGGAAAAGAAAATAAAAACTTTGCAAGAGAGTTTGGAAAAGGAAACATAGAAATTATCCGGAAAAAAAAAAAAAAAAAAAAAAAAAAAAAAAAACTCCTTCAAAATGGATTTAGTAGGCAGCTAAGTGGTGCAGTAGAAAGAGCCCCAGCCATGAAATCAGAAGAACCTGAGTTCAAATGTGGTGTCAGATACTTAACACTTCCTAGCTATATGACCTGGAGCAAGTTATAAACCCCAATTGCCTCACAAAAACAAAAATAAAAAACAAACAAACAAAACAAACAAACAAACAAAAAAAAAAGATCTAGTGAAATGAAACAAGGAAATGACTCATTACAAAATAGAGTTGATGAATTGGAAAAACCATGTAACTCCTTACAAAATAGATTTAAGAAAATCAAGAAAGAAAACAATTCCTTGAAAAGCAGTATTTGTGAAATGGAAAAAAAATAAATTGAATGAAAAAACTCATTTTAAAGTTTAATTGACTAAATACGAAAGGAGTTTAAAAGATAACTGAATGATATAATTCACTAAAAATTAGAACTGATGGGGGTAGAGACAAATGGTGGAGAGCATACATGACTTTCTATGACCTCATCTGATCTTCTCTAAAACCAACTGAAGATTAAGCCTCTAAACAGGTTTTGGAAAAACAGAACCCACAAATATCTGTAGTACGCACAACACATTCCCAAAAGAAGATACCATGGAAGAACTTCACAACAGGTCTGCTTTAAATTGGCAGGAAGACATTCTTTAGAATCCAGAATACAGTACAGGGAGCCCCAGGCAAGGTGGAGAGGATGAGTGCTGTAGCTTTCACTCATCTGGGAATCTTTTTTTTTTTTTTTTTTTTTTTAAGATTTCTTTTTTTTTTTATTATATTTATAATTTTTGACAGTATATATGCATGAGTAAATTTTTATAACATTATCCCTTGTATTCATTTTTCCAAATTATGCCTTCCCTCCCTCCCTCTACTCTCTCTCCTTGATGACAAGCAATCCCATACATTTTACATGTGTTACAATATAACCTAGATACAATATATGTGTGTAAAAACCATTTTCTTGTTGCACATTAAGTATTAGATTCTAAAGGTATAAGTAACCTGGGTAGATAGGCAGTAGTAGAATTTACATTCACTTCCCAGTGTTCCTTCTCTGGGTGTAGTTGTTTCTGTCCATCATTGATTAACTGGAAGTGAGTTGGATCTTCTTTATGTTGAAGACATCCACTTCCAATAGAATATATCTTCATTCAGTATTGTTGTTGAAGTGTATAATAATCTTTCACTCAGCATCAGTTGATGTAAGTCTCTCCAAGCCTCTCTGTATTCATCCTGCTGGTCATTTCTTACAGAGCAGTAATATACCATAACCTTCATATACCATAATTTACCCAACCATTCTCCAAATGATGGACATCCATTCATCTTCCAGTTCTAGCTACAACAAAAAGAGCTGCCACAAACATTTTGGCATATGCAGGTCCCTTTCCCCTCTTTAGTATTTCTTTGGAATATAAGCCCAATAGTAGCACTGCTGGATCAAAGGGTATGCACAGTTTGATAACATTTTGGGCATAGTTCCAAATTGCTCTACAGAATGGTTGGATTCTTTCACAACTCCACCAACAATGTATTAGTGTCCAAGTTTTCCCACATCCACTCCAACATTCATCATTATTTTTTCCTGTCATCTTAGCCAATCTGACAGGTGTGTAGTGGTATCTCACAGTTGTCTTAATTTGCATTTCTCTGATCAGTAGTGATTTGGAACACTCTTTCATATGAGTGGATATAGTTTCAATTTCATCATCTGAGAATTGTCTGTTCATATCCCTTGACCATTTATTAATTGGAGAATTGTTTGATTTCTTATAAATTAGGGTCAGTTCTCTATATATTTTGGAAATGAGGCCTTCATCAGAACTTTTAACTTTAAAAATATTTTCCCAATTTGTTATTTCCCTTCTAATCTTGTTTGCATCAATATTGTTTGTACATAAACTTTTTAGTTTGATGTAATCAAAATCTTCTATTTTATGATCAATAATGATCTCTAGTTCTCCTCTGGTCATAAATTCCTTCCTCCTCCACAGGTCTGAGAAGTAGACTATTCTCTGTTCTTCTAATCTATTTATGATCTCATTCTTTATGCCTAAGTCATGGACCCATTTTGATCTTATCTTGGTATATGGTGTTAAGTGTGGATCCATATCTAATTTCTGCCATACTAATTTCAAGTTTTCCCAACAGTTTTTTTTCAAATAATGAATTTTTATCCCTAATGTTGGTATCTTTGGGTTTGTCAAAGACTAGATTGCTATAGATATACCCTTTTTTGTCCTTTGTATCTAATCTGTTCCCCTGATCCACTGGTCTATTTCTTAGCCAATACCAAATGGTTTTGGTGACTGCTGCTATATAATATAACTTTAGATCACGTACACCTAGACCACCTTCATCTGACTTTTTTTTTTTCTTTAGTTCCCTTGCAATTCTCGACCTTTTATTCTTCCATATGAATTTTGTTGTTATTTTTTCTAGGTCATTAAAATAGTTTCTTGGGAGTCTGATTGGTATAGCACTAAATAAATAGATTAGTTTGGAGAGTATTGTCATCTTTTTTAATATTCGCTTGGCCTATCCAAGAACACTGAATGTCTTTCCAATTATTTAAATCTGACTTTATTTTTGTGGCAAGTGTTTCATAATTTTGCTCATAGAATTCCTGACTATTCTTTGGTAGATGGATTCCCAAATATTTTATACTCTCAACATTTGTTTGGAATGGAATTTCTCTTTGTATCTCTGGCTGTTGCATTTTGTTGGTGATATATAAAAATGCTGAGGATTTAAGTGGATTTATTTTGTATCCTGCAACATTGCTAAAATTCTGAATTATTTTTAATAGCTTTTTAGCAGAGTCTTTGGGGTTCTGTAAGTATACCATCATGTCATCTGCAAGAGTGATAGTTTGATTTCCTCATTTCCTACTCTAATTCCTTGAATCTCTTTCTCGGCTCCTTAGCCGAGGCTAGCATTTCTAGTACTATATTGAATAGTAATGGTGATAGTGGGCAACCTTGTTTCACTCCTGATCTTACTGGGAAAGGTTGCAGTTTATTTCTATTGCATATTATGCTTACTGACAGTCTTAAATATATGTTCCTGATTATTCTAAGGAATAGTTCATTATTCCTATACTCTCAAGCGTTTTTAGTAGGAATGGATGTTGGATTTTATCAAATGCTTTTTCTGCATCTATTGAGATGAGCATATGGTTTTTATTAATTTGATTATTAATATGGTCAATTATGCTAATAGTTTTCCTAATTTTTAAAGCAGCCCTGCATTCCTGGTATAAATCCTACTTGATCATAGTGTATTATCCTGGGGATGATTTTCTGAAGTCTTTTTGCTAATATCTTATTTAAGATTTTAGCATCAATATTCATTAAGGAAATTGGTCTATAATTTTCTTTCTCGGTTTTCAGTCTACCTGGTTTAGGTATCAGTACCATGTCTCTGTCATAACAGGAGTTTGGTAGGACTCCTTCATCCCCTATTTTTCAAATAGTTTATATAACATTGGGGCTAATTGTTCTTTAAATGTTTGGTAGAATTTACATGTAAATCCATCTGGTCCTGGGGATTTTTTCATGGGGAGGTGTTTAATAGCTTGTTCTATTTCTTTTTCTGAAATGGGACTATTTAAGCAATTTATCTCCTCCTCTGCTTATCAAGAAAGCCTATATTTTTGGAGGAAGTCATCCATTTCGCTTAAGTTATCAAATTTATTGGCATAAAGTTGGGCAAAGTAACTCATTATTTCGATAATTTCCTCTTCATTGGTGAAAAGGTCCCTCTTTTCATTTGTAAGACTTTAACAATTTGATTTTCCTGTTTCCTTTTTCTGATCAGATTTAACAAAGGTTTATTTATTTTATTAGCTTTTTCATAAAACCAATTCTTGATTTTATTTATTAATTCAATAGGGTTTTTTTGAACTTTCAATATTATTGATTTCTCTTTTTATTTTTTGTATTTCAAGTTTGATTTTCTTGGGGGGGTTTACAATTGGTCTTTTTCTAGCTTTTTAAGTTGCAGGTCTAATTCATTAATCATCTCTTTCTCTATTTTGTTCAAATAAGGCTCTAAAGATATAAAATTTCCCCTTATTACCACTTTAGCTGCACCCCACAGAATTTGGTATGATGTCTCATCATTGTCATTATCTTGGGTGAAATTATTAATTGTTTCAATAATTTGCTGTTTCACCCAGTCATTCTTTAAGATGAGATTATTCAGTTTCCAATTATTTTTTTTGTCTATTGACACCTAACTTCTTACTGAATGTAGCTTTTATTGCATTGTGGTCTGAGAAGAAGGCATTTATTTTTTCTCCCTTCCTGCATTTAATTCTGAGATCTTTGTGTCCTAATATTTGGTTAGTTTTTATATAAGTTCCATGAACTGCTGAGAAGAAAGTATATTCCTTTCTATCACCATTCAGTTTTCTCTAAAGGTCAATCATACGTAGTTTTTCTAATGTTCTATTTGTTTTTTTAATTTTTTTTGTGGTTTGATTTGTCTAAATCTGAGAGTGCAAGGTTGAGATCTTGCACTATTATAGTTTTACTGTATATTTCTTCTTGCAACCCTCTTAACTTTTCCTTTAGAAAGTTAGATGCTCTACCACTTGGTGCATATATGTTTAGGATTGATATGGCTTCATTGTTTATGCTACCTTTTAGCAGGATATAATTTCCTTCCTTATTTCTTTTAATGAGAACAATTTCTGCTTTTGCTTGATCTGAGATAAGGATGGCAACCCCTGCTTTTTTGGCTTTACGTGAAGCATAATAGATTCTGCTCCAACCTTTTACCTTTACTCTGTCTGTATCTTCCTGCTTTAAGTGTGTTTCCTGTAAACAACATATTGTAGGGTTCTGACATTTGATCCAGTCTGCTATCTGTCTCCCTTTGATGGTAAAGTTCATCCCTTTCACATTTACAGTTAAAATTAATTCTGTATTTCCTGCTATTTTATTATCTCCAGATTATGCTATTTTCCCTTGACTCCCCTGAACCCCTTCCCCAAAATTTAATGTATAGATCCCACTTGTGATGTGCACCCCTCCCTTTTTAGTATCCGTCCCCCTCCTTCCATATCCCTCCCTTTTCTTGTACCCTTCCCTTATTCCCCTTTTCCTTTTTCCTTTCCCTCTCCCCCCTTTTTAATGAGGTGAGAGAGAGAATTCTCTGAAAAACAAATATGTCAATTATTTACTCTTTGAGCCTACTCTGATGAGAGTAAGATTCACATAATGTTTCACCCCCTCTCTAAATTCCCTCAGATGTGGTATAGTTTTCTATGCCTCTTCCTTGGATGTAGTTTCCCACTTTTTATCACTCCTTCCCCTTTTTCTGATACTACACCCTTCCCTTTACTACTCCCCCCCCTTTTTTATATCAGTAAAATGAAATTATCCATGCAGACTTTCTATATTTCCACAACAGAGATACAATTCTCAAGAGTTCTTTTTACCTTTTTCTGTTTCTCTTCAGTCTTGTGGAAGTAGATCAAATTTTTTGTGTGTTTTTTTTTTTTTTCTTAGAACCAAATGGAATTCCTCTGTTTCATTAAATGACCATCTTCTTCCATGGAAGAAAATGCTAAACTTAGCTGGATAGTTTATTCTTGGTTGCAATCCTTGATCTTTTGCCTTTCAATATATCAGGTTCCAGGCCCTTCGATCTTTTAATGTGGAGGCAGCCAAATCTTGAGTGACCATTATTGTCACCCCTTGATATTTGAATTTCTTTTTTCTAGCTGCTTGCAATATTTTTTTCCTTTGTTTGGTAGTTTGCTGGAATTCTATCTTCCCAGAAATCAGCAGGAGTCAGGATCACTAAATGTCTTTATTCTAGATCTTTACCGTTGCCTCCAAAGCCAGGTCACGAGTGCAAGTGAGTGTGAGTTCCACCACCCAAGTTTCTCCTACTCCTCCCACACAAGTCACTTCCCCCTCTTTGTCCCACCAATCAAGTCAGCACAGAACAGGTGGGGAGGGTCCACCTTCAAACAAGTTAATAGGGAACCATCCAATTGGCAATTAGTCTCACATGCTTCATTATCCAAGTGCATTGCTCAGTTCTAGCCCTTTACATCTCCCACTTTCTTTTGTTCTAGACCACAGGTGGTCGCGCCATCCCTGACTTTTCAGGGAGATGAGAACCCCAAAAAGGAGGTGATCACGCCCCCCTGACTTCTCAGGAGGGGAGATGAAAGCACTAAAAAGCAGATAATCATGCCCTCCCTGACATCTCAGGAAGGGAGATGAAAAGCACCACAGAGAAGTGGGGATTTGCTAGCGGGTTTCTGGATTGAAGGGCCTTATTAGAGACAAGTATACACAAACCCATCAACATGGGAGTTATTACACAAGCACATAGCAATAACGCAGAGGCTATTAGTGGTGACTCTCCCCACAGTCAGTGCAGACTCGATGTGGTGTAACAAACAGGAATTGTACATGCAAATAGTGATATAACAAACAATATAAATCAACATGGTATTGTAAGAGATTTCCAGAAGTCCTAGAAGGAGGGTATGTAAACATCAGTCACACACACGCCTTCTTCAGCAACCAAGAGATAGTCCAAAACCAATCTATTGTCCATTGCTTCACTGTTAGGGAATCCAATGATCCCAACAGGTTTTGAAGTTCAGCAACAGTCTTATGATGCCTCAGAGAATCCAATGATTCCTGAGGATTTTCAAGTCCTACAATAGTCTTATGATGTCTCAGAGAATCCAATGATTCCTGAGGATTTTCAAGTCCAACAGTTTTTGATGTCCATGGGTCAAACGCCATAACTGCCAGGTTCTTTCAGTGGTGGGCACAGTCAGCAACGGAACCACCTGATGTTTCTTGGGCCTTCTCCTTCGTTTCAAAGGTCTGCTCTGTCTCTCCCCGATGGACAAGGCGAATATGGCTGGTTGGCACCCATCTGATTCCTTCTCCATCTGTAGAGATACAAGCAAACCCTCTCCCCCAAGCAGTTAACCTATCTGGTCCCTTCCATTCACCACTTTCTGGGTCTCTCCACATCACTTGGCGATTATCTAAAGACAGTGGAGCTGCTCGCACTGGACACTGCCCTTCCGGTGGGTTATAAAACCTGTCTGCTGGAGCTAGTGCATCTTTGTCAAAAATTAAAAAATTAATGGTATAGAGAACTAAATTTAGAAGTTCTCTAGGGTTACCTGTGACTCCCCCTTTCTTTGTTTTTGGAGGAGTGTCTTAATATCTCTGTTTCTTCTCTCTACTATTGCCTGCCCTTGAGGATTAAAGGGTATGCCCATGGTATGTAAAATCTTATACTGTGCACAAAAGTGTGTAAAATGTTTAGAAGTATATGCAGGTCCATTGTCTGTTTTTATTGCTTATGGCACACCCGTAATTGCAAATGCTTGTATAAAGAATTCAGTTACCACTCGGGCTGTCTCTTTTGCTGCTGGCATTGCAAATGTGAATCCTGAAAAGGTGTCTACCACGACATGGATAAAAGATAGACAACCAAAAGATTTATAATGGGTCACATCCAAATTTCATTAGGTCTCAAACCATGAGGGTTCTTCCCTGGAGGGAGTGTAGGAGCATGGAAAGGAATGCAAGTTGTACAGGCTTTTACTATGCTCCTAGCTTCTTCTCTTGTTATTCCAAACTGCAAATGTAAAGCTCGGACAGCCTGATGATATTTAGAATGAGATTCTTGTGCTTCTTGAAATAAAGGAGTACTGGCCAGCATGGTTAGAAGGCTATCTGCCTTTGAATTATCATCAAAAATGGGACCTGGAAGTCCACTGTGGGAGTGGATATGCAAAATATAAATCTTACCTGGATGCTTTCTCACTTGCTCTTGAAGCTCTTGAAAGAGCTGATATATATCGGAGGCTACAAATTTTATTTGGGCTGTGGCAATTCTTTGTACCACACCTACTGAATAGGCCGAATCAGATATTATATTTATGTCTCCCGGATAATAAGCAAGAGCTAGAATGATTGCATACAATTCATTCTGCTGAGTGGACTGAAAAGGAGTTCTGATTACTCTCTTTATAGTTAAGTCACGAGAATACACAGTGCAAATATTATATTTGGATGCATCTGTAAAGATAGTTGGTCCTTTAAGAGGAACTTTAGAAACCTTTTTTTCAAGAATCCATTGCCAATTATGTAACAGTCTTGTTATCTTTAATGGAGACCCGTGTGCAAAATTTGGAGCCATGGTTAATAAAATTTGCCACTCTGGGATGGTTTCACAGCACACATTAACTTGTGCATTAGTATAAAAGGTGTATATCTTGTCAGGTCTTGTCCCAGATAATTGTACTGCTCGTTTAATGGCCTTTAATAAAATTCTAGCCACAAGCACTGGGTAAGGAATAAGGCTTTGTTCTGGTTGTGCTTGGAGGTTCACCCACTCTATCACACTGTCTCCTTGATGAAGGACTGCTGTGGGTGCCTCTTGTGTAGCAAAAACTGATATTTCCAAGGGTTTTTGAGTGACTCTTTCAACCACATTGGATAAAGCCAGTTCAATTTGTCTCAAAGCCTCTTGAGCTTCTTTTGTAAGCTGACGTGGTGAATTTAAAGCACTGTCTCCCCTTAAAATGTCATATAATGGTTGCAATTGACAGGTAGTCAAGCCTAGCATGGGATGCATCCATTGGATATCTCCTATCACTTTCTGGAAGTCATTTAAGGTGTTTAGCTTCTCTGTTCTTAAGGAGAATTTTTGTACTGTAAGCACCTTAGGATATACTTCATATCCTAAATATTGAAAAGGAGCATGTCTTTGAATCTTTTCTGAAGCTATGTGCAATTTATAATTCCTTAGTGTTTCTATGGTTTTTTGTAGATGCTTCTAACATTTGTTCCTCAGGTGCACATCCCAATATATCAATGTAATAACATTACTTTTGGAAATGCTTTTCTTACTGGACTAAGAGCAGCAGTAACATACATTTGACACATAGTAGGACTGTTTTTCATTCCCTGTGGCAAAACTGTCCATTCATATCTTTTATAAGGCTCAGCTAAGTTAACGCTGGGCACTGAAAAGGCAAATCTTTTCATATCCTTCTTATCTAGAGGAATAGAATAGAAACAATCCTTAATGTCTATAACCCACAGAGGCCATTCTCTAGGCAACTGAGTAGGAGATAGAAGTCCAGGTTGAAGAGTTCCCATAGTTTCCATCTGTTCATTTACCTTTCTTAAATCAGTCAACATCCTCCATTTTCCAGATTTCTTTTTTACAACAAATACTGGGGAATTGCAAGGACTTAGAGAAGGTTGTAAATGTCCTTGGTCAAGTTGTTCCTGTACTATATCTAGTAAGGCCTGAATTTTATCGCTACCTAAGGGCCACTGTTCTATCCACACTGGTGTATCAGTTTTCCACTGGATAGGAACAGGTGAAAGTGTTGGCAGGCCTTCAACAGCAGCCCTGCCTAAAAAACCGAAGTACTCATTTTTAACCCTAATTGTTGTAAAATGTCCCTTCCCCATAGATTGATGGGGATTTTTTCAACTATAAAAGGAGTAAAAACTCCTGTTTCACCTTCAAATACCCATCTTAAAGGGGTAGCACTAATTTCAGCTGCTATTGATCCTACTACCCCAGACATGTAGGGGTCTGCCTTTTTCTTTGGCCAGTGACTGGGCCAGTTGGCACCTCTAATGACTGTGCAATCTGCACCTGTGTCCACCAGTCCTTCTAATGCTATGCCATTTATATAGATGGTGAGCATAGGTCGGTCAGCTGTCACAGCTGCTGTCCAGTATATTCCTGGGTTTTTCTGCTTGGAGTCAGAACATGGGTGACTGTCACCAGGTTGCTTATTAGGAGTCTGTATCAATAAACCCGATGCTACTACTTCCCCTGGTTGATAAGTCACACATTGTCTCCCTGTGTTAGTGACTGGGATATTATCTACACATCCCCCAGTTACCCACATCAGTGTATGAATTAACATTGTCTTGTAAGTACTCTCAGGAGGTGAAATGGTCAAGCCTACTGTGCCTGGAGGCAAGGGATCCATAGGTTGGAGAGGAACAGATTTCACCTCTCCAGGGGGTATCTCAATTGTCCCAGCTGCATACAACTCTATCCTCCCTAATTGTAGTCCCTTTCTCCCATCATGTTGCTTCCTGGCTGAATGATTGTGTAATCCCTTTCTCCCATTTGTGCCCATTGTGGCACAGCGTCTTATGATCTCCTCTAAAGGAGCATCCCTACGTAGTCCTAGTATAATCCTTCTTCAAACCTCATTGGCATTGTCTCGAGCAAGTTGCCTTACCAAAGTGTGTGTTACTTAATTTTCACCATTAGTCTATGTGACAGCTGTCTGCAAAGTCCCACAAAATCAGCAAAAGGTTCATTTGGTCCCTGTACAATTTTTGTGTAGATCTCACCCTTGTAGTTTTTACTGGGGAGAGAAGCCCATGCTTTGATAGCAGCAGCAGCAATTTGCTCAAATGCTGTTATGGAGTAATTAATCTGTACCGAAGTGTCTGCATAAGAACCTACACCTGTTAGTAGGTCATAGGTGATGGAAGTATTAACTGCACTTTGACTATTTTGTTGGGCTTGAATCCTACAGAGCTCACTAAATTCAGAAAACCACAACAAATTTTGTCCAGGTTCTAAATACACCTTTGCAATGACTTTCCAGTCACTAGGGGTTAAGGTTTCATAAGCCAAATTGTGTATTAACATCTTAACATAATTTGATATAGCCCCAAAGACAGTGCAAGATTTTTTCAGGTTTTTAAGGATATCCATATTAAAAGGAGGATATCTTCTACTCTCTTGACCTGCAGAATTATACTGTTGAATCACGGGAAAAGTTTGAAGTTTGAAATCATTATCTACTTCTTTTCCATTTTCAATTGCTTCAATAAGCCCTCTTTCTAATCTAGTTACAGGAGTAGGCAGTTGTTGGGGGGGAGCGCTGATGATGACACCGCCCCTCCCACTACTCCTCCTCCCTCCTTCCTTGGTCCCTGAAGGTGGAGTTGATGTGGGCTGATCAACAATCTGCTCTCTAGGTGGGGTTGAAATTTCTTCTGGACAATCAGAGTCAACACACTCAGATTCCTCATTCAAATCCCCTTGCCCTCTGGCAATGTCCTGAGTTTGCTTATCTTCTATCTTTTGTTCCTCACATTTCCTTCTCTGTGCCTTTTTAGAACTCTTCCTTCTCCTAAACTCTGCTTGATAGCTTAAGTCTAATAGAATCACTTTGTATAGATAAAATACCTCTGGGAAAATTGGACAAAGCCCATTTTTTGAGTAAAATTCTTTCATTTCAAAACCCACTAGCTTCCATTTATCTATACGTAGTTTTTCTTCATTTAAGAACCAAGGGGACTTGTGACTCAATGAGTGTAAGAGATTATTCATTTGTGGGATGGTAACAAGTAAACTTTTTCTCATCAATTATCTTAATTATATCCTCTATAGCATTGCTAGATGAGGCACGGGCTGGGGTTGGAGCAGGGTCAGCTGAGGCCCAGAATTTACCTAACATCTGCCCCATCCCAGTTACTAGAGATTGCTGATTTAGTCCTTAACAAGAATACTCACCTAATCTCCTGGTCAACGGAGGACTTCGGTGGAAGTAGGGTGCCAGCCATATGTTGGACGCCAAATGCTGGAACTCTATCTTCCCAGAAATCAGCAGGAGTCAGTATCACTCACTAAATGTCTTTATTCTAGATCTTTACCGTCACCTCCAATGCCAGGTCATGAGTGCGAGTGAGTGTGAGTTCCACCACCCAAGTTTCTCCTACTCCTCCCACACAAGTCACTTCCCCCTCTTTGTCCCACCAATCAAGTCAGCACAGAACAGCTGGGGAGGGTCAACCTTCAAACAAGTTAATAGGGAACTGTCCAATTGGCAATTAATCTCACGTGCTTCATTATCCAAGTGCATTGCTCAGTTCTAGCGCTTTACAGTAGTTCTGCAGCTTAGCCACAATATTGCGTGGAAATCTTTTTTTATGGTCTTTTTCAGAAGGTGTTCGATGAATTCTTTCCGCGCCTATTTTCCCTTCTGTTTTGTATTATCTTTGGACAGTTCTCTTTGATGATTTCCTGTAAAATAGAATCTAGGGTCTTTTTTTGGTCACAGTTTTCGGGAAATCTAATGATCCTCAGATTATCTCTTCTAGATCTATTTTCCAGGTCTATAGATTTTCCCAGTAAATATTTGATGTTATTCTCCAGCTTTTCATTTTTTTTTGTTTGTTTGTTTGTTTGACTGATTCTTGGGTTCTCAATGAATCATTCATTTCTATTTGTTCCATCCTGACTTTTAAGGAGTTATTTTCTTCATTAACAGTTTTTAGTTCTTTTTGTATATGCCCAATTCAGTTTTTAAATAAATTCCTTTGCTCTATTGATTTTTTTTTCATTTCTCTAATGTTTTTAGAGAGTTATTTTCTTTTTCCAATTCAGAAATCCTACTTTCTTGAGACCTTTTTTATCTTTTCCAATTCAGAAATCCTACTTTCTTGAGAATATTTTATCTTTTCCAGTTCAGAAATCCTACTTTCCTATGATTTTTAACCTTTTGTAATTCACAAATTTTGTATCCCTGCATCTCCTGTTAATTCTTTATTTTTTCCAACTCAAATTTCAGAATGTTGTTATTCTCTATGATAGCTTCTCTTTCATTTCCCCATTTTTCTTCAAACTCTCTTAATTTTTTAATAGTCTCTTCTAGGAGAGAGTTATGTGATGGGGGCAGGTATCATTCCCCTTTAGAGTGTTATCTGCTGACTCTCAGCTGTTTACTTCCTCGGGGTTGGATACCTGCTCTTTCTCTGTGTAGAAGGAATCAATAGTTCTCTTCAGCTTTTTACTCATGGTTAAAAGTCTTTTGTGGTCTGTCCTTGGGGTAAGAAGTTTATTTATTTATTTATTTCCTTACCAGCTTCCTCCCAGACCAGATGGATGCATTGACTCCTGTGTCTGAGCTAAGAGATAGCTCTGGGAAAGAGTTCCCCTCCCCCTCCCTGGAAGTGCCTCAGAGGTGATTACTACGCCTGCACTGTGAGGCTTGCCCAGTGAAGGGCCCCACTGTGTGTCCTAGTGACTTCCCTGAGGTTTAAGACTAAATAGTAAAACCAACACAAAGCCCAGCCAATGCATCCCATAGGGCGTGGATATCAGCAGCTGAAGTGAAAAGCCCCTGCGCTAAAACTGGAAGTGTCTGCCTGGAAACTGTAGTCCCTATTTCAAAGTTTCTTCTTCTCTGGGATTTCCAAGACTCAGTTCTACAGCCTCTGGCCAAGCCTGTCATTATGTGGATTAGATATTGCCTCAGGCTGTGTCCCCGCTGTTCAGGCTCTTAACTAACCCAAGGTGAAGCCCGGACAGCAGTAAGTGGCTGCACAACCCTGCCGAGATCTGTTAGGTTACTACTGGATTGGGGTGGTTCTAGTATATGGCTTTATATTTTAAAGTGGCTTGATTTCTCTTCTGAGCTGCTGTTTTATAAGCAGAGGAGAGCTAACAGCCTGTGCCAGATTCCTCTATTTCAGTGGCTTCTCTGATCCCAAAGTTCTCCCCAGCCTGATCGGCACAGTATGCTGGCACTTAACCCTGTCTGTGCTGGCCTTTTTTCTTCTTCCCCTTGGAACTGATCTTTTCTGTTGAAATTCCAGATTCTCTTCAGCTGGCTAGCTTGTGCTTCTAATCCTTGCGGTTTCTTTCAGTCCAATGTTATTTTTGAGGCTGATTTAACTAATTGGTAATGAGGGAAGAAGGGAGCTTACAGACGTGGGTGTATCTTCTCTGCCATCTTGGCTCCACCCCCCCACCTTAATATTTTTAAAGCATGTTTCCTTACTATATCATTTTCCTATTGAAAAACTTCAGTTATTCCCTACTGATTTTAGGATTAAATTATAATCACATGCATTAGTAACTTTAAATCATTAAATTCTAGTTTTACCTATCTTTCTAGGTTATAATAATTATATATTTCTCCTTTTAACACTTGATGATCCCATTAGATTAGCTCACTTGCTCTTCCATACACATTACATTCTATTTCTACATGCTAATGCCTGGACTGTACCCAAACCCTGTACATTTTCTCTACTTATTACCATATCTTGAAATCACCAGCTCCTTTCAAAGCTCAGATCAAGTATCAAATCCAACATGTAGCTTTTTCTGATTTTCTCAAAATAGTACTTCTCTTCCTCCTATATTTTTTTATTTCTCTTAAAAATATGTTATATTTATTAATATGCAAATATTGTAGAACACAGTCTCTATGAGCAAAAGACTGGAGAGAAAGCCTTGTTTTAATACCTATTTCTTATGTAGAATACATACATATATATTTTTTCAAATATTTATCTTTTTATTTATTTGATATATATATATATGTATGTATATATATATATATACATACATGTATGTATATATATATATATATACATACATGTATGTATATATATATGACTGTTCAATGTTCTTGACAATTTCTCAGTCTATCAATAAGAAATCTACATTTATAAAAGGAGTTTTTTCAATGGGAATTTTCCTAGATAATGAAGACAGAGATGTAATATATAGCCAGAAAGGATGTCAAGTAATATTTGGGTTATTCAACAAAAAATGATGATGTTTACATGAGATAATCATGCATTTACTGAGGGAGATTGGAACTTCTGTATCCCATTAAAGATATTTGAATTTGACTATATTGGTTGTTTATTTTTCCTTAGAATTAGGTCAGGATCAAGCTGAAGATATGACATTGGGACAAATTGATTTACATATTGTGGACCTATTCATGGAAGTTGGTTCAGTGGTTTGTTTATGAAAGATTCATGGGTATAGGAGGGCCATATTTCTCCTCTGTGTCCCCTTTATTATTGAAATGATGAAACTTTTACCACTCTGCCAAGTCTAGTTGAAATTAGCCTCTGGGATCAAAAGTTATTAGTGGAAAAGGAAAGAGGCAGACAAACATAGTGATTTTATAATCCTATTGTCCTAGGAAACTAGGCTAATGAGAGTTGACTGGTGAAAATGAAAATGATCATGAAATGCTTCAGGCACCATATCTCTATAAATAGTGAAGAGAAGCAGCAAAAACACAGTCCTGCTGTCAGAGATGCTACACTGATAAGGTGAGCTCAGCCTACAAAGGGAGGATAGATAATACCCTCCACCCACATTTTTGTCCTCCAATCCTTTCAATGATGAGATAAAATTAAGTAACTAGATAGAAAAGAAAATAACAACAATAATAACAACAACATCAAAACCCAATGGTTTGCATTTAAAGTAAAGAAATAATAATTTATTAATGTTTCAGTCTTGTATAATTTTTTAATTATATCTATCCTTTTCTTTTCCCTCCCTGAAGCATTATGGATCCATTTTCACATTCTGATTATCTGACTGAGTCTACTTGGACTAATTGAATATTTTCTTTTCTAGAGGCTCAGACCTGTGGCATTCAGATAATCCTTATTTAATAGGGTTCTTTTATCCCTGTTTCCAGAATACTGTACTTGTATATATAGAGAGACATATATAAGTATGTGTGTGTATGTATGTATTTCAGTATATACTGCAAGGTGATTAAGACAAGGAAATTATGAATTTTGATTGCTATATACACAAACAGGAGTACCTAAATTTTCACACTTTCCAGAATTTTTAAACCAAGTTTCATCATAAAAGATTTTCCCTGCCAGACATTTTCATGCAGAATTATTTGTACTCAAAAATGCCATGACTCCCACCAACCTCTATATTGTTTCAATCTCTGACTCACGACACTTTCCTATATGAACTTTATCACCTCCAGAAATACATATTAAATTTATATCATAAATACTCTGTAAACCATTCCTAGTGAAATTCCATCTATTAATGGTCAATTGGCCTTCATAGAGTATGCCTACTAGATAATAATTATAGGCAACTATGACTTCTCCACAGATTGCTTCATTGGAAAAAGAATTGAACTTTCAAATCTGTATCTGCTATGTTATTCCTAGATAGGTTCAAGTACCTTCATTGTTTCCTATTCTCTATTACATAAGTTTTAAACTCCTTATAATTGAATTCAAAGCTTTATATAATTAGGCTTCTTTGTTATTGATGTTCAGTTATTTTTTCCATTGTGTCCATGGGGTTCATGACCTCATTTGAGGTTTTCTTGGCAAATATCTTAGAAGTGATTGCCATTTCCTCCTTCAACTCATTTCGCAGTGAGGAAATTGAAGCAATTAAAAGTATGTGACTTACTTAGTGTCACATAGCTGTTTGAGGTCACATTTGATTTCAGAATGATGAGTCTTCATGACTTCATGCCTGGCAATCTATCTACAATAATACCTAGTTGTTTAATATGGATTCTACCTCTCTCTTTATGCTTATTTAATACAATTTTTTAAACAACAGTATTTTTTTGAATTACACATAAAGATAGTTTCCATATTCACTTTTGTAAGATTGTGTCTTCCAATTTCTTTTTTTTATCCCTTTCTTCCCTCCCCTTCCAAAAATCAGCAAGCAGTCCATTGTAGGCTATATTTGTATATAAATGTTAAACATATTTCTGTAATGTTCTTAGTTCTGTTTCGGTTTCCTTGGGGTCTCTGGGAGCAGCCTCCCTTTCAGTTCAGTAATCACCAGGAGTTAAAGTCCAAATCCTTCATTATCTCTTTCAAAGTCTTGTCTCCTTTCCTGGGACCTGGTTAGCTTTCTTAGAGGCCTATCTCTCTCCTTGGTTGAGAGAGCTTGAGCCCCTACCTGTCTTCTCTGCCCTCTGAACCTCTCCAAATGAATCTTGGCTAAGGCTCTGTGAATCCCTGAATCTACCTAGCTGAGGCTTCTGGCTTATGTGCTCTACACTGAGTATAAAAAAAAAAAATTATATAACTAGGAAACCATTATTTGTTGTAGGATTAAATCAACCATACTGAACCATGCTAGACTAGATAATCATTGTCTCCTCAATTCCACTTAGTACCTTGCAAGCATCCTTTGTTTCAAGTTCAGAGTTCTGGTTCATAACATATTTCCATATTAGGTATGATGTGAAAAAATAATCAAAATAAGATAAAAAATACAAGGAAGAAATAACATTTTTACATTGAAAATATGTTTTGATATGCCTCCATTCAGTCTTTATAGTTCTTTCTCTGAATTTGGATGGCATTTGCCAACACAAGTCTTATAGTCTTGAATTGTCTTGGATCACAGCTGAGAAGAGCTAAGTCTATCATATTTAATCACCTCACAATGTGACTGTTACTGTGAACAAAGTTCTCTAGGTTCTGCTTACCTCAGTTTCCTAGGAAAATAGGTTTATTCAGTTCCTAAATAGCTTTGTTCCCAGTAGATTCAAGTCCAGATGCAGCCTCACTGCATTCTAGATCTATCTCCCTCTTTGTTTCTGCTGGCCTGAGTTTAGAAAGTCATTTTTTGCTTCTCAAAGAATCAGTAGTACACTGATCATGATAAAATACTGAGACAGAAAAGTATAGTACAAACTAGAACATTATACTCTCAGGTGATTTCTAGACCTTTCTTTGCTCACAAATCATGATTGTTCTAGCTCTTTACCTGTAAAATAAAGTAACACAGAGGTCATGTTCTGAGACCCATTTCTCAGGTTCCCTTAATTTCCTTTCTATGCCAATCAAATCCCACAAACAGTTTTGTCATTTTCCAGAGGGGAAAAAATAGTTGAATTCCTATTGTGAGAGAGGAAGACCCATCTTGGGGAAATGTTTATACTTTGTCCTTTGTTGTTTTCAAAATAAATATCCTTCAATTTTTTATATTCAAATGAAATGAGATAGGTAGTCACTTTTTCTTAATGGGAAGAATAGAGATAATAGGTTCTGATGGTAGAAGGGTTACTTTACCCAGCCAATAACATCAGAAAAAAAGCATTGAACAAAGGCTATCAGACAGCTTTGTTTGTGCAAATGGAAAACTTGGTGAAGGGAATTCAGGAACAGATGATCACGACTAGATAACGACATAAAAGCTATCTTGAGGCCTATATTTATTAATAAATACATATTATTCAGAAATGATAGAAATGTACAGCATAACATGGCATGCTATAAAAAATATAAGACTTACCAAAACCTAAAAACACCTAACCTGGTGGTCAGAAATACATACAAAGTTTTCTATTATTTTATAAAGTGAAAGCAACAAAGCATGCTGGTACAAATACAGATTAAAAAATATTCTTGAGAATTCAAACCATAAACTATGGATAGATAAATACAATTCAAAATAACTACAGAATATATGAATACACACAGAGTAAGTATATGAACAAAAATATTTTTCTGAAATCTATATGAATAATATATATATATATATACAATAAAAATATTGTCTTCATCACAATAAGCATAGACCAAAATACATATCTTGTAGAATAATTTGAGATTAGGAACTTCTAGGTCCTCTTACTTTTTGTTTCTTTAAATGAAATTTGTTATTATTTTTTCAAGCTCTATAAAGTAATCTTTTATTAGTGTGTTAATGTACTTAATAAGTAAACTAATATAGGTAATTGTTAGAATTCTTACAACGTGTTAAGTCAGTGGAATTGATAGAGACAATGGTTGTTTAGCAATGTGCTTAACAGTTCACTAATGCACTCAGTATTTATAAGAGTTCTACAAGATTCACACATTTAAGAGAGCATATATAAGCTAGGAGCCTCAACCAGGATGGACTCCTGGAGATTCAGAGCCAGGATTCAGTCAAGGAGATTCACAAACCAGGAAGAATGAAGGAAGACAGAGAAGGGGTGGCAGGCTTTCCTGTGGAGAACACTGAAACCAAGATCCGAAAGGCTTCCAGAAAACTAGAAGAGCCCCAAGTGAAGGAGATGATTTTTATGGAAACAATAAAGGATAGGGACTTTAACTCTTGGCTGCATTTGGGGTTATTACACAGAACTGAAACAAAGGCTGCCTTGAGAATCTCCCCCAAGAAACATACTCCCAGAGAACATTATACTTTAGAGAAGAACATTACAGGTAATATTTCCATTGTTCTTATATTGGTTTGCTTTACTTAAAGCAATAAATATTCATTTATTTTGATCTATATTTATTAACATATAAAATAGTGAATATCATAATAATTTCATCCAGCTTAAAAAAAATAGTAAGATTGTTCAGTGGAGCAGAATACATATTTGTATAGAGAAGTTATTGAACTTAGTTACCAAGTGTAATATAACCTCAAAGAACAATGCTATTTTCTTTTTTTCTTTTTTTTTTTTTTTTTTTTTTTAATTTTTATTTTATTTTTTATTTTATTTTATAATTATAACATTTTTTGACAGTACATATGCATGGGTAATTTTTTACAACATTATCCCTTGCACTTACTTGTATTCAGATTTTTTCCCTTCCTCCCCCAACCCCCTCCCCCAGATGGCAAGCAGTCTTATATATGTTAAATATATTACAGTATAATTTAGATACAATATATGTGTGTAGAACCGAATTTTTTGTTGCACAGGAAGAATTGGATTCAGAAGGTAAAAATAACAGTTTACATTCATTTCCCAGTGTTCCTTTTCTGGATGTAGCTGGTTCTGTCCATCATTAATCAATTGGAATTGGATTAGCTCTTCTCTATGTTGAAGAAATCCACTTCCATCAGCATACATCCTCGTATAGTATCATTGTTGAAGTGTATAATGATCTTCTGGTTCTGCTCGTTTCACTCAGCATCAGTTGATGTAAGTCTCTCCAAGCCTCTCTGTATTTTTCCTGTTGGTCATTTCTTATAGAACAATAATATTCCATAACATTCATATACCATAGTTTACCCAACCATTCTCCAATTGATGGACATCCATTCATTTTCCAGCTTCTAGCCACTATGAAAAGGGCTGCCACAAACATTTTGGCACATACAGGACCCTTTCCCTTCTCTAGTAGTTCCTTGGGGTATAAGCCCAGTAGTAGTATGGCTGGGTCAAAGGGTATGCACATTTTGATAACTTTTTGGGCATAATTCCAGATTGCTCTCCAGAATGGTTGGATTCTTTCACAACTCCACCAACAATGCATCAGTGTCCCAGTTTTCCCACAGCCCCTCCAACATTCATCATTATTTGTTCCTGTCATCTTAGCCAATCTGACAGGTGTGTAATGATACCTCAGAGTTGTCTTAATTTGCATTTCTCTGATTAATAGTGATTTGGAACACTCTTTCATATGAGTGGAAATAGTTTTAATTTCATCATCTGAAAATTGTCTGTTCATATCCTTTGACCATTTATCAATTGGAGAATGGCTTGATTTCTTATAAATTAAAGGCAATTCTCTGTATATTTTGGAGATGAGGCCTTTATCAGAACCTTTAACTGTAAAAATTTTTTCCCAATTTGTTACTTCCCTTCTAATCTTGTTTGCATTAGTTTTGTTTGTGCAGAAACTTTTTAATTTGGTGTAATCAAAATGTTCTATTTTGTGATCAATAATGGTCTCTAGTTCTCCCTTGGACACAAACTCCTTCCTCCTCCACAAGTCTGAGAGGTAAACCATCCCATGTTCTTCCAATTTATTTATGATTTCGTTCTTTATGCCTAAATCTTGGACCCATTTTGATCTAATCTTAGTATGTGGTGTTAAATGTGGGTCCATGCCTAGTTTCTGCCATACTAATTTCCAGTTTTCCCAGCAGTTTTTGTCAAATAATGAATTCTTATCCCAAAATTTGGGATCTTTGGGTTTGTCAAAGATTAGATTGCTATTTTTATTCACTATCTTGTCCTGTGAACCTAACCTATGCCACTGATCAACTAGTCTATTTCTTAGCCAATACCAAATGGTTTTGGTGACTGTTGCTTTATAATATAGCTTTAAATCAGGTACACTTAAACCACCTTCCTCTGACTTTTTTTTTCATTAGTTCCCTTGCAATTCTCGACCTTTTATTCTTCCATATGAATTTTGTTGTTATTTTTTCTAGGTCATTAAAATAGTTTCTTGGGAGTCTGATTGGTATAGCACTAAATAAATAGATTAGTTTGGGGAGTATTGTCATCTTTATTATATTCGCTCTGCCTATCCAAGAACATTGAATGTTTTTCCAATTATTTAAATCTGACTTTATTTTTGTGGCAAGTGTTTTGTAATTTTGCTCATATAATTCCTGACTCTCCTTTGGTAGATATATTCCCAAATATTTGATACTATTGACTGTTATTTTGAATGGAATTTCTCTTTGTATCTCTTGCTGTTGGATTGTGTTGGTAATGTATAAAAATCCTGAGGATTTATGTGTATTTATTTTGTATCCTGCGACTTTGCTAAAATTCTGAATTATTTCTAATAGCTTTTTAGCAGAGTCTTTGGGGTTCTCTAAGTATACCATCATGTCATCTGCGAAAAGTGACAATTTGATTTCTTCATTTCCTACTCTAATTCCTTGGATCTCTTTCTCGGCTCTTATTGCCAAGGCTAGAGTTTCTAGTACTATATTGAATAGTAATGGTGATAGTGGGCAACCTTGTTTCACTCCTGATCTTACAGGGAAAGGTTCTAGTTTATCACCATTACATATGATGTTTACTGAAGGTTTTAAATATATGCTCCTTATTATTTTAAGGAATAGTCCATTTATTCCTATACTCTCAAGCGTTTTTAGTAGGAATGGATGTTGGATTTTATCAAATGCCTTTTCTGCATCTATTGAGATGATCATATGGTTTTTATTAATTTGATTATTAATATGGTCAATTATACTAATAGTTTTCCTAATATTAAACCAGCCCTGCATTCCGGGTATAAATCCCACTTGGTCATAGTGTATTATCCTGGGGATGATTTTCTGAAGTCTATTTGCTAATATCTTATTTAATATTTTAGCATCAATATTCATTAAGGAAATTGGTCTATAGTTTTCTTTCTCAGTTTTCGATCTACCTGGTTTAGGTATCAGTACCATGTCTGTGCCATAGAAGGAATTTGGTAGGACTCCTTCAATCCCTATTTTTTCAAATAGTTTACATAGCATTGGAGTTAGTTGTTCTTTAAATGTTTGGTAGAATTCACCTGTAAATCCATCTGGTCCTGGGGAATTTTTCTTAGGAAGTTGGTTAATAGCTTGGTCTATTTCTTTTTCTGAGATGGGACTATTTAGACTACTTACTTCTTCCTCTGTTAATCTGGGCAAGCTATATTTTTGAAGGTATTCTTCCATTTCATTTAAGTTATCGAATTTATCGGCATAAAGTTGAGCAAAGTAGCTCCTAACTATTGTTCTAATTTCCTCTTCATTAGTGGTGAGTTCACCCTTTTCATTTTCAAGACTATCAATTTGCTTTTTCTCTTTCCTTTTTTTAATCAGGTTTACTAAGGGTTTGTCTATTTTGTTGGTTTTTTCATAAAACCAACTCTTAGTTTTATTAATTAATTCAATAGTTTTTTTACTTTCAATTTTATTAATCTCACCTTTTATTTTTTGAATTTCAAGTTTTGTGTTTGTCTGGGGGTTTTTAATTTGTTCCTTTTCTTGCAATTTTAGTTGTAAACCCAATTCGTTGGCCCTCTCTTTCTCTATTTTATGCAAGTAGGCCTGTAGAGATATAAAACTTCCCCTAATTACTGCTTTGGCTGTATCCCACACATTTTGGTATGATGTCTCATTATTGTCATTTTCTTGGGTGAAGTTATTAATTATGTCTATGATTTGCTGTTTTACCCAATCATTCTTTAGTATAAGATTATTTAGTTTCCAATTATTTTTTGGTCTATTTTCCCCTGGCTTTTTATTAAATGTTATTTTGATTGCATTATGGTCTGAAAAGGATGCATTTACTATTTCTGCCTTACTGCATTTGATTTTGAGGTTTTTATGCCCTAGTATATGATCAATTTTTGTATAGGTTCCATGGACTGCTGAGAAGAAAGTATATTCCTTTCTGTCTCCATTTAGCTTTCGCCAAAAATCTATCATATCAAACTTTTCTAGTATTCTATTTACCTCTTTGACTTCTTTCTTATTTATTTTGTGGTTTGATTTATCTAATTCTGAGAGTGCAAGGTTGAGATCTCCCGCTATTATAGTTTTGCTATCTATTTCCTCTTGCAGCTCTCTTAATTTCTCTTTTAAGAATTTAGATGCTGCACCACTTGGTGCATACATGTTTAATATTGATACTGCTTCACTATTGATGCTTCCCTTTAGCAGGATATAATGCCCTTCCTTATCTCTTTTAATTAGATCAATTTTTGTTTTTTTTTTGATCTGAGATGAGGATGGCTACTCCTGCTTTTTTGGTTTTGCCTGAAGCATAATAGATTCTGCTCCACCCTTTTACTTTTAGTTTGAATGTCTCATCCTGTTTCAGGTGTGTTTCCTGTAAACAACATATAGTAGGATTCTGACTTTTAATCCAGTCTGCTAACTGCTTCCTCTTTATGAGGCAGTTTGCCCCATTCACATTTATGGTTAGAAGGACTAATTCTATATTGCTTGCCATCCTATTAACCCCTGCTTATGCTTTTCCCCTTTCCTTCCCTTTTACCCTCCTATCCAGTATTAAACTGGTAAACACCACTTGCTTTTCACAGCCCTCCCTTTTTAGGATCCCTCCCCCACCTTAAAGATCCTCCCCTTATTTTACCCCTTTTCCTCGAAATTACTGTATTCCCTTCCCCTTAGCTTACTCCTTCCCTTTCACTTTTCAATGAAGTGGAAGAAGTTTCACCATAAATCAAATATGTCTATTGATACACGCTATGTTCATCTCCCTCCTTTCTTTCTCTCAGATATAATAGGTTACCTTTGCCTCTTCATGAGATGTAGTACCACCACTTTATACTTTTTTATGATATAATCTCCTTTCCACCTCTAGTTTCTAAGACAAATTGTACATATGTTCTTTACATATTTTTTTGACAGAAGTATAGTTCTCAAGATTTCTTTTTACCTTTTTTAGAAGTCTCTTGAGTTCTGTATTTGAAGATCAAACCTTTTATGTAGGTCTGGTTTTTTCATCAAAAATAGATGGAATTCATTTATTTCGTTAAATGTCCATCTTCTTCCCTGGACAACGATGCTCATTCTTGCTGGGTAAGTTATTCTTGGCTGCATACCAAGTTCCTTAGCCTTTCGGAATATCATGTTCCAGGCCCTGCGTTCTTTTAATGTGGACGCTGCTAGATCCTGTGTTATCCGTATTGTGGATCCTCCATATCTGAATTGTTTTTTTCTAGCAGCTTCCAATATCTTTTCCTTTGTCTGATGGTTCTTGAACTTGGCCACTATATTTCTTGGCGTTTTGATTTTAGGGTCCCTTTCAGTAGGTGATCGATGAATTTTTTCAATGTCTATTTTACCCTCTGTTTCCAAAACGTCTGGGCAGTTCTCTTTGATAATTTCCTTGAAAATGGTGTCCAAGCTCTATTTTTCCTCCCATTTTTCAGGGAGTCCGATTATTCTCAAATTGTCTCTCCTGGATCTGTTTTCCAGGTCTGTTGTCTTTCTGGTAAGGTACTTGACAGTCTTTTCAATTGTTTCATTTCTCTGGTTTTGCTTGACTCCCTCTTGGTTTCTCCTTGAGTCATTCATTTCTACTTGTTCCAGTCTAATTTTCAATGATGTATTTTCTTCACTCACTTTTTTTATATCTCTTTGTAATTGTCCAATTGAGTTTTTATCTTCTATGGAATTTTTTTCCATTTTATCCATTTTATTTTTTAGAGAGCTGATTTCTTTTTCCAGCTCTCTAATCCTGTTTTTCTTGGAGTTGTTTACCTTTTCCAGCTCACTAATCCTGTTTTCCTTGGAGTTGTTTACCTTTTCCAGCTCACTAATCTTGTTTCTCAATGATTTGATTTCTTTGTCCACTCTGTCTTTGAATGCATGGGATGACTTCTCCAGGCTCTCTTGCCAAGCTTCCCTTTCCTTTTCCCATTTCTCTTCCAGCTCTCTTGTGAGAGCCTTTTTGATTTCCTCTATGAGGTTCTTTTGTATTGAGGAGCAGCTTATATCCCTCCCAGGGGATACATCTGGGGACAGTCTGTTCCTAGTCTCCTCAGCATTTGAAGTCTGCTCCCTCTCCACACAGAAGCTGTCAATGGTTAGAGCCCTTTTGAATTTTTTGTTCATTTTGTCAGAGTAGGAATCAAAGAAAACAAACTGACAAGAGAAACAATTGGTCTGTTTTGGGGCGGATGGGTCTGGATGGTATTAATGGGCTTCCTCTACAGACTGGGGGTAGGGCAGTAGAGAGCCACTAACAGAACAGCAATGACTGTACTGAGTCTGCGCTCTGAGGCTCTGAGAACGCACCGAGTCAGTCCAGGTGGGGTTTGGGGGTGGCCGGGCTCTGAGAAACGCTGGCTTTCTGGGGTTTTAGTCTTCACCTCCGGTGTTTACACCCTCTCTGCTGCTCCTGGCTTGCTGCCAAGACGGAGCATCCACACTGGGGCAAAAGCCCTTTCACAGAAACGGCAGAGATCGCACCCCTCCCCCTCGGGTCTGAGCTGTGTGAGCTGCCTTTCTTGCTCTGGCTGTCTGCCCTCAGTCTGGGCCCAGTCTGATTGACCCTCCCCCGAGCAAACACAGACCTTTTCTGGCGACTTTCAAGGATGTCTTCTCTTGGTGATTATTTGTGGATTTCTTTCTGGGTCAAGCATTAAGTCAGAGGCTTGTCATGAAGTAAGTTCTGAGAGAAAACGAGGAGCTCAAGCAGCTGTCTGCCTCCACGCCGCCATCTTGGCCGGAAGTCTGCTATTTTCTTACAATGTTGATTTCTGACAAAACTTCTGGAAACCATCCTTCTACCCATCCTGTCTCTTTCCTCCCTAACCTGACCTAATTTGAAGTATCTAGAAATGAAAAATATTGCAGCAAATATAAGTGAATTCCTACTACCCTCTTTGATACAAGCTGTGGTGTTATATGAAATCAAATACTATTTTGATTCTCAGATTCCTAATTTGTAAAATAGAGACCATAGTAACTGTAGCTCCTTCATCACAGGGTTATTTTGAAGCTGAAAAAAAATATGTGTGAAAATCTAGGTAATGTTTAGTCACATATAAATCTCAGTTATTGTCATTTTATTCTTTTATCTTTTTTGATATAGTTCATATAGAAATGGCCCTGACCTAAATCAGTATATTCCTCTTATTCTTTTATATTTAACATTCAGGATATCATTACACAGTGTGTTAGATGTCTATATTTTGTAGTGAGTAAAAGCCTACTTTCCATAGACTCAAAAAAAAAAATCTTTGAAACAAGGATATTATGCATGTTACACAGGTTGTACATATTTTTGTGACTTCCAGTACTAGATCTCTATATTTTTAAAGCTTTAAATTCAATGTTGTTTGTTGCTTATAAGTATTTACCATATTACTATGAATTAAAATTATTTTTCTTCTGAATATTAATCATTCCTGAATATGTTATAAAAGCCCAATGCTCTGTACATATTGATAAGCTTAGTGATTTTCCAAAGTATTTCACTGTGACATTCAGTAAGATATTAAATGATTTGTCAAGATTCACACAGGTACTAAGTGTACAAGGTAATATTTTTAATTAAAGATTTTTATTTGCAAAATATATGCATGGGTAATTTTCCAACATTAACCCTTGCAAAGCCTTCTGTTCCAAATTATCCCCTCCTTCTCCCCACGCCCTCCCTGAGATGGCAGGTCATTATTTAACAATATATGTTAAATGTGTTAAAATATATGTTAAATCCAAAATATCTCAACATATTTATACTGTTATTTTTGCTGCACAAGAAAAATCAGATAAATAAGGGGGAAAAACTGGGAAATAAAACAAAATGCAAGCAAACAACAACAGAAAGAGTGACAATGCTATGTTGTGCTCCATATTCAGTTCTACAGTTCTCTCTTTGGGTGGAGATGGTTCTCTTCATCACTGAAAATTGGAATTGATTTGAATCATCTCATTTTTGAAGAAAGTCACATAGATCAGAATTGATCATCAAATAATCTTGTTGTTGAAGTGCATAATGATCTCCTGTTTCTGCTCATTTCACTTAGCTATCAGTTCATGTAAGTCTCTCCAGGCATCTCTGAAATCATACTGCTGGTCATTTCTTGCAGAACAATAATATTCCATAACATTCATATACCATAACTTATTCAGCCATTCTCTAATTGGTGTTCATTAAGGTAGTATTTGAATATAGATATTCATTTTGCTATTTACTACATCAAATTAGAAGAACAAGGAAAGAAATGCTTTCTACAACCATGATCAAGAAAGTATTTATGACCAATTTATATTAAGAAACAAAGAAAAGATAAAAAAAATTTTGTAATCAAAATTTCCCCTTTATCATCTTTGTACTCTTGATCTCTCCCCATATATGTGAATCAAAATACTTTCTTCATTTTTCTTTGAAATGCTTTATAATTTGAATTTTTACAGTTTTATTTATACATA
Organism: Sminthopsis crassicaudata; assembly: GCF_048593235.1. Classification (NCBI taxonomy): domain Eukaryota; kingdom Metazoa; phylum Chordata; class Mammalia; order Dasyuromorphia; family Dasyuridae; genus Sminthopsis; species Sminthopsis crassicaudata. The sequence goes on from NC_133619.1 coordinate 414,065,751, forward strand.
TACAGTTTATTTTGCTATATGATATAAGGTGTTTATAAATTTCTTCCAGAATGTTTTTCAGTTTTTCTAGCATTTTTTGAGCATCATAAATTGACTTTCATTACTTAAGTTCAATAAGTGGTTATGAGGGATGGAATGACACATAGAGAACAAAGAGTCAAAGATGGAAGGGGAGAAGGCAGAACATAGAGAGACCAAAACCTCTCTTCTGTGTCTGCTCTAGACAATGTTGATCCTGATTTCAGAATAAGGCACACAATGAAGCACATTATAAGATAGAGTTCCAAGGTGTACACTTTTAGAAAAATATCAAGGACTGACCAAAGTTACACATCCAATCAAAGGCAGGAACTGGAATTCTGCTTGGATCGGTAGAATTGCTTTCTTTTACAAATTTTAACATAGGCATTTGATAAAACCTATTGCATGCACTTCAGCTGTTATGAAAAATTTTTGTGTTAAAGCTCTAAAGAATATTTTCTTTGGGGTGGAGCCAAGATGGTGGAGATGACACACGTTTCTTTTTGACCTTCTTTACAACCCTCACAATAATGATAAAATCTAGCACAGGACAAGCAGAACTCACAAATATTGGGAGTCCAATAAATTATTAGCAGAAGATAATTTCAAAGATCGAAAAAAAAAAGAGGTCTGTTTCAATTGGAAACAGGAGGAGGCAGCCAGGGCAACCAGTACAAACACCAGGGTAGACAGCTCAGAATCCTGGGACAGAAAATTTATGGTGGAAAAATGACTAGAAAAGTTCTGTTTCAATCAGAAATGGGAAAGAGGCAAAGAAGTACAAGCATCTGACTACAACAAACACCAGGGCACACAACAGAAAGCCCCAGGGAATTGCTGACAACTCCACATGACAGATCCAGCATCAGGAGTGAATCAGCACTGAACCAGCATAGCTGTGATGGCTGGGAAAACCTCTTCTGCCCTAAAGGCATACCTTAACTTAACTTTAAAAAATAAGTAAAAAAGGAAAGAGGACTCTAACAATTGACAGCTTTTATGGTGAAAGAGAAGAACAGATTTCAGACCCTGGGGATACTAAAGGAAGATTGTCTCCAGATGAAGTTCCAAAAGGTGAAATAACCTGGTCATCATACAAGGTTCTTCTAGAAAAACTTAAAAAGGATCTTAAAAGCAATTTAGAAGAAAAATGGGGAAAGGAAATGAAAGCCTTGCAAGAGAATTTGGAAAAAACAACATAAAATAGACATAGTTAAATGAAAAAAGCATAAAACTCATTTAGACAGATATAGATAGATTTGAAAAAGTGGAAAAAGAAAGCAACTCCCAGAAAAACAGAATTTGTGAAACAGAAAAGAAAATAATTTTGTAAATAACAAAATTTGTGAAATGGGAAAAAATAACTTCTTAAAAAACAGAATTTGTGAAATGCAAAAAAAAAAAAAAAAAAATCCATAGAACAAAACAACTCATTCAAAAATTCAATTGGAAAAATACAAAAGAAGTAAAAAAAAAGTAAATGAAGAAAATAGCACATTAAAATTCAGAATTGAGCAAATAGAAACAAATGACTCAATAAGGCAACAAGAATCAGCCAAGCAAAAAGAAAAAGAAAAAAATAAAAAAACAATGTTAAATACCTAATGCAGAAAACAACTGATCTAGGAGAAACAGATTTAGGAGAGACAATCTAAGGATTAATGGACTCCCTGAAATTCATCATGAAAAAAAGAAAAGCATAAACATTATTTTTCAGGAAATAATCAAAGAGAAATGCCCAGTATATGAATATTATGGAATATTATTGTTCTGTAAGAAATGACCAACAGGATGATTTCAGAAAGGCCTGGAGAGACTTACATGAACTGATGCTGAGTGAAATGAGCAGGACTAGGAGTTCATTATATACTTCAACAACAATACTATATGATGATCAATTCTGATGGATGTGGCCATCTTCAACAATGAGATGAACCAAATCAATTCCAATAGAGCAGTAATGAACTGAATCAGCTACACCCAGTGAAAGAACTCTGGAAATGACTATGAACCACTACAAAGAATTCCCAATCCCTCTATTTTTATCTGCCTGCATTTTTGATTTCCTTCACAGCCTAATTGTCCACTACTTCAAACGCTGGTTCTTTTTGTACAGCAAAACAACTGTTTGGACATGTATACATACATTGTATTTAATTTATACTTTAACATATTTAACATGTATTGGTAAACCTGCCATCTGCTGGGGGGAGGGCAGGGAGGGAGAAGGAGGGGAAAATTAGAACAAAGGTTTGGCAGCTGTTGATGTTGTAAAATTACCCATGCATATATCTGGTAAATAAAAACTATTAAAAAAGAGAGAGAGAGAGAAATGCCCAGATATCATAGAATCAGAAGATAAAATAGACATTGAAAGAATTCATCGATCACCTACAGAAAGATATCACAAAATTAAAACTCCAAGAGATGTTGTGGCTAAATTCTAGTAATATAAGCACAGAGAAGCCACAATAAGAATCACTCAGGATCTAGAATTTTCCACATTAAAATATCAAAGAGCCTGGAATCTGATAGTCTGAAATGCAAAGGAACTTGAAATACAGCCAAGAATAACTTACCCAGCCAAAGTGAGCATGTTCTTCCAGGGAAGAGGATGAACATTCAATGAAATAGGTGAATTCCATTTATTTCTGACAAAAAACAAAACAAACAAACAAACAAAAAAAAAAAAAACAGAGCTAAACAAATGCATTGGCCTCCAAATATAGGATACAAAAAGCATAAAAAGGTAAAAAGAACTCTTGTTATGAGTATACATAAGGAACACATGTATAATGTGGCTTACTGTTATAATATAAAAAAGGATCTAGAGGTGGAAAGGAAATTATACCAGAAAAAGGGAAAAGTGGAGGTGCTACATCTTACAAAGAGGTAAAGGAAACCTAGTATATCTGAGGGAATGAAAGGAAGGGCATGATCATAGTGTGAATCTTATTCTCATCAGAATTGGCTCAAAGAGAAAATAAAAGACATATTCAGTTTAGAGAGAAACTTCTCCCACCTCATTGAAAAGTGGGAGTGGAAAAATGAAAAGGGAAGGGGAAGGATAAATAGAAGGGAATACAGAAATTGAAGGGGAATGTTTAAGAAAAGGGGAGGTACTCTAAAGGGGAGGGAAGGATACTAAAAAGGGAGGGCTGTACAAGGCAAGTGGTGCTCAAAAGTTTAATACTAGGGAGGGGGGTAAAGAGAAAAGGAAAGAGAAAAACATACTCTGGGGTTAACAAAATGGCAGGAAATAGAGAATTAATAATTTTAATGATAAATGTGAATGGAGTAAACTCCCACATAAAGCAGAGGCAGATACCAGACTGGATTAAAAGTCAGAATTCTACAATATTTTGTTTGCAGGAAACACACTTAAAGCATAGTGATACATACTGAGTAAAAGTAAAAGGCTGGAGCAGAATCTACTATTTTCTGGTGAAGTCAAAAAAGCAGGAATAGCCATCCTGATCTCAGATCAAGCAAAACCAAAAACTGGTCTAATTAATATAAGGAAGGGCTCTATATCTTGCTAAAGGGCAGCATAGATAATGAAGCAATATCAATATTAAACATATAAGCACCAAGTGGTATAACACGAAAATTCCTAAAGGATAAGTGAATAGAGCTGCAAGAAGAAATAGACAACAAAACAATAATAGTGGGAAATCTCAACCTTGTACTCTTAGAACTAGATAAATCAAACCACAAATAAATAAAATGAAGTTAGAACACTAAAAAAGTTAGGTATGATAGATCTTTGGAGAAAACTAAATGAAGAAAGAAAGGAGTACACATTTTTGTCAGCAGTTCATGGAAATTGTGCAAAAACTGAGCATATATTAGAACATAGAGACCCCAAATTCAAATGCAGAAAGGCAAAAATAGTAAATGCATCCTTTTTGGATCATGATGCAATAAAAATTATATTCAATAAAACGCTATTGGAACCTAAATAAGCTCATCCTAAAGAATCATAGACATAATTAATAATTTCACCCAAGAGAATGACAATAATAAGATGACATACCAAAATTTGTGGGATACAGCCAAAACAGTAATAAGAGGAAATTTTATATCTCTAGAGGCTTACTTGAATAACATAGAGAAAGAGAAGATCAATGATTTGGGCTTGCAAATTAAAAAATGAGAAAAAACAGCCAATTAAAACCCCCAATCAAATAATAAACTTAAAGTTCTAAAATTAAAAGGAGAAATTAATAAACTTGAAAGTAAAAAAACAACTATTGAATTAATAAATAAAATTAAGAGTTAGTTTTATGAAAAAACCAACAAAGTAATTATACCTTTAATACATTTGATTAGAAAAAGGAAAGAGGAAAATCAAATTGTCAGTCTTAAAAATGAAAAGGGAGAACTCTCCATTAATGAAGAGAATTAGATCAATGATCAGGAGCTACTTTGCCCAATTTTAAGTCAATAAATTTCATAACCAATGTAAAATGGTTGACTACTTTAAAAATATAGGCTGCCCAGAAATAGTCCCATTGAAAATCAGAAATACAAACAAACTATTAATCAACTCCCTAAGAAAATTTCCCAGGACCAGATGGATTTACATGTGAATTCTACCAAATATTTAAAGAACAATTAACTCCAGTGCTATATAAACTATTTGAAAAAATAGGGAATGAAGGACTCCTACCAAATTACTTTTTATGAAACAGATATGATACTGATAGCTAAACCAGTTAGTTTGAAAACAGAGAAAGAAAATTATAGACCAATCTCTCTAAAGAATATTGATGCTGAAACCTTCAATAAAATATTAGCAAAAGGACAGAAACTCATTGCTAGGATAATACACCATGGCCAAGTACGATTTATACCAGGAATGCAGGGCTGGTTCAATATTAGGAAAATTATTAGCATAATTGAGTATATCAATAATAAAATTTAAAAAAATGATACAGAAAAATCATTTGATAAAATCCAACACCCAGTCCTATTAAAAACACGTGAGAGTACAGAAATGAATATACTTTTCCTTAAAAAAAGTCAGTAGCATCTATTTAAAACCATCAGTAAGCATCATATGTAATGGTGATAAACTGGAACCATTCCCAATAAAATCAGGAGTGAAACAAGGTTGCCCACTATCACTATTACTATTCAATATTGTGTTAGAAATGCTAGCATTGGCAATAAGAGATGAAAAAGAGATTAAAGGAATTAGAATAGGTAATGAGGAAACTAAATTATCACTCTTTACAGAAGATATGATGGTATACTAACATAACCCCAAAGATTCTACTAAAAAGCTATATGAATTAATCCATAATGTTAGCAAAGTTGCAGGATACAAAATAAATCTACATACACCCTACGTCACTAATAACATCCAATAGCAAGAGATGCAAAGAGAAATTCCATTTAAAATACATGTTTATAGTATAAAATATTTGGGAATCTATCTGCCAAGGGCAAGTCAGAAACTATATGAGCAAAACTAGAAAACACTTCCCACAAAAATAAAGTCAGATAAAACAATTGTAAAAATATTAAATACTCTTGGATAGGTCAAGCAAATATAATAAAGATGATAATACTACCTAATCTATTTATTTAGTGTTATACCAATTAGACTCCCAAGAAACTATCATATCGACATAGAAAAATAACAACAAAATTCATCTGGAAGAAGAAAAGATGTAGAATCTCAAGGGAACTAATGAAAAACAAAAGAAAAAACATCAAATGAAGGTGGCCTAGCTGTAACTGATTTAAGTCTATATTATAAAGCAGTGGTCACCAAAACCATTTGGTATTGGCTACAAAATAGACTATTTGATCAGTCAATACCTATAGCAATCTAGTGTTTAACAAAACCAAAGATGCCAACTTTTGGGATAAGAATTCACTGTTTGACAAAAGCTTCTATGAAATTAAAAATAATATGGCAGAAACTAGGCATTGACCCACACTTAACAGTGTACACTAAGATAAGATCGAAATGTGTTCATGACCTAGGCATAAAGAATGAGATTATAAATAAATTAGAAGAACATAAGATAGTTTACTTTTCAGACCTGTGGAGGAGAAAGGAATTTGTGACCAAAGAAGAATTAGAGATCATTATTGATAGCAAAATAGAAATTTTTGATCATATCAAGTCAAAAAGCTTTTGTACAAACAAAACTAAGGCAGATAAGATTAAACAGTAAACAATAACCTGGGAAAACATCTTTACAGTTAAAGGTTCTGATAAAGGCATCATTTCCAAAATATATTGAGAATTGACTCAAATTTATAAGAAATCAACCCATTCTCCAATTGAAAAATGGTCAAAGGATATGAACAGATAATTTTCATATGATGAAATTGAAACTATTTGTATCCATTAGAAAAGGTGTTCCAAATCATTATTGATCAAAGAAATGCAAATTAAGAAAACTCTGAGATACCACTACACACCTGTCAGATTGGCTAAGATGACAGGAAAAGATAATGAGGAATGTTGGAAGGGATATGTATAAATAGTATAGATATGTGTATAAATAGTATAAATATGTGTACATATATTGTATTTAACATATACTTTAACATATTTAATATGTATGGGACTATTTGCCACCTATGGGAGGGGGTGGAGGGAAGGGGGAAAAAGTTGGAACAAAAGTGTTTGCAAGGATCAGTGTTGAAAAATTACCCATGCTTATGTTTTGTCAATTAAAAAGCTATAATAAAATATATATTTTCTTTGCTCCTCTAACTTCTTTTATTTTCCTTCTAGTTTCTTTAAATAAGCAATTTTTTTTTCTATTTTGTGACCAATAATGACCTCTAGTTCTTCTTTGGTCATGAATTCCTTCCTTTTCCACAGGTCTGAGAGATAAACTATCCTATGCTCTTCTAATTCATTTATCATTTCATCCTTTATGCCTAGGTCATGAACCCATTTTGACCTGAGCTTGGTATATGGTTTTAAGTGTAGATCAATGCCTAGTTTTTGCCATACTAGTTTCCAATTTTCCCAGCAATTTTTGTCAAACAGTGAGTTCTCATCCCACAAGCTGGGGTCTTTGGGTTTGTCAAACACTAGATTACTGAAGTTATTGGCTGTTTTTTCCTTTGACCCTAACCTATTCCACTGATCAACGAGTCTATTTCTTAGCGGTTTTGGTAACCGCTGCTTTATAATATAATTTTAGATCTGGTACAGCTAGGCCACCTTCATTTGTTTTTTGTTTTTTGTTGTTTTTTGTTTTGTTTTGTTTTGTTTTGTTTTTTCGATTAATTCCCTTGAAATTCTTGACCTTTTGTTTTTCCTTGCGAATTTTGTTGTTATTTTTTCTAGGTCATTAAAATAGTTTTTTTGATTTATGTGGGTTTATTTTGTATCCTATAGAAGTGCTCTTTAAACTTTTTTCCATTTGCAATCCCTTTTAATCCAATAAATCGGTACACCTCTCTGAGTGTATAGTTATATTAAATAGGTATGCAAATAAAATATTTATTCATAATAAATCAAAATTTTATCTCCACATTCAAATACTTTTTTTTTTAAGATTTTGGGTATTAATCTTCCTAACTGGCCATTTCTTATTGATAAAGCATGAATATTGAATTCCATTGCTACTGGTTATTGTCTAGTTTATCTCATTAATCCACCACTTCCCATTTTTAACCAATATCAGTTGAATTTGACGGCTGTGGCTTTATGATGTTGTTTGATATCTAAAAGTCCTATTCCCCCCATCCATATCTTTTTTTTTTCTTCTCATTTTTCTTATTATCACTTATTATCATCTTTGGTTTTGTTTTCCCAAAGGTATTATATTATTTATTAAATACTCTAAAATTTCACTTTGATCCTTTGATAGGCATAGTACTATAACTATAACTGAACATTATTTTGACTATTGTTATTATATGGTCATGGCATAGTAATGAATACCAAATATTCATCCAGTGATTAAATGTTTTATTTATTTCTTTAAAGAGCCCATCGGAATTAAATCTATACAAAACTTTTGCACACTCTGCTACATTAATCCTCATTTAATTTATAATTTGCTAAGTTATTTGGAATGGGATTTCTCTTTTTGTTGTCACCAATTGAATTATGGATTATATAGAAATCAAGTTAATTTTCTGAGTGTTATATCTATCCTATAAATTTGTTGGAGGTAATAATTTCTCATTTGATATCTTCAATGATTCCATACCATTTTGTAATAAAATTGTATCTTCTTCTTTTTTTTTTTTTTTTTAGCATTTCAAGAATCCATCAAATAATAGTGTAGAAAGTGAGCCTCCTGATTTTAGTCCTGCATTTTTAAGATAAATGTTCTGGTATATCCTTATTGCACATAAGATTTCCTTTTTTTTGTTTCTTTGTTTAAAAAATTGATTCAATATTCTATTTCCTCAGTTACATATAAATATAATTTTACATTCATTTTTGAAACGTTTTCTCCCTTCTTCCCTCCCGACAAATCCTTACTGAGAAAAAAAATTCATACAGATTAGTGATATGTAAATATGTACTCATATTTTTCATGTAGTAATGAAAATGTATTTACGTGTTAGTAAAAAAATACTCAAGAAAAATAAAGTTAAAAAATGTTTCAAGCTGTATAAAGATGCCATTTGTTCTTTGGTTTCCTTGGATCACTGCATTTCTGAGAAAAACTAAGTCAATCAAAGCTAATCAAATTTTACATTATGATTATTACTTTAAATACAGTACATTTCACTTTGTATCAAATTATGGAGGTTTTTCCAGTTATTTTTTCCTCTGAAAGCATCTTCTTTATCATTTTTTTTTTATCATAGCACTATTACACTACAATTACATGCAACAACTTATTCAGCCATTGCCCAATTAATGGATAACTGCTCAATTTCCAACTATTTGCCACCACTAAAAGATCTGCTTTACTTATTTTTGTCCTTTTTTTTTTAATCCCTTTGGGATATATACTTAGTAGTAGTATTGGTAGGTCAAAGGCTATGCATTGTTTTATATCCTTTTGGGCATAATTCCAAATTTCTCTGCAGAATGGTTGAAGCAATTCACAATTCCACCAAGAGTCCAATAATGAATTAATGCATTGACATTTGTTACTTTCCTTTTCTTTGCTATTAGTCAATCTTGTAGATATGAGGTAGTACCACAGAAATGTTTTCATTTGCATTTTTCCAATCAATAGTGAGTTAAAGTATTTTATATTAATTTAGATAGCTTTAATTCATTTGAAAACTGTTCACATCTTTTGATCATTTATCAATTGGGGAATGACTCTCATTTATAAATTTAATTCAATTATCTATATTTTTGATAAACACTTGATTCAATTTTTTTACCACAATTACCATTGCCAACTCTATTTGCCACCATGTATCCTATTTTTGCTATCTTTTTAAAAAATATTTTAATAGTTTTTTATTTACCACATATGTGCATGGGTAATTTTACAACACTGACAATTGCCACACATTTTGTTCTAATTTTTCCCCTCCCCCCCAAGATGGCAGGTTGACCAATACATGTTAAATAAATATGTTAAAGTATAAATTAAAAACAATATATGTATACATGTCCAAACAGTTGTTTTGCTGTACAAAAAGAATCAGACTTTGAAATAGTGTACAATTGACCTGTGAAGGAAATCCAAAATGCAGGTGGACAAAATTAGAGGGATAGGAAATTCTATGTAGTGGTTCATAATCATCTCCTAGAGTTCTTTTGCTGGGTGTAGCTGGTTCAGTGCATTACTGCTCTCTATTGGAACTGATTTGGTTCATCTTAATGTTGAAAATGGCCACATTCATCAGAATAGATCATCATATAGTATTGTTGTTGAAGTATACAAAGATTTCCTGGTCCTGCTCATTTCACTCAGCATCAGTTCATGTAAGTCTCTCCAGGCCTTTCTGAAATCATCCTGTTGGTCATTTCTTACAGAATAATAATATTCCATAATATTCATATACCACAATTTATTCAGCCAATTTCCAATTGATGGACATCCATGTAGTTTCCAGTTTCTGGCCACCACAAAGAGGGCTGCCACAAGCATTCTTGCACATACAGGTACCTTTCCCTTCTTTAAGATCTATTTGGGATACAAACCCCATAGCAACACTGCTGGATCAAAGGGTATGCACAGTTTGATAACTTTTTGGGCATAGTTCCAAATTGCTATCCAGAATGGCTGGATGTATTCACAATTCCGCCAACAATGTATCAGTGTCCCAGTTTTCCCACATCCCCTCCAACATTCATCATTATTTGTTCCTGTCATCTTAGCCAATCTTGCAGGTATATCATGGTATCTCAGTGTTGTCTTAATTTGCATTTCTCTGATTAATAATGACTTGGAGGATCTTTTCATATGACTAGAAATAATTTCAATTTTTTCATCTGAGAATTGTCTGTTCATATCCTTTGACCAATTATCAATTGGAGATTGGCTTGATGTCTTATAAATTAGAGTCAATTCTCTATATATTTTGGAAATGAGGCCTTTATGGGAGCCTTTCACTGTAAAAATGTTTTCCCAGTTTATTGTTTTCTTTCTAATTTTATCTGCATTAGTTTTATTTGTACAAAAACTTTTCAATTTGATATAATCAAAGTTTTCTACTTTGTGATCAATAATGATCTCTAGTTCTTCTTTGGACATAAATTCATTCCTCTTCCCCAGGTCTGAGAGGTAAACTATCTTATGTTCCTCCACTTTATTTATAATTTCATTCTTTATTCCTAGGTCATGAACCCATTTTGACCTGACCTTGGTGTACTATGTTATGTGTGGGTCAATGCCTAGTTTCTGCCATATTAATTTCTAATTTTCCCAGAAATTTTTGGCAAACATTGAATTCTTATCCCAAAGGCTGGGGTCTTTGGGTTTGTCAAACACTAAGTTATTAGAGTTATTGATTATTTTGTCCTTTGGACCTAACCTATTCCACTGATCAACTATTCTTGGCCTACACCAAATGGTTTTGGTAACTGCTGCTTTATAATATAATTTTAGATCTGATACAGCTAGGCCACCATCATTTGATTTTTTTTCATTAATTCCCTTGAAATTCTTGACCTTTTTTTTTTCCATTTGATCTTTGTTGTTATTTTTTCTAGGTCACTAAAATAGTTTTTTGGAAGTCTGATTGGTATAGCTCTAAATAAATAGGTTAATTTAGGTAGTATTGTCATCTTTATAATATTTGCTTGCCCTATCCAAGAGCATTTAATATTTTTTTCCAATTGATTAGATAAGATTTAATTTATGTGGAAAGTTTTTGTAGTTTTGCTCATATAGATTCTGATTTTCCTTTGGCAGAAAGATTCCTAAATATTTTATACTATTAGTAGTTACTTTAAGTGGGAATTTCTCTTTGTAACTCTAACTGTTGGATTTTGTTAGTTGAGAGTATAAAGTATTTGGGAATCCATCTACGAAAGAATAGTCAGGAATTATATGAGAAAAATTACAAAACACTTGCCACAAAAATAAAGTCAGATTTAAATAATTGGAAAGACATTCAGTGCTCTTGGATAGGCCGAGCGAATATAATGAAGATGACAATACTCCCCAAACTAGTCTATTTATTTAGTGCTATACCAATCAGACTCCCAAGAAACTATTTTAATGACCTAGAAAAAATAACAACAAAATTCATATGGAAGAATGAAAGGTCGAGAATTTCAAGGGAACTAATGAAAAAAAAAAAAAAAAAAAAAAAAAAAACAACTCAGAGGAAGGTGGTCTAAGTGTACCTGATCTAAAGCTATATTATATAGCAGCAGTCACCAAAACCATTTGGTATTGGCTAAGAAATAGACCGGTAGATCAGTGGAACAGAATAGATACAAAGGACAAAAAAGGGTACATCTATAGCAATCTAAACTTTGACAAACCCAAAGATACCAACATTAGGGAAAAAAGTCATTATTTGGAAAAAACTGTTGGGAAAACTGGAAATTAGTATGGCAGAAATTAGATATGGATCCACACTTAACACCATATCCCAAGATAAGATCAAAATGGGTCCATGACTTAGGCATAAAGAATGAGATCATAAATAGATTAGAGGAACAGAGAATAGTCTACCTCTCAGACCTGTGGAGGAGGAAGGAATTTATGGCCAGAGGAGAATTAGAGATCATTATTGATCACAAAATAGAAGATTTTGATTACATCAAACTAAGCCGTACTGTGAAAAAAATTCTAAATAAAATTTAAAAAAAGAGGTGATTGGTAGATTTTTCAATTTTCAATTTCTAGTTTGTCCTCTGATTCTATAATATCAGGGTGGTTTTTCTTAATTATGTCTTAAAATATGATGTCTAGACATTTTTACTTTTTATCATGGCTTTTCAGGTAGTATGATGATTTTAAACTTGTCAATCTTGGTCTATTTTCTGGGTCAGTTGTTTTTCCAACAAGACATTTCATCTTTTCTTATTTTTTCATTCATTTTGTTTTGTTTTGGTTTCTTGAGTTGTTACAAAGACATTATCATTCATTTGTTCATTTCTACTTTTTAAGGAATTCTTTTCTTCAGTGCACTTTTGAACTTTTTTTTTGAACATTTTTATTTGGCCAATTCTATTTTTTAAGGAGGTTTTTTTTTTTCTTCTGTGAATTTTTGTGTCTCTTTCCATTGACCAAATTTGCTTTTTAATGCAATCTTCTCCTCACTAGCTTTTTTCACTTCCTTTATCCTTTCACCTAGTCTCCTTTTTAAAGTGTTATTTTCTTCACTATTTGTGTGTGTATCTTTTATCAAACTATTGACTTGTTCTTCATTAATTTCTGGCAAAAATTTTTTTCATATTTTTTCTCTATTTTACTTGGTTTACAAAATCCTTTTGAGCTCTTCTGTTGTTTGAGATCAATTAATATTTTCTTGTGTATTTGGCTGTAGAAAGAAGGACTTTCTTTTTGTAATTGTGCTTTTTGATTCTTTCTATCACCACAGTAAGTTACTATTGTCAGTATGTTTTTTTGTTCTTGTTTACTCATTTTCACAGCTATTTCTTAAATTTTATCTCTTTGTAAAAGTAGGATTCTGCTTCTAGGATAACGGGTACAAATGTCTAGCATTTTGTGCAGCTGTTTCCAAAGATTTTTCTAGGAATCTGTTTTAGTCTGTGAATGACCATAAGCACTCATTTTGTCTCTTTAATTGTGAGGAGTCACTGTTCCATTGTGACCATAAGCTCCTTCTCATGTTAAAACCTAGAACTACAACCCAGATTCAAATATGGGCAAAGCAACACAGTCTTGACTACTAAGTCAGTGCGAACAAAGAAACCCTTTAATCTAATTCAGACTAACTGTTCAACCCCCTTACTGTCCAATAAGAGAGCTCCAGAAGCCACTGCTCCTGATGCTGATTCAATGACTCCTAAAGTCTACTCCTGGTTTGCTAGGACTAAAGTTGTACTGACATGTCCTCTGCTATATTGTACTTCTCTCTCACTTGTGTGCAACAAAACTTTCATGTTGATTTTCTGAATTGCCTTTAGTTTCTGTGGCTGAGATGTCTGGAAACAGTCACTGCTGCTACTGAGTCAGTAATTCTGAAGTATGCATCTGGTTTTCTTATGTCCAATCTATGATAAATAGTGATTGACTCTCACCTTGGTGCAATATACTTTTCCGATTGGCATTCTAAGTACTCTGGGACTGGAAAAATGTTTCACTCCATTTTTTTTTTGTGAGTTATGCCACTTTAAAATTTGTTTAGAGTCATTATTTAAAGGCATTTTGAAGAGTTTGCAGGAGAGTTCATGTGAGTCTATGGTTTTACTGGGTCATCTTGTCTCCACCTCCTGTTTTTTTTGGGGGGTACAAACACATTTTTATACTTAAAAATCTAGCTCTAAGTCTGTATTTTGTACAGTTTACTATAAATGAGTATTGTTCTTTGTCAAAATCTTTTTTTTTTCGGTGCCCATTGAGACAAATAGGATTTTTTTTTAATTCATTTTTCCAAATTATCCCCTCCCTCCCTACACTCCCTTACCCCGATGGCAGGTAATCCCATACATTTTACATGTGTTACAATATAACCTAGATATAATATATGTGTTTAAATACCATTTTCTTGTTGCACATTAATTATTAGCTTCTGAAGATATAAGTAACCTGGGTAGATAGACAGTAGTGCTAACAATTTACATTCACTTCCCAGTGTTCCTTCTCTGGGTATAGTTATTTCTGTCCATCATTGATCAACTGGAAGTGAGTTGGATCTTCTTTATGTTGAAGATTTCCACTTTCATCAGAATACATCCTCATACAGTATTGTTGTTGAAGTGTATAGTGATCTTCTGGTTCTGCTCATTTCACTCAGCAACAGTTGATATAAGTTTCAAAAAGCCTCACTGTATTCCTCCTGCTGGTCATTTCTTACAGAGCAATAATATTCCATAACCTTCATATACCACAATTTACCCAACCATTCTCCAATTGATGGACATCCATTCAACTTCCAGTTTCTAGCTACAACGAAAAGAGCTGCCACAAACATTTTGGCACATACAGGTCCCTTTCCACTCTTTAGGATTTCTTTGGGATATAATCCCAATAACAGCAATGCTGGTCAAAGGGTATGCACAGTTTGACAACTTTTTGGGCATAGTTCCAAATTGCTCTCCAGAATGGCTGGATTCTTTCACAACTCCACCAACAATGTATCAGTGTCCCAGTTTTCCCACATCCCCTCCAACATTCATCATTATTTGTTCCTGTCATCTTAGCCAATCTGACAGGTGTGTAGTGGTATCTCAGAGTTGTCTTACTTTGCATTTCTCTGATCAGTAGTGATTTGGAACACTCTTTCATATGAGTGGAATTAGTTTCAATTTCATCATCTGAGAATTGTCTGTTCATATCCCTTGACCATTTATCAATTGGAGAATGGTTTGGTTTCTTATAAATCAAGGTCAGTTCTCTATATATTTTGGAAATGAGACCTTTGTCAGAACATTTACTTTTAAAAATATTTGCCCAATTTGTTACTTCCCTTCTAATCTTGTTTGCATTAGTATTGTTTGTACAGAAACTTTTTAGTTTGATGTAATCAAAATCTTCTATTTTGTGATCAATAATGATCTCTAATTCTCCTCTGGTCATAAATTCCTTCCTCCTCCACAGGTCTGAGAGGTAGACTATTCTCTGTTCCTCTAATCTATTTATGATCTCATTCTTTATGCCTAAATCATGGACCCATTTTGATCTTATCTTGGTATATGGTGTTAAGTGTGGATCCATATCTAATTTCTGCCATACTAATTTCCAGTTTTCCCAACAGTTTCTTCCGAATAATGAATTTTTGTCCCTAATGTTGGTATCTTTGGGTTTGTCAAAGATTAGATTGCTATAGATGTACCCTTTTTTGTCCTTTGTATCTAATCTGTTCCACTGATCTACCGTTCTATTTCTTAGCCAGTACCAAAAGGTTTTGGTGACTGCTGCTATATAATATAGCTTTAGATCAGGTACACTTAGACCACCTTCCTCTGACTTTTTTTTTCATTAGTTCCCTTGCAAATCTCGACCTTTCATTCTTCCATATGAATTTTGTTGTTATTTTTTCTAGGTCATTAAAATAGTTTCTTGGGAGTCTGATTGGTATAGCACTAAATAAATAGATTAGTTTGGGGAGTATTGTCATCTTTATTATATTCACTCGGCCTATCCAAGAGCACTGAATGTCTTTCCAATTATTTAAATCTGACTTTATTTTTGTGGCAAGTGTTTTGTAATTTTTCTCATATAATTCCTGACTATTCTTTGGTAGATGGATTCCCAAATACTTTATACTCTCAACATTTGTTTGGAATGGAATTTCTCTTTGTATCTCTTGCTGTTGCATTTTGTTGGTGATATATAAGAATGCTGAGGATTTATGTGGATTTATTTTGTATCCTGCCACTTTGCTAAAATTCTGAATTATTTCTAATAGCTTTTTAGCAGAGTCTTTGGGGTTCTCTAAGTATACCATAATGTCATCGGCAAAGGGTGATAGTTTGATTTCCTCATTTCCTACTCTAATTCCTTGAATCTCTTTCTCGGCTCTTATTGCCGAGGCTAGTGTTTCTAGTACTATATTGAATAGTAATGGTGTCACTCCTGATTTACTGGGAAAGGTTGCAGTTTATGTTTATTGCATATTATGCTTACTGAAGTTCTTAAATACTTGCTCCTGATTATTCTAAGGAATAATCCATTTATTCCTATACTCTCAAGAGTTTTTAGTAGGAATGGATGTTGGATTTTGTCAAATGCTTTTTCTGCATCAATTGAGATGATCATATGGTTTTTATAAATTTGATTATTAATATGGTCAATTATACTAATAGTTTTCCTAATATTAAACCAGCCCTGCATTCCTGGTATGAATCCTATTTGATCATAGTGTATTATCCTGGGGATGATTTTCTGAAGTCTTTTTGCTAATATCTTATTTAAGATTTTAGCATCAATATTCATTAAGTTAATTGGTCTATAATTTTCTTTCTCAGTTTTCGATCGAACTGGTTTAGGTATCAGTACCATGTCTGTGTCATAAAAGGAGTTTGGTAGGACTCCTTCATCCCCTATTTTTTCAAATAATTTATATAACATTGGGGCTAATTGTTCTTTAAATGTTTGGTAGAATTACTAATTCTGTATTTCCTGCCATCATATTATCCGCAGATTATGTTTTTCCCTTGGCCCCCCTGAACCCCTTCCCCAATATTTAATTTATAGACACCCCCTTGTGACGCACAGCCCTCCCTTTTTTTTTTAGTATCCCTCCCCCCTCCCTCCACGTCCCTTCTATTATTCTCCTTTTCCTTTTCCCTTTTCCTCTCCCCCCTTTTAATGAGGTGAGAGAGAATTCTCTGAAAAACAAATATGACAATTATTTACTCTTTGAGTCTCTTCTGATGAGAGTAAGATTTACACAATGATTCCCCCCCTCACTAAATTCCCTCAGATATGGTTTATTTTCTATGCCTCTTCCTGGGATGTAGTTTCCCTCTTTTTATCACACCCTCCCCTTTTTCTGATACTACCCCCCTTCCCTTTACTACACCCCCTCCTTTTTTTTTTCTTTTATATCAGTAAAATCAAATTATCCATGCGTACTTTCTATATACCCACACCAGAGTTACAGTTCTCAAGGGTTCTGTGTACCTTTTTCTGTTTCTCTTCAGTCTTGTGGATGTAGATCAAATTTTTTGTTTAAGTCTGGTTTTTTTCTTAGAAACATATGGAATTCCTCTATTTCATTGAATGACCATCTTCTTCCATGGAAAAAGATGCTAAACTTAGCTGGGTAGTTTATTCTTGGTTGCAATCCTTGATCTTTTGCCATTCGGAATATCAGGTTCCAGGCCCTTCTATCTTTTAATGTGGAGGCAGCAGATCTTGTGTGACCCTTATTGTGGCACCTTGGTATTTAAATTGTTTTTTTCTAGCTGCTTGCAGGATTTTTTCCTTTGTGTGGTAATTCTGCAGCTTAGCCACAATATCCCGTGGTGTTCTTTTTTTAGGGTCTATTTCAGAAGGAGTTCGATGAATTCTTTCCACATCTATTTTCCCCTCTGTTTCTATTATCTCTGGACAGTTCTCTTTGATAATTTCCTGTAAAATAGAATCTAGGCTCTTTTTTTGGTCATAGCTTTCAGGAAGTCCAATGATCCGCAGATTATCTCTCCTAGATCTATTTTCCAGGTCTATAGATTTTTCCAGTAAGTATTTGACATTGTTCTCCAACTTCTCTTTTTTTTTTTTTTTTTTTTTTTTTTTTTTTTTTTTTTTTGTTTTTTTTTTTGTTTTGTTTGACTGATTCTTGGGTTCTCTGTGAATCATTCATTTCTATTTGTTCCATCCTGACTTTTAAGGAGTTATTTTCTTCTTTCACAGTTTTTAGTTCTTTTTGTAAATGCCCAATTTCGTTTTAAATGAATTATTTTGCTCTATTGATTTTTTTTCCATTTCCCTAATTTTTTTTTTGAGAATTATTTTCTTTTTCCAATTCAGAAATCCTATTTTCTTAGGACTTTTTTTATCTTCTCTGGGACTTCTGTTCCACAGCCTCCAGCCAGCCGAGCTAGGCACTATGAGTTACCGCCCTGCCCACTCTTCAATCTCTTAACTATCCCGAGGCGAAAGCCTGTCTTGCCTATGTCGGCCACACCCCCGGTGCCAAGATCTGCTGAGTCACCCCTGGGATCCCAGAAGATCCAATCTAGTTTTAAATTTTAAAGTGTATTATATTTCTCCTCTGAACTGCTGTTTTATAAGCAGAGAAGAGCTAAAAGCCTGTGCCAGATTCTTTTATGTCAGTGGATTCTCTGATCCCAGAGCCCTCCCCAGCGTGACTGGCACAGTGTGCCACTACCCCACCATCTGCACTGGCCTCTCTTCTTCCTCCCCTGGGAGCTGACCTTTCCTGCTGAAACTCCAGATTCTCTTCAGGTGGTAAGTCCTGCTTCCAGTCATTGTGGATTCTATCAGTCCAACGCTATTTCTGAGGCTGATTAAATCTAGTTGGTTGTGAGGGAAGAAAGGAGCTTACACAGTGGCGTGTATCTTATCTGCCATCTTGGCTCCTCTCTGCCATCTTGGCTCCGACAAATAGGATTTTAAGATGATTAAATGTATTGTTTCTCTAGCACTGACTATTTCCTCATTCCTAGTATAAGTTCAACTCAGTTGTGATGAATAATTTCTTAGGAAAATTGTTGTAGTCTAACAAGATTACTCTTGCAATTTTAAACCTAAAATCATTAATTATATTAGTTATACTTTTTATTTGATGCCATAACCATAACTTGTTTAGCTATATTTGTAATAAAGAAAAACTGTTAGGTTTTTATTCTTCTGTTTTTCAGTGATTTGTATAGACTTTTTGAAACTGATTTGTGTAGAACTTTAAAAGTTTGATAGAATTCTCATCTGAATCAACCCATAAGGACTAAGGATAATTTCTTCCTTTGTTCAGTCTTTTTATGATTAATTCTATTTATGGATTAAGATGGATTAAAATTTTTATATTTTCTCTTAGCTAAAGTTTTTAATATATTGGAGATATTTATTTTTTGTGTATATTTGAAGTTTTGCTAACAAATGACTATTAATGGTTAATTCTGATAATGTTGTACTTTCAGTATATTTATTTGATATTTATTGCCTGCCATCTTTTTATATTAAATTTGGATAATAATTTATTAATTTTATTAGACTGTTTAAAAATTTACCCTTTAGTTTGGTTATTTGTTTTTTCAGTTGTAAATCTTTATTTATTTTTAATTAATTTTTATAATTATAAAATTTTCTTTGACAGTACATATGCATAGGTAATTTTTTTACAACATTATCCCTTGTACTTTCTTCTGTTCTGAGTTTTCATTTCATAATTATTTGTTCCTGTTATCTTAGCCAATCTGACAGGTGTCTCAGAGTTTTCTTAATTTTAATTTCTCTGATCAATAGTGATTTGGGACACTCTTAAATATAAGTGGAAATAGTTTTAGTTTCATCATCTGAAAATTGTCTGTTCTTTGACCATTTATCAATTGGAGAATGGCTTGATTTTTTATAAATTAAAGTCAATTCTCTGTATATTTTGGAGATGAGGCCTTTATCAGAACCTTTAACTGTAAAAATGTTTTCCCAATTTGTTACTTCCCTTCCAATCTTGTTTGCATTAGTTTTGTTTATGCAGAAACTTTTTAATTTGGTGTAATCAAAATTTTCTATTTAGTGATCAATAATGGTCTCTAGTTCTCCCTTGGACACAAACTCCTTCCTCCTCCACAAGTCCGAGAGGTAAACCATCCCATGTTCCTCCAATTTATTTATGATTTCATTCTTTATGCCTAAATCTTGGACCCATTTTGATCTTATTTTAGTATGTGGTGTTAAATGTAGGTCCATGCCTAGTTTCTGCCATACTAATTTCCAGTTTTCCCAGCAGTTTTTGTCAAATAATGAATTCTTATCCCAAAATTTGGGATCTTTGGGTTTATCAAACACTAGAATGCTATTTTTATTCACTATCTTACCCTGTGAACCTAACCTATGCCACTGATCAACTAGTCTATTTTTTAGCCAATACCAAATGGTTTTGGTGACTGTTGCTTTATAATAGTTTTAGATAAGGTACAGCTAGACCGCCTTCATTTATTTTTTTTTTTCATTACTTCCCTTGAAATTCTCAACATTTTGTTGTTCCATATGATTTCTGTTGTAATTTTTTTAGTTCATTAATATAGTTTCTTGGGAGTCTGATTGCTATAGCACTAAATAAATAGATTAGTTTAGGGAGTATTGTCATCTTAATTATATTCGCTCGGCCTATCCAAGAGCACTGAATGTCTTTCCAATTATTTAAATCTGACTTTATTTTTGTGGCAAGTGTTTTGTAATTTTGCTCATATACTTCCTGACTCTCCTTTGGTAGATATATTCCCAAATATTTTATACTATCGACCGTTATTTTGAATGGAATTTCCCTTTGTATCTCTTGCTGTTGGATTGTGTTGGTAATGTATAAAAATGCTGAGGATTTATGTGGATTTAGCAAATTTGCTAAAATTCTTAATTATTTCTAATTGATTTTTAGCAGAGTCTTTGGGGTTCTCTAAGTATACCATCATGTCATCTGCAAAGAGTGATAATTTGATTTCCTCATTTCCTACTCTAATTCCTTGAATCTCTTTCTCGGCTCTTATTGCCGAGGCTAGAGTTTCTAGTACTATATTGAATAGTAATGGTGATAGTGGGCAACCTTGTTTCACTCCTGATCTTACAGGGAAAGGTTCTAGTTTATCGCCATTACATATGATGTTTACTGAAGGTTTTAAATATATGCTCATTATTATTTTAAGGAATAGTCCATTTATTCCTATACTCTCAAGCATTTTTAGTAGGAATGGATGTTGGATTTTATCAAATGCTTTTTCTGCATCTATTGAGATGATCATATGGTTTTTATTAATTTGATTATTAATATGGTCAAGTATACTAATAGTTTTCCTAATATTAAACCAGCCCTGCATTCCTGGTATAAATCCCACTTGGTCATAGTATATTATCCTGGGGATGATTTTCTGAAATCTTTTTGCTAATATCTTATTTAAGATTTTAGCATCAATGTTCATTAAGGAAATTGGTCTATAATGTTCTTTCTCAGTTTTCGATCTACCTGGTTTAGGTATCAGTACCATGTCTGTGTCATAAAAGGAATTTGGTAAGACTCCTTCAATCCCTATTTTTTCAAATAGTTTATATAACATTGGAGTTAGTTGTTCTTTAAATGTTTGATAGAATTCACATGTAAATCCATCTGGTCCTGTGGATTTTTTCTTAGGAAGTTGGTTAATAGCTTGTTCTATTTCTTTTTCTGAGATGGGACTATTTAGACTACTTACTTCTTCCTCTGTTAATCTGGGCAAGCTATATTTTTGAAGGTATACTTCCATTTCATTTAAGTTATCAAATTTATTGGCATAAAGTTGAGCAAAGTATCTCCTAACTATTGTTCTAATTTCCTCTTCATTAGTGGTGAGTTCTCCCTTTTCATTTTCAAGACTAACAATTTGCTTTTTCTCTTTCCTTTTTTTAATCAGGTTTACTAAGGGTTTGCCTATTTTTGTTTTTTTCATAGAACCAACTCTTAGTTTTATCAATTAATTCAATAGTTTTTTTTTTTTACTTTCAATTTTATTAATCTCACCTTTTATTTTTTGAGTTTCAAGTTTTGTGTTTGTCTGGGGGTTTTTAATTTCTTCCTTTTCGAGTAATTTTAGTTGTAAGCCCAATTCGTTGTTCCCCTCTTTCTCTATTTTATGCAAGTAGGGCTGTAGAGATATAATACTTCCCCTTATTATTGCTTTGGCTGTATCCCACACATTTTGGTATGATGTCTCATTATTGTCATTTTCTTGGGTGAAGTTATTAATTATATCTATGATTTGCTGTTTTACCCAATCATTCTTTAGTATAAGATTATTTAGTTTCCAATTTTTTTTGGTCTATTTTCCCCTGGCTTTTTATTAAATGTAATTTTGATTGCATTGTGGTCTGAAAAGGATGCATTTACTATTTCTGCCTTACTGCATTTGATTTTGAGGTTTCTATGCCCCAGTATATTATCAATTTTTGTATAGGTTCCATGAACTGCCGAGAAGAAAGTGTACTCCTTTCTGTCTCCATTTAGTTTTCACCAAAGATCTATCATATCAAACTTTTCTAGTATTCTATTTACCTCTTTGACTCCTTTCTTATTTATTGTGTGGTTTGATTTATCTAATTCTTAGAGTGCAATGTTGAGATCTCCCACTATTATAGTTTTGCTGGCTATTTCTTCTTGCAGTTCTCTTAATTTCTCTTTTCAGAATTTAGATGCTGCACCACTTGGTGCATATATGTTTAATATTGATACTGCTTCATTATTGATGCTACCCTTTAGCAAGATATAATGCCTTTCCTTATCTCTTTTAATTAGCTCATTTTTTGTTTTTGCTTTTAGTTTGAATGCATCACCCTGTTTCATGTGTGTTTCCTGTAAACATATAGTAGGATTCTGACTTTTAATCCAGTCTGCTAACTACTTCCTCACACTTATGGTATGGTTATGACTAATTCTACATTGCTTGCCATCCTGTTAACCCCTGCTTATGCTTTTCTCCTTTCCTTCCCTTTTATCCCCCCCTACCCAGTGTTAAACTTGTGTTAAAAAAGTGTTAAACACCACTTGCTTTTCACAACCCTCTCTTTTTAGTATCCCTCCCCCACCTTAAAGTTCCTCCTCTTATTTTACCCCCTTTCCTCACAATTTCTGTATTCCCTTCCCCTTAGCTTACTCCTTCCCTCTCACTTTTCAATGAAGTGGAAGAAGTTTCACTATTAATCGAATATGTCTATTAATACACACTATGTTCATCTCCCTCCTTTTTTTCTCTCAGATATAATAGGTTACCTTTGCCTCATCATGAGATGTAGTAACACTACTTTACACTTTTTTATGATAAAATTTCCTTTCCTCCTCTAGTTTCTAGGGCATATTATACATATGTTCTTTACATATTTTTATGGCAGAAGTATAGTTCTCAAGATTTCTTTTTACTTTTTAGAAATCTCTTGAGTTCTGTATTTGAAGATCAAACATTTTATGTAGGTCTGGTTTTTTCATCAAGAATAGATGGAACTCATTTATTTCGTTAAATATCCATCTTCTTCCCTGGAAAACAATGCTCATTTTTTCTGGGTAAGTTATTCTTGGCTGCATACCAAATTCCTTAGCCTTTCTGAATATCATGTTCCACGCCCTTCGCTCTTTTAATGTGGATGTTGCTAGATCCTGGGTTATCCTTATTGTGGCTCCTCCATATCTTAATTGCTTTTTTCTAGCAGCTTCCAAAATTTTTTCCTTTGTCTGATAGTTTGTGAACTTGGCCACTATATTTCTTGGCGTTTTGATTTTAGGGTCCCTTTCAGTATGTGACTGATGAATTTTTTTCTATGTCTATTTTACCCTCTGTTTCCAAAATGTCTGGGCATTTCTCTTTGATAATTTCCTTGAAAATAGTGTTCAAGCTCTTTTTTTTTTCCGCACATTTTTCAGGGAGTCCGATTATTCTCAAATTTTCTCTCCTGGATCTGTTTTCCAAGTCTGTTATCTTTCTAATAAGGTACTTGACATACTTTTCAATTGTTTCATTTCTCTGGTTTTGCTTGACTACCTCTTGGTTTCTCTTTGAGTCATTCATTTCTACTTGTTCGAGTCTAATTGTCAATGATGTATTTTCTTCACTCACTTTTTTCATATCTTTTTGTAATTGTCCAATTGTGTTTTTATCTTCTATGGAATTTTTTTTTCCATTTTATCCATTTTATTTTTTAGAGAGCTGATTTCTTTATCCAGCTCACTAATCTTGTTTTCCTTGGAGTTGTTTACCTTTTCCAGCTCACTAATCCTGTTTTCCTTGAAGTTGTTTGCCTTTTCTAATTCACTAATTTTGTTTCTCAATGATTTGATCTCTTTATCCACTCTGGATGACTTCTCCAGGCTCTCTTTCCAAGCTTTCCTTTTCCTTTTCCCATTTCTCTTCTAGCTCTCTTGTGAGAGCCTTTTTTGATTTCCTCTATGAGATTCTTTTGTATTGAAGAGCAGATCATATCCCCCTTAGGGGATTCTTCTGGGGACAGTCTGTTTTTAGTCTTCTCAGTATTTGAGGTCTTCTCTCTCTCCATACAAAAGCTGTCAATGGTTAGAGCCCTTTTGAATTTTTTGTTCCTTTTGTCAAGAGCAGAATGGAAGAAAACAAATTGACAAGAGAAACAATTGGTCTGTTTTGGGGTGGATGGGGCTGGATGGTGTTAATGGGCTTCCTCTATAGACTGGGGGTAGGGCAGCAGAGAGCCACTAACAGAACAGTGATGGCTGTGCTGAGTCTGATCTCTGAGGCTCTGAGAACATGCTGAATCACTCCAAGTGGGGGTTGGGGGTGACTGGGTTCTGAGAGATGCTAGCTTTCCAGGGTTTTAATCTTCACCTCTTGTGTTTACACCCTCTTCGCTGCTCCTGGCTTACTGCCAAGAAGGAACATCCACACTGGAGTAAAAGCCTTTTCACAGAAATGGTAGAGATCGTACCCCTCCCCCTAGGGTCTGAGCTGTGTGAGCTGTCTGTCTTGCTCTGACTGCCTGCCCTCAGTCTGCGCCCAGTCTGATTGACCCTCCCCAGAGCAAACACAGACCTTCTCTGGCGAATTTCAGGGATGTCGTCTCTTGATGATTATTTGTGGGTTTCTTTTCTGATCAAGCATTAACTCTGAGGCTTGTCATGAAGAAAGTTCTGAGAGAAAACAAGGAGCTCAAGCAGCTGTTTGCCTCCATGCCGCCATCTTCCTTCTTAAGTCTAGTTTGTTTTAATATTTAAGGGTTGTTTTAATTTCAAGTTTTTGTATCAATATGTTGTTTAATTTTTAACATTGCCTCTTTTGTGCTTATTTTAGTGTATTTGTGTATTTGAATGTGTATTCTTTTCATAAAATCCCTATTTTTCCCTTTTATTAATTCATGTTTGCATGGTTATTTTTATTCCCACAAGGACTGTTTTAGAAGAACCCCCAAAATTTTGCAATATCGCAAAATTATTTTGCAATATTTCAAATAAATATTATTAATTAGTTTCAATACAATTGTACTTGACTCACTCACTGTTCATTATTTGTCTTTATTTGAGTTGGTGCATAGTAGGAATTTTCCAAAGTACTTGATAATAAATTTGAGTTCTCCTCATAGTAACTGTTTTTATTACTATTTGTCATAAAATCTCCTCCTTAGGTCTCCCTCTTAGTCTTGTGGGTTCTAGTTTGCCCCAGGTGCTTTATTCCCCCTTCTTCTGAGGCAGCATCAATGTTCATTCTAAGTAGTAAATTCATACCAATGACAATATAGATAAATAGATATATTTAATATTATACACATACACTATGGTGTACATGATATATTATTTACATAAAATATATTTAATGTAATTGCAATATATAATATTGATTTGTAAAATCAAATGTATTTCCCTTCATAGGAACATGAAACAGCATCATCTCCCATTTTATTTCTTCTGTAGTTTTGGGTGGATGTTGGATAGTCTTGCATCATTTGAGTTTCTTTACCTTTCCTTTTAGGGATGTTAAGTGGAACAATGGATAAATTTTTGGGCCTGGAATCACTATAACCTGAATTCAAATCCAATTTCAGAAACTTACTGGCAGTATGATATTGGATAAGTCATTTAACCCATTTGCCTCAGCTTCCTCTTTCATAAAATGAGTTGGAAAAAAAGGCAAACCACTTAAGTATCTGTGCCAAAAAAAAAAAACCCAAATGGATTTTATGGAGAATCAGGCACAACTGAAGAACAACAAACATTTATATATGAAGCTAACCTGGTTGCTTTCAGAATTTGTCATTCTAATTATTAAATTTAATATCTATATGTGTTGGAGTTTACTTTTAGTTTTATGTTATTTTTCTTCAAGAGAAGTGATTCTTTTGATTGGTACTTTGTTTTCTTTGTTCAGAAGTTTTGGACAGTTTTATTATGTTTACCATATTCTTCTAAAAGTTTATCATCCTTAATTTGTTCAATGCATCCTATCTTCCAAGTCAATATTTTTTGCTTGTCTTGAGCTTTGGTTTTCTTTTAAATTTACAACTTTTTGCTCTGCTTTCAGGTTGTTTTTTTAATCTATCTATGTATCTATAAATCTGTCAATCTACCTATTTGCTTTTCAGTGTCAATTAATAAGTATTGCTTGGATGGGAACTATATGGTGCAATAAACTGATTGTTGGACTTTAAATGGAGAGGTCAGAAAGCACAGTCTACATAAAAGAGTTCAAGCAGAGAAACTTGTCAGACAAATAATAAAACAAAATAAACAAAGAAAAATGTTTTTATGAGATTACATATAGCATAAGTACAATTAAAGATGAATAGTTGTTTTAATGAACAAAGTTCATAGACAGAAACATTTTATTATAGGCAGTTCCATCATTTCTATCTTAAAGTGATATCTTCTAGAATTAAAAGACCAAGATTAAGTGGAAAAAGTGCTCTTTAATTTACTATAACCATTGAGTATTAATGATTTAGAGACTAGTGATACCCTTTATTGCATTATAGACTATTTGATGATACTTGCTCTCAATATATGGCTAACAATATTGAACCCAAAGAGAAAATGACCAGGTTAATAAGAATGAGTCTTCTCAGAATTTTGGTCCTCATCTTTTGAGTCTCAATTTTTTTTCTTTTTCTGGAATGATATTCTGTGCCATGAAAATACTGATACTCTCTTTTTAATACTCTACTAGAAAAGTTAAAGTTGAACATCTAGGTGGTGCAGTGGATAGAAAACCAGCCCTGAAGTCAGGAGGACCTGAATTCAAATTTGACCTCAGACACTTAACACATCCTAACTGTGTGACCCTGGTCAAGTCACTTAACCTTAATCACCTCAGCAAAATAAATAAATTAAAATCTAGATAAATCAAAGTCTTTGTTTGAATAAAATGAAAATACTGGAGGAAAGAGAAGAAAAACAGAAGACTGTGATGTAATATTTAGACCTGGAATGGTCATTGGATATCACATAGAACAACATCATTTTACAAGTGAGGAAATTAAGTGCTAAAAATATTAAATGACTTACTCAAACTCATTAAACTCGTGTGGCAGAAAGAATGAGAAACCAGGCCTTCTGATTCTAAAACCAACATTCTTTCGGCTGAGGCAATCTGTCACAAGCCAGTTTCTAAGTGTAATTGTAAAGATTCATAAATCAGTATGGCAATTGGTAGCTCTTTATGACTGAGTGCAACTATGTAGGGATGATGTTCCTCAAAACATAATGAGCAAAGTTAAAAGTGAAAAGTTAATTACCACAAAAGGTATTATAATATGCACATATGCATATAACTACATGTAATTTATGTTTCAATAAAATCATAATTTCCCTAATTTGGAAAACCCAATCACTCTATTTGAGGCCTGCTCCAAGGCTTGAATTCAGTGTCCATATAGAATTGGAACATTGCTGAGAACACTAATTAAGGCAGGACATTAGGGTCAATTTTTATTGAGTAGATGAAAGAATAATGAAATGCCAAGTATATTTTAAATATATCAATAAAATCAAATTTGTAGCAAATTGTACCATTTTTCTAAGTAATGGAATATGCTCTGAAAAGTTCTGTCATTCAATTTGAGAAAGATAGACTGTGAGAACTATTTAAAAAAAAAACAACTTAGTATTCACTTGAATATACATGCCAGTCATTCAATTTTTTTGTTGCATTAATTTTTTTTTTTTTTGTGTGTGTGTTGCATTAGTCTATTACAGGAGAGTCTTTAGGTTGATTCAGGTATGTGAGCTAATTCACAGCAAATATTAGCAGTGTCAAGAGAAAACAAATGTCATGGGTAAAAGTCATAACTGAGAAAAATGGGTGATTTGGTTAGATAGATGAAATGAATTATAAGCAATTTCAGTACTTGGGAGGAGTGTAGCCCAATTGTCCTTTTGTATGATACCAGATAATGCACTGGGAATGCTGATCCAGAGTTTACTTAATATTTAGCTATTTATATGGGCTCGCAGTAGTGTCCTTTATTAAAAGCACAAAAAAAAAAAAACAAAAAAAAAAACAAAAAAAACTAATACCAATAATCAATCAGAAATTAAGATTCCTGGAAATGCATGATTTCATTCTCAAGGTCAAGAGATAGAATATCTCACTTGGATTGTTAAGATGAAAACATTCAGCCCAGAAAAAGGAATAAAAGCAAACTATATTAGATAAGTTTCTATTGTGGCAAACATTGTTGTGCATCAATTACGTGGAGTCAATTCCATTAAAAAAAAAATGTCCTTGGAGAATTAAGGACTATGATCTTATTGTATTGCGGAAAGAATAAAATATTTATGATCAACTGGCACTTTATTGACTACTGATCATAATTTACAAATAGTTATATATCCCAATGAAATCAAGAAACATCATAAATAACAAGGTTATTATTGTTCAGCCATTTCAGTCATGGGTGACTCTTTGATACATCATCTGTGCTTTTCTTAGAAAAAAAAAAAAAAAAAAAAGTACCAGTTTACCATTTCCTTCTCCAGCTCATTTTATGTGTGGGGATCTGAGGCAGACAAGGTTAAGGGACTTGCCCATGGTCACATATGCAATACTTGTGTAGATCTGACACTCTATCTACAATATCACCTAAGTATCTATAATAAGAATGGAGAATTTTAGATATTACAAAGTATTCACGGGGTGGAGCCAAGGTGGCAGAGAGGATACATGCTTCTTTTTGCACTTCTCCCACAATCCTCATCTAATTATCAAATTTAGTCTCTGATTTAGTTTAGGACTGGCAGAATCCACAAATATTGGGAGTGCAACAAATTACCAGGAGAAAATAATTTCAAAGATCACCAGAAAATGCCTGTTTTGATCAGGCATGGAGAGAGGTGGCCAGGTGCAAGCAGGCTGAGCATGGGCACCAGTGCATGCTGCGAAGACCCAGGACAGGTTGCAGATTTCACAGGTCAATGCAGACAGAAAATATAGGGGGAGGATTCTACAGTAGTATCGGATGCTCTGCCCTGTCTGCAAGCCAGTAGGTCAGCAGAGAAGTTATAAAACATTTAACAAAAACACAAAAGGTAAAGAGTAAACCTTAAAGATCAGGAGTCTCAAAGGACCTGACCATATGAACTTAACACCAGGAGTGAGTCAGCAGAGACTCAGTACAGCTGCTACTGCTTGTAGAGGAAGCTTAGAAAACCTCCCTTGCCCTAAAAGCAGATCCCAACTTTTGTTTAAAAATGAGTAAAAAGGCAAAGAGAACTCTGACCACAGATACTTTCTATGGTCAAAGAGAAGAACAGATTTCAAACCATGAAGAGACTAACACCAGATCGTCTCCATATGAAGCCCCACACAAGGCTTTCCTAAAGAAATTAAAAAAGAATCTTAAAAGAGAATAAGAAGAAAAGTGGAGAAAGGAAAGAAAAACTTTGCAAGAGGGTTTGGAAAAGTCATTTCATTCATTAAAAGATGGATTTGATAAAATGGAAAAAGAAAACAACTCCCTGAAAAACAGAATTCGTGAAATGGAAAAGGTAAATAACTCCCAGGAAAACAGAATTTGTGAAATGGAAAAAGAAAATAACTTCCTCAAAAATAGAATTTGTAAAATGGAAAAAAAATCCCATATAACAAAACATCTCATTTAAAAACTCAGTTGGACTAATACAAAAAGAAGGGGAAAAAGTAAATGAAGAAAATAATACACTAAAAATCAGAACCAAATATATGAAAATGAATGATTCAATAAGACATCAAGAATCAGTCATGCAAAAAAAAAAAAAACAAAAAACAGAAAAATTACAAAATATTTACTTGAGAAAACTAGTAATCTGGAAAATAGGTCTGTAAGAGACCATGTAAGGATTCCTGGGCTCCCAGAAAACCATGATAAAAAAGACCTTAGAAACTATTTTTCATGAAAACTGCCAAGGTTGCATAGTATCAGAACTTAAAATAGCCACTGAAAGAATTCACCAAACATGTCCTGAAAGAAACTCCAAAATTAAAACTCCAAGTAATATTGTGGCTAAATTTCAGAGCTATTGAATCAAGAAAAAAAAAAATATTATAAGCAGCCAGAAAAAAATCCAAGGACCAAGAAGCCACAATAAGGATTACCCAGAATCTAGCAGCTTACATCTTAAAGGATTAAAGGGCCTAGAATCTGATATACCAAAATGTAAAAGAATTTTGAATGCAGTCAAGAATAAACTATCCCAATAAACTGACCTTTTTTATTGGTGGGGGAGGAGAAGATGGGCATTCATGAAATAGATGAATCCAATTTATTTCTGATGAAAAGACTAGAGCTAAACAAAAATTTGATCTCCAAATATAGGATTCAAGAGAATCATGAAAAAGTAAAAAGAAAAACACTTGAGAACTGTAATTATGATATGGTTATTCATAAAGAGTGCATGTATTATTTAATTTTACTATTATAATATAAAAAAGAAACTGGAGGTGGAAAGGGGATTGTACCAAAAAAAATATGGAGGTAAAAGGAGGGAAATTACATCTCATGAAGAGGCAAAGGAAATCTATTATATTTCAGGGAAAAGAAGAGAGGGGGATGAACATTGTGTGAAGCTTTCTCTCATCAGATGTGGCTAAAAGAGAAAGTATTAAAGATATTTGGTTTACAAAGAAACTTCTCTCACCTTATTGGAAAGTGGGAGGGGAAAGGTGAAAAGTGAAAGCATCATCTAAATATAACAGAAAACAGAAATAGTAAGAGAAGGGTATAAGAAATAGAAAAGGATTGTAAAGGTGGGAATGCTGCTTGAGTCAAGTGATGCTCATAAGTAAAATATAGGGGAGAAGTGTATAATGTTTGGTCTATCTTTCTGGAGGTCCTTGGGATCAGCCCAAGTCCTTGGTCTCAGTGGAGAAGTGATGAAGGCTGGACATCCACACTAGTCTGCTCAATTATGAAATGTCTCATTTCTAAACATTTTAATCCTTTAAATATCCTATTACAATTACATCATAACAGCATACTGATTATGTGTGAATTAGAGAAGCATTACATCACCATGCTAAGTACATGTATATGTATACTATGTAAGTGTATGTATACTAGAAAACCATCATCTCATTAATTCTACTGAGTTAACACCTTGTTTCCAGTATACTTCTCCAAATTTCTGGCACTCTACAGGAGAGAAAGGAAAAAAATGAAAGAGAAAAGTATAATCTGGGGATAATAAAATGGCATGAAATATAGAATTAATAGTTTTTACTGTAAATGTGAATAGGGTGAACTCTTCCATAAAGCAGAAGCAATTAGCAGACTGAATAAAAAACTAGAATCCTACAATATGCTGTTTAGAAAAAACACATTTAAAGCAGAATGATGCATACAGAGTTAAGGTAAAAGGCTGGAGCAGAATCTATTATGCTTCTGGTGAAATTAAAACAAACAAACAAACAAAAACAAGAATAGCCATCCTGATCTCAGATCAAGCAAAAGCAAAAATTGACTTTAATTAAAAGAGACAAGGAAGGAAACTATATCATGTTAAAGGATACCATAGATAATGAAGAAATATCAATATTAAACATATATGCACCAAGTAGTATAGCATGGAAATTTGTGAAGGAGAAGTTAAGAGAGTTGTAAGAAAAAATAGACAGCAAAACTATAATAGTGGGAAATCTCAAACTTGCTCTCTCAGAACTAGAACAATCAAACCACAAAATAAATAAGAAAGAAGTTAAACAGGTACAATAATAGAAAAATTAGATATTATAGATCTTTGGAGAAAACTGAATGGAGACAGAAAGGAGTACATTTTCTTCTTGGCAGTTTATGGAACCTATACAAAAATTGACCATATGTTAGGACACAAAAACCTTAAAATCAAATGCAGAAAGGCAGAAATAGTAAATTAATTATTTTCAGATTACAATGCATTAAAACTACATTCAATAAAAATATAGGGGGAAATAGGCCAAAAACAAATTTGAAACTAAATAATCTCATCCTAAAGAATGAATGGGTAAAATAGCAAATCACAAACACAATCAATAATTTCATCCAAGGGAATGACAATAAGCAACATTTGTGGGATGCAGCCAAAGTACTAATAAAAAGAATTTATATCTCTATATGCTTACTTGCACAAAATAGAGAAAGAGAAGATCAATAAATTGGGCTTGCAATTAAAAAAAGCTAGAAAAAGAGCTAATTAAAAAACCCAATCAAATACCAAATTTGAAATTCTAAAAATAAAAGGAGAGATTAATAAAATTCAAAGTTAAAAAAATATTGATTTAATAAATAAAACTAAGAGTTGATTTTATAAAAAAAACAAACAAACAAACAACAAAATAGATAACCTTTAGTTGATTTGATTTGAAAAAGGAAAGAGGTGGGGTGGAGGTAAGATGGTGGAGAGGATACAGGCTTCATTCTGAGCTTCCCTTCTACTCTCATTCCTGATTAAAAAATTCAGCCTCTAAAATAATGCTTGACTGGTAGAATTCACAGATATTGGGAGTACAACAAATTACCAGCAGAAGATAACTTGGAAGATTGCCAGAAAAGATCGACCTTGATTGAGTAAGAGGAGGCCAGCACAGGCAGGGAGGCAGAACAATGAGGTTAGCACATGCTGGGCAGACCACAAGTGGGATGTAGTCTCTGTGGGTGGAAAATTTTCAGGGAGGACTCTACCACAGGTGGGCTGCTCTACTTTGGTTGCAAAGCAGTAGATCAGCAGAGATGTTACACAAACACAAAAGGTAGAGTTTCACAGGACCTAGCCGCACCCACACAGCACCTGCAATGGCTCAGCATGGTCACAGTGCAGTTGCACTCTGCAGCATGGCTGCTCATTACAGGGTAGCCACTCTTCTGTAGTGTAGTCACTCTTCACAGCCTGTTTGCAGGACAGCCACTGTCCATCTCTTGCTGTTCTGTAGAGAAAGCTAGAAACCTCTTTGTCCTAAAGCAGACACCAAGAGTTAACAAAGGACGCAGTAAATTGCTTAAATAGTCCCATTTAAAAACAAAAATAGAACAAGCTATTAATCAACTCCCTAAGAAAAAATCCCTAAGACCAGATGGATTTTCTTGTGAATTCTACCAAACATTTAAAGAACAATTAACTCCAATGTTTATATAAACTATGTGAAAAAATAGGGAGTAAAGGACTCCTACCAAATTCAATTTAATACAAAGACATGGTACTGATACCTAAACCCGGAAGGTTGAAAATAGAGATAGAAAATGATAGACTAATCTCCCTAATGAATATTGATGCAAAAATCTTAAATAAAATATTAGCAAAAAGATTACAGAAAATCATCCCCAGGATAATACACCATGACCAAATAGGATTTGTACCAGGAATGCAGGGCTGGTTCAATATTAGGAAAATTATTAGCATAATCAACTATATCAAAAACCAAATTAACAAAAAACCTATCATCATCTCAACAGATGCATAAAAAGTATTAGATAAAATCCAAAATACAGGGGGCGGAGCCAAGATGGCGGAGAAAAAACACACGTCTCTGTGAACGTCCTCACTCCCTCACAACCAATTAGATAAATTAAGTCTCAGAATTAGCTCAGGACTGATAGATACCATAAGGACTGGAAGCACGACTTACCAGCTGAAGAGAATCTGGAGTTTCAACAGGAAAGGTCAGTTCCCAGGGGAGGAAGAAAAGAGACCAGCACAGAGGGCTGGGTGCTCGCATACTGCGCCCATTGTGCTGGGAAGGGCTCTGGGATCAGAGAAGCCACTGAGGTAAAGGAATCTGGCACAGGCTGTTAGCTCTTCTCTGCTAATTATTTAGCAGTTCAGAAGAGAAAGCCAAAATATTTTAAAACTCAGATTAGATTTTCCCCGGACCCTGGAGGTGACTCAGCAGATCTCGGCACCAGGGGGTGTGGCCTAAGCTACCTCCTGAGAATAGTTAAGAGATTGACAAGTGGGTGGATATGGCCCAAGGCAGCACACACTGCCTAGCTTAGCTGGAGGGAGTGGAACTCAGCTCCAGGAAGTCCCAGAGAAGCGGAACCTTTGAACTAGGGACCGCGGTTTCTGGCAGACACTTCCAGTTTGAGCACAGGGACTTTTCCCGTCACCTGCTGCAGACATCCACTCCCCACCCGGACACATAGGCTGGGCTTTGTGCTGTCTTTACTATTCAATGCCCTGGAAGCACAGTAGTGCTAATCACCTCTGAGGCACTTCCAGGGAGGGGGTGGGGAACTCTCTCCCAGAGCTCTATCTTAGCTCAGGCGCAGGAGCCGCTGCATCCATCCGGTCTGGGAGGAAGCTGGTAAAGAAGTAAACAATTTCCTACCCCAGGGACAGACCCCAAAAGATTTTTTAAGTATGAGCAAAAAGCCAAGAAAAACCATAGATTCCTTCTATACAGAGAAAGAGCGGGTATCCAACCCCGAGGAAGTTAACAGCAGAGAGTCAGCAGATAACAACCTAAAGTGGAACGATTCCTGCCCCCCATCACATAACTCTCTCCTAGAAGAAACTCTTAAAAAATTAAGGGAGATTGAAGAAAAATGGGGAAAGGAAAGGGAAACTATGATAGAGAATAACAACGTCCTGAAATTGGAGTTGGAAAAAATAAAGAATTCACAGGAGATGCAGGAAAAAAAAATTTATGAATTAGAAAAGGTTAAAAAAACACAGGAAAGTAGGATTTCTGAATTGGAAAAGATAAAAAAGTCTCAAGAAAATAGAATTTCTGAATTGGAAAAAGAAAATAATTCTCCAAAAAAAAATTAGGGAAATGGAAAAAAATTCAATAGAGCAAAATAATTCATTTAAAAACGAAATTGGGCATTTACAAAAAGAACTAAAAACTGTGAAAGAAGAAAATAACTCATTAAAAGTCAGGATGGAACAAATAGAAATGAATGATTCACAGAGAACCCAAGAATCAGTCAAACAAAACAAAAAAAATGAGAAGCTGGAGAACAACGTCAAATACTTACTGGGAAAATCTATAGACCTGGAAAATAGATCTAGGAGAGATAATCTGCGGATTATTGGACTTCCAGAAAACTATGACCAAAAAAAGAGCCTAGATTCTATTTTACAGGAAATTATCAAAGAGAACTGTCCAGAGATAATAGAAACAGAAGGGAAAGTAGATGTGGAAAGAATCCATCGAACTCCTTCTGAAATAGACCCTAAAAAAAGAACACCACGGAATATAGTGGCTAAGCTGCAGAATTACCACACAAAGGAGAAAATCCTGCAAGCAGCTAGAAAAAAACAATTTAAATACCAAGGTGCCACAATAAGGGTCACCCAAGATCTGGCTGCATCCACATTAAAAGATAGAAGGGCCTGGAACCTGATATTCCTTAAGGCAAAAGATCAAGGACTGCAACCAAGAATGAACTACCCAGCTAAGTTTAGCATCTTTTTCCATGGAAGAAGATGGTCATTCAATGAAACAGAGGAATTCTATATGTTTCTAAGAAAAAAACCAGACTTAAACAAAAAATTTGATCTACATCCACAAGACTGAAGAGAAACAGAAAAAGGTACACAGAACCCTTGAGAACTGTAACTCTGTTGTGGGTATATAAAAAATACTCAAGGATAATTTGATTTTACTGATATAAAAGAAAAAAAGGGGGGTGTAGTAAAGGGAAGGAGGTCGTTTCAGAAAAAGGGGAAGGAATGATAAAAAGAGGGAAACTACATCCCAGGAAGAGGCATAGAAAATACACCATATCTGAGGGAACTTAGTGAGGGGGAGAATCATTGTGTGAATCTTACTCTCATCAGGAGAGGCTCAAAGAGTAAATAATTAACATATTTGTTTTTCAGAGAATTTTCTCTCACCTCATTAAAAGGGGGGAGAGGAAAAGGGAAAAGGAAAAGGAGAATAAGTGAAGGGGGGAGGGATCCTAAAAAAAAAAAAAAATAATAAAAAGAGGGAGGGTTGCGCGTCACAAGGGGGGTCTGTAAATTAAATATCGGAGAGGGGGATCAGGGGAGTCAAGGGAAAAAAGCATAATCTGGGGATAATATGATGGCAGGAAATACAGAATTAGTAATTTTAACTGTAAATGTAAATGGGATGAACGATCCCATCAAACAGAGACGGATAGCAGATTGGATCAAAAAGCAGAACCCTACAATATGTTGTTTACAGGAAACACACTTAAAGCAGGGAGATACATACAGAATAAAGGTAAAAGGTTGGAACAGAGCCTATTATGCTTCAGGTAAAGCCAAAAAAGCAGGGGTAGCTATCCTTATCTCAGATCAAGCAAAAGCAGAATTAGATCTCATTAAAAAAGATAAGGAAGGAAACTATATCCTGCTGAAAGGTAGCATAAATAATGAAGCC
This sequence comes from Sminthopsis crassicaudata, assembly GCF_048593235.1. Classification (NCBI taxonomy): domain Eukaryota; kingdom Metazoa; phylum Chordata; class Mammalia; order Dasyuromorphia; family Dasyuridae; genus Sminthopsis; species Sminthopsis crassicaudata. The sequence goes on from NC_133619.1 coordinate 414,102,274, forward strand.
ATATCAATACTAAACATATATGCACCAAGTGGTATAGCATCTAACTTTCTAAAGGAAAAGTTAAGAGAACTGCAAGAAGAAATAGACAGTAAAACTATAATAGTGGGAGATCTCAACCTTGCACTCTCAGATTTAGACAAATCAAACCACAAAACAAACAAGAAAGAAATTAAAAAAGTAAATAGAATATTAGAAAAACTAGGTATGATAGACCTTTTGAGAAAACTGAATGGCAATAGAAAGGAATATACTTTCTTCTCAGCAGTTCATGGATCCTATACAAAAATTGACCATATATTAGGACATAAAGATCTCAAAATTAAATGTAGGAAGGCAGAAATAATAAATGCCTTCTTCTCAGATCACAATGCAATAAAAGCTACATTCAGTAAAAAGTTAGGGGTAAATAGACCAAAAAGTAATTGGAAACTGAATAATCTCATCTTAAAGAATGACTGGGTGAAAGAGCAAATTATAGAAACAATTAACAATTTCACCCAAGATAATGACAATGATGAGACATCATATCAAAATCTTTGGGATGCAGCTAAAGCAGTAATAAGGGGAAATTTTATATCTTTAGAGGCTTATTTGAAGAAAATTGAGAAAGAGAAGATTAACGAATTGGGCTTACAACTTAAAAGGCTAGAAAAAGACCAAATTATAAACCCCCAACCAAAAATTAAACTTGAAATACAAAAATTAAAAGGAGAAACCAATAAAATTGAAAGTAAAAAAACTATTGAATTAATAAATAAAACCAAGAGTTGGTTTTATGAAAAAGCCAATAAAATAGATAAACCTTTGGTAAATTTGATCAAAAAAAAGAAAGAGGAAAATCAAATTGATAGTCTTACAAATGAAAAGGGGGATCTTTCCACCAATGAAGAGGAAATTAGAGAAATAATAAGGAGTTACTTTGCCCAACTTTATGCCAATAAATTTGATAACTTAAGTGAAATGAATGACTTCCTCCAAAAATATAGGCTCCCTAGATTAACAGAGGAGGAGATAAATTGCTTAAATAGTCCCATTTCAGAAAAAGAAATAGAACAAGCTATTAATCAACTCCCCAGGAAAAAATCCCCAGGGCCAGATGGATTCACATGTGAATTCTACCAAACATTTAAAGAACAATTAGCCCCAATGTTATATAAATTATTTGAAAAAATAGGGGATGAAGGAGTCCTACCAAACTCCTTTTATGACACAGACATGGTACTGATACCTAAACCAGGTAGATCAAAAACTGAGAAAGAAAACTATAGAGAAATTTCCTTAATGAATATTGATGATAACATCTTAAATAAGATATTAGCAAAAAGACTTCAGAAAATCATCTCCAAGATAATACACTATGATCAAGTAGGATTTATTCCAGGAATGCAGGGCTGGTTTAATATTAGGAAAACTATTAATATAATTGACCATATTAATAATCAAATTAATAAGAACCATATGATCATCTCAATAGATGCAGAAAAAGCATTTGACAAAATCCAACATCCATTCCTACTAAAAACTCTTGAGAGTATAGGAATAAATGGACTATTCCTTAGAATAATCAGGAGCATATATTTAAGACCTTCAGTAAGCATAATATGCAATAGAAATAAACTGCAACCTTTCCCAGTAAGATCAGGAGTGCCCACTATCACCATTACTATTCAATATAGTACTAGAAACGCTAGCCTCGGCAATAAGAGCCGAGAAAGAGATTCAAGGAATTAGAGTAGGAAATGAGGAAATTAAACTATCACTTTTTGCAGATGACATGATGGTATACTTAGAGAACCCCAAAGACTCTGCTAAAAAGCTACTAGAAATAATTCAAAATTTCAGCAAAGTGGCAGGATACAAAATAAATCCATATAAATCCTCGGCATTTTTATATATCACTAACAAAATGCAACAGCAAGAGATACAAAGAGAAATTCCATTCCAAACAAATGTTGAGAGTATAAAATATTTGGGAATCCATCTACCAAAGAAAAGTCAGGAATTATATGAGAAAAATTACAAAACACTTTCCACAAAAATAAAATCAGATTTAAATAATTGGAAAGACATTCAATGCTCTTGGATAGGCCGAGCGAATATAATAAAGATGACAATACTCCCCAAACTAATTTATTTATTTAGTGCTATACCAATCAGACTCCCAAGAAACTATTTCAATGACCTAGAAAAAATAACAACAAAATTCATATGGAAGAATAAAAGGTCGAGAATTGCAAGGGAACTAATGAAAAAAAACTCAGAGGAAGGTGGTCTAAGTGTACCTGATCTAAAGCTATATTATATAGCAGCAGTCACCAAAACCTTTTGGTACTGGCTAAGAAATAGACTGGTAGATCAGTGGAACAGATTAGATACAAAGGACAAAAAAGGGTACATCTATAGCAATCTAATCTTTGACAAACCCAAAGATTCCAACATTAGGGATAAAAATTCATTATTCGGAAAAACTGTTGGGAAAACTGGAAATTAGTATGGCAGAAATTAGATATGGATCCACACTTAACACCATATCCCAAGATAAGATCAAAATGGGTCCATGATTTAGGCATAAAGAGGGAGATAATAAATAGATTAGAGGAACAGAGGATAATCTACCTCTCAGACTTGTGGAGGAGGAAGGAATTTATGACCAGAGGAGAACTAGAGATCATTATTGATCACAAAATAGAAGATTTTGATTACATCAAACTAAAAAGTTTCTGTACAAATAATACTAATGCAAACAAGATTAGAAGGGAAGTAACAAATTGGGAAAATATTTTTAAAAACAAAGGTTCTGACAAAGGTCTCATTTCCAAAATATATAGAGAACTGACCATAATTTATAAGAAACCGAACCATTCTCCAATTGATAAATGGTCAAAGGATATGAACAGACAATTCTCAGAGGAAGAAATTGAAACTATATCCACTCACATGAAAGAGTGTTCCAAATCACTACTGATCAGAGAAATGCAAATTAAGACCACTCTGAGATACCACTACACACCTGTCAGATTGGCTAAGATGACAGGAACAAATAATGATAAATGTTGGAGGGGATGTGGGGAAATTGGGACACTAATACATTGCTGGTGGAGTTGTGAAAGAATCCAGCCATTCTGGAGAGCAATCTGGAATTATGCCCAAAAAGTTATCAAACTGTGCATACCCTTTGACTCAGCAGCGCTACTACTGGGATTATATCCCAAAGAAATACTAAAGAGCTGAAAGAGACATATATGTGCCAAAATGTTTGTGGCAGCTCTTTTTGTTGTAGCTAGAAACTGGAAGATGAATGGATGTCCATCAGTTGGAGAATGGTTGGGTAAATTGTGGTATATGAAGGTTATGGAATATTATTGCTCTGTAAGAAATGACCAGCAGGAGGAATACAGAGAGGCCTGGAGAGACTTAAATCAACTGATGCTGAGTGAAATGAGCAGAAGCAGAAGATCACTGTACACTTCAACAACAATACTGTATGAGGATGTATTCTGATCGAAGTGGAAATCTTCAACATAAAGAAGATCCAACTCACTTCCAGTTGATCAATGATGGACAGAGGTAGCTACACCCAGAGAAGAAACACTGCGAAGTGAATGTAAATTGTTAGCACTAATATCTGTCTGCCCAGGTTGCATGTACCTTCGGATTCTAATGTTTATTGTGCAACAAGAAAATGATATTCACACACATGTATTGTACCTAGACTATATTGTAACACATGTAAAATGTATGGGATTGCCTGTCATCGGGGGGAGGGAATAGAGGGAGGGAGGGTAATTTGGAAAAATGAATACAAGGGATAATATTATAAAATATATATATATATATATATAATAAAAAAATTAAAAAAAAAGAAGAAAGAACATCCAACTCTACTTATGTAAAATTAAAACATTTTTAAATAAACAAAATCAATATAGTTAAAATTAAAAAAAAAAATCCAAAATCCATTCCAATTAAAAACACTTGAGAGTACAGGAATAAATGGACTTTTCCTTAAAATAGTCAGTAGTATCTATTTAAAAGTGTCAGTAAGCATCATGTGTAATGGGGATAAACTGGAACCATTCCTAATAAGATCAGGAGTGAAACAAGGTTGCCCACTATCACCACTACTATTCAATATTGTATTAAAAATGCTAGCTTTGGCAATGAGTTGAGAAAGAGATTAAAGGAATTAGAGTAGATAATGAGGATACCAAATTATCACTCTTTGCAAATGATATGATGGTATACTTAGAGAATGCCAGAGATTCTATTAAAAAGCTATTAGAAATAATGCACAACCTTTGCAATGTTGTAGGATACAAAATAAATCCACATAAATCCTACATCACTAACAACATCCAACAGCAAGAGATGCAAAGAGAAATTCCTTTTAAAATAGCTGCTCATAGTATAAAATATTTGGAAATCTATCTGCCAAGGGAAAGTCAGGAACTATATGAACAAAACTACAAAATACTTTCCACACAAATAAAGTCATATTTAAAGAATTGGAAAAATATTTAATGCTCATGGATAGGCTGAGTGAATATAAGAAAGATGACAATACTACCTAAACTAATTTATTATTTATAATACATAATATATATTATATATAACACATATAATGTATTATATATATATATATATATAATCTATTATTTAGTGCTATACAAATCAAACTCCCAAGAAACTAGAATAAAATTCATCTGGAAGAACTAAAAGTCAATATTTTCAAGGGAACTAATGAAAAAAAAATCAAATGAAGGTGGCCTAGCTGTACCATTATATTATAAAGGAGAGGTCACCAAAACCATTGGTATTGACTAAGAAATAGAATAGATGATTAGTGGAATAGGTTAGGTTCACAGGACAAAATAGTAAATAACTATAAAAATATAGTGTTTGACAAACCCAAGGACCCCATCTTTAGGGATAAGAATTCACTATTTGACAAAAAGTGCTGGGAAAATTAGAAATTAGTATGGCAGAAACTAGGGATTGACTCACACGTAACACTGTACACCAAGATAAGATTAAAATGGCCTAATGATCTAGGCATAAAGAATGAGATTATAAATAATTAGAAGAAGAGAGGATAGTTCACCTCTCAGGCCTATGAAGAGGAAGGAATTTGTGACCAAAGAAGAACTAGAGTCCATCACTGACTCTATAGAATAGAAATTTTTGATTCTATCAAGTTAAAAAGTTTGTACAAACAAAACTAATGCAGACAAGAGTAGAAGGGAAGCCATAAATTGGGAAAACATTTTTAATAGTCAAAGGTTGTAATAAAGGCCTTATTCCCAATATATATATATATATATATATATATATATATATATATATATATATACAGACAGAGAGAGAGAGAGAGAGAGAGAGAGAGAGAGAGAGAGAGAGAGAAAATTGACTCAAATTTATAAGAAATGAAGCCATTCTCCAATTGATAAATCGTCAAAGGATATGATGAGACAATTTTCAGGTGAAGAAATGGAAATTATTTCTAGCCATATGAAAATATGCTCCTAATCATTATTGATCAGAGAAATGAAAATTAAGACAACTCTGAGATGCCACTACAAATCTTTCAGATTGGCTAGGATGCAGGAAGAGATAATGCAGAATGTTTGATGGGATGTTGGAAAACTGGGTCACTCATATATTGTTGGTGGAATTATGAATATATCCAACCATTCTGGAGTACAATTTGGAACTATGCTCAAAAATTTATCAAACTGTGCATAACCTTTGATCCAGCAGTGTTACTACTGGGCTTATCACAAAGAGATCTTAAAGAAGGGAAAGGGGCCCTTATGTGCAAAAATGTTTGTGAAAGACCTTTAGGTATTGGATAGAAACTGGAAATTGAATTGATGCCCATCAATTGGGGAATGGCTGAATAACTTGTGGTATATAAATGTTATGGAATATTATTGTTTTGTTAGAAATGTCCAGCAGGATGTTTTCAGAAAGGCCTGGGGACACTTACATGATATGATGCTGAGTGAAATGAACAAAATGAAAAGATCAGTATTCATTTCAACAACAATACTATATGATGATCAATTCTGATGGACGTGATTCTCTTCCACAATGACACGAACCAAATCAGTTGTAATTGTTCAATAATGAAGAGAACCAGCTGCACCCAGTGAAAGAACTATGGGAAATGAGTATGAACCACAACATAGCAATTTTGTTTTTCTTCTCAGGTTATTTTTACATTATTCTAAGTCTAATTTTTTGTGCAGCAAGATAACTGTATGGATATGTATACATATATATTGTGTTTAACATATACTTTAACATATTTAACATATATTGGTGTATCAGCCATCTAGGGAAGAGGATGGGGGAAAGGAGGAGAAAAATTGGAACCAAAGGTTTTGCGAGTCTCAATGCTGAAAAATTACCCATGCATATGTCTTGTAAATGGAAAGCTATAATTAAAAAAAGGAAAGAGGAAAATCAAATTGTTAATCTGAAAAAAATGAAAGGGAGAACTTTCCACCAATGAGGAGCAAATTAAAGCAATAATTAGGAGTTATTTTGCCCAACTTTATGCCAATAAATTTGATAACCTAAGTAAAATGGAGGAATACCTATAAAAATATAGATTACTGAGATTAACACAGAAAGAAATGAATTACTTAAATGGCCCCATTTTTAAAAAGGAAATAGAACAACCTATTAATCAACTTCCTAAGAAAAAATCTCCAGGGATACCTGGATTTAAATGTGAATTCTAATAAATATCTAAAGAACAATTAACTCCAATAATAACTCCTACCAAATTTGTTTTATGACACAGACATGGTACTTATACTTAAATTAGGTAGGAAGAAAATTAAGAAAGAAAAATATAGATCAATCTTCCTAATGAAGTGATGCAAAAATTTTAAATAAAGTAATAGCAAAGAGATTTCAGAAAAATCATCCTTCAGTTAATACACCATGACTAACTAGGATTAATACCATGAATGCAGGGCTCATTCAATATTTGTAAATCTTTTAACATAATTGGCTATATCAAAAATTAACAAAAACATATGATTTTCTCAATAGATGCAGAAAAAGCATTTCATAAAAATCCAGCACTCATTCCTATTAAAACACTAGAGAGTATAGGAATAAATGAATTTTTTTCTTAAAACATTTATTTAAAATCATTAGTAAGCATGACATGTAATGGGATAAATTGGAATCATTCCCAATAAGATCAGGCGTGAAATATGTTTGCCACTATCACCATTACTATTCAATATTTTATTAAAAATGCTAGTTTTGGCAAAAAAGAGAAGAAAAGGAAATTTAAGGAATTAGAGTAGGAAATGAGGAAACCAAATTATCACTCTTTGCAGATGATGTGATAGTATATTTAGAGAACCCCAGATTGTCAACTAAAACACTATTAGAAATAATTCACAACTTTAGAAAAGTTGCAGGATATAAAATAATCCACATAAATCATCAGCATTTTTATACATCACTAACAAAATCCAACAGCAAGTGATACAAAAAGAAACTCCATTTAAAATAACTTGATAATATAAAATATTTGGAAATTTTATCTTCCAAGGGAAAGTCAGGAATTATATAAGGAAAACTACAAAACACTTTCCATACAAATAATCTAAGATCTAAGCAAATGGAAAAATATCAAGTGTTCTTGAATGTTAAAAACTATGCCTCAGTGAAGGGGCAGATCAATGCTTCAAGAGTCTCCACAACTGTGAATCATAACATTTGAAAGAGGGGCATAGCAGCCTTTACTGACACAGGTGTCACTTTTAGATCCAGAATGAAATAAATTGGACACAAGAGGGAAGAGGAAAGAAGTCAGATAATGCAAATGCCTCTCAGTCTCCTTTCATCATCATCATCATCCTCTCAATGAAGAGATCCATTCTACAAGTCCAAGTTAGACTTCAGCAGCCATTGGCAGGTAGCTCCAGGCTTACAACATATGGCGCCCAACATGGGGCACAAGAAACACAAGAAATAAAGAAGCAGCAGCACTTGAGAGCTGTTTATGAGTAGGATCCTCCAAGGAGACCTCTTTCAGTAACCTGCAGGGAAGGAAAGGGAGAAGAGACACAGTAAGACTTTTTAGTCAGGGTAATTAAATAGGCCAACATATCAATGGACCAAGCCAGCGACTGATGAGAGACTTATGAAAAAATGCCTGTTTTGACTATATTGCTCTTCTCCATTTGAAAGTTTGCCTCCATGATATATCACAAGCTTCAACACCTGCTATTGTGCTATTTGCACAATGCAAATGCCTCTCAGTCTCCTTTCATCATCATCATCATCCTCTCACATGAAGAGATCCATTCTACAAGTCCAAGTTAGACTTCAGCAGCCATTGGCAGGTAGCTCCAGGCTTACAACATATGGCGCCCAACATGGGGCACAAGAAACACAAGAAATAAAGAAGCAGCAGCACTTGAGAGCTGTTTATGAGTAGGATCCTCCAAGGAGACCTCTTTCAGTAACCTGCAGGGAAGGAAAGGGAGAAGAGACACAGTAAGACTTTTTAGTCAGGGTAATTAAATAGGCCAACATATCAATGGACCAAGCCAGCGACTGATGAGAGACTTATGAAAAAATGCCTGTTTTGACTATATTGCTCTTCTCCATTTGAAAGTTTGCCTCCATGATATATCACAAGCTTCAACACCTGCTATTGTGCTATTTGCATTCCCTAACATGTGGACTCAGATACCTTAGCATGTGGGCTTAAATAACAGCAAAAACATAAACTTACTGACCAAGCTATGGGGGAAAAATAATCACATTTCCATAAAACAAAAAATGGGGAATAATTAAGGATCATGCCTAAGTGAAGGGGCTGGTCAATTTTTTGAGAGTCTTCATAGCTGTGAATCATAACAGTTGATGGAGTTGCAAAGCAGCCTTTATTTATGCAGATGCTCCTTGTGGATTGGGAATGAAATAAAGTGGAGGCAAGAGGGAAAAAGAGAGAGGTCAGACAATGCAACTGCCTCCCAGTGTAGAGGTCAGAGAATAACAATGGCCTCTCGGTCTCCTTGAATCATCATCATCCTCTCACATGAAGAGATCCATTCAACAGGTCTGAGTTAGACCTCCAGCAGCCACTGTCAGGTGGCTCCTGTATCACACTTGGATAGATTGAGCAAATATAATAAAGATGACAATACTACCTAAACTATTCTATTTATTTAGTGCTATATCAATCAGACTCCCAAGAAACTATTTTAGTAACCTAGAAAAAATAACAACAAAATTCATCTGGAAGAACAAAAGGTCACAAATTTCAAGGGAATTAATGGGGAAAAAATCAACTATATATAGGTGGCCTAGCTATACCAGTTCTAAAATTACATTATACAGCAGTGATCATCAAAACTATATGGTACTAACTAAGAAATAGTGTAGTCAATCAAGACGAAATACTCAATAACTATATCATTCTAGTGTTTGCAAAAACCAAAAGAACCCAGTGAACAGAATTCACTGTTTGACAAAAACTGCTGGGAATATCGAAAACTAGTGTGGCAAAAACTAGGCATTGACCCACACCTAACACAATACAACAAGATAAGGTCAAAATGGGTTCATGATCTATACATAAAGAAAGATAATATAAATAAATAAGAACATATGATAATTTACATCTTAGACATGAGGAGGAGGAAGGAATTTGTGACAAAACAGAACTAGGGATCATTATTGATCACAAAATAGATAATTTTAATTATATTAAGTTAAAAAGGTTTTGTGCAAACAAAACTAATACAGACAAGGTTAGAAGAGAAGCAATACATTATGAAACATCTTTCTATTTAAAGATTTTAATAAAGGACTCATTTCTATCTTTTTTTATAGCTTTTTATTGACCAAACATATGCCTGGGTAATTTTTCAGCAGTGACCCTTGTAAAAACTTCTGTTCCAACTTTTCCCCTCCTTTCCTCCACCCCCTCCCATACATTTTGGCAGGCAGTCCCATACATGTTAAATAAATATGTTAAAGCATAAGACTCTCTCTCTCTCTCTCTCTCTCTCTCTCTCTCTCTCTCTCTCTCTCTCTCTCTCTCTCTCTCTATATATATATATATATATATATATATATATATATATATATATATATATATATATATGTGTGTGTGTGTGTGTGTGTGTGTGTGTGTGTGTGTGTGTGTTTATGTGTGTGTATATGTATGTATATATATATATACATACATATACACACACACACACGCACACACACACATATATATATATATATATATATATATATATATATATATATATATATATATATAGTTATCTTATTGCATAAAAAAAATAAGATTCAGAAAAAAGATAAAAATAACCTGGGAAGAAAAAAAAAGCAAGCAAACAATAACAAAAAGAGTTTAAATGCCATGTTGTAGTCTATACTCATTTCCCAGCTGTAGCTGATTCTGTTCCCTACTGATCAATTGGAACTGATTTAGATCCTCTCATTGTTCAAGATAGCCAGTTCCATCAGAATTGATCCTCATGTAATATTTTTGATGTGTATAATAATCTCCTGGTTCTGTTTATTTCATTTAGTATCAGTTCATATAAGTCTCTCCAAGCCTCTCTATATTCATCCTGCTGGTCATTTCTTACAGAACAATAATATTCCATAACATGCATGTAACACTCAGCCATTCTCCAATTGAAGGGTATACATTCAATTTCCAATTTCTAGTCAATACAAAAAGGGCTGCCACAAACATTTTGGCACATACAAGTCTCTTTCCCTTTTTTGATATATCTTTGGGATATAAGTCCAGGAGTAACATTGCTAGATGAAAGTGTATGCACAGTTTAACAACTTTTTGAATATACTTCCAAATTGCTCTCCAGAATGGTTGCATCCATTCACAACTCTACCAACAATGCATCAGTGTCCCACATCTCCTCCAATATTCTTCATTATCTTTTCCTATCATCTTAGACAATCTGACAGATATATAGCTGTATCGCAGAGTTGTCTTAATTTACATTTCTCTGATGAATAATGATTTGGAACACCTTTTCAAATGGGTAGAAATAGTTGCAATTTCATTATATGAAAATTGTCTATTCAAATCTTTTGACTATTTTTCAGTTGGAGAATGGCTTGATTTCTTATAAATTTGAGTTAATTTACATGTTTAACATGTATGAGACTATTTGCTTTTTAGGGGAGGTGGTGGAGGGAGGGAAGGAAAACTTTGGAACAGAAGTGAGTGCAACGAACAATGTTGTAAAAATTACCCATGCATATATGTTCTGTCAATAAAAAGCTATAATGAAATAAATAAATAAATTTGAGTCAATGTTCTATATATTTTGGAAATGAGGCCTCTCAGATTGGGCTAAGATGACAAGCAAAGTTAATAACAAATTTTGGAGGGGATGTGGGGAAATTGAGACCCTGATATATTGTAAGTGGAACTGTGAATGAATCCAACCATTCTGGAGAGCATTTTAGAGGTATGCTTCAAAAGTTATCAAACTCTACATACACTTTGACCTAGGATTGTTTCTATTGGTTTTATATCCCAAAGAGATCTTATAGGAGGGAAAGGGCTCCACCTGTGCAAAAATGTTTGTGGCAGCCCTTTTTGTAATGGCTAGAAAATGGAAACTGAATGGATGTCCATCAATTGGAGAATGGATGAATAAATTATGGTATATGAATTTTATGGAATATTGTTTTGTATAAGAAATGACCAACAGGATGATTTCAGGGAAGCCTGGAGATAAAGATGAATTGATTCTAAGTGAAATGAGAAAAAAAAAAAAAGAGGAGATTTTTATACATGGTAACAATAAGTCTATATGATGATCTATTTTTTTATTTATAAATTTTTGACAGTATATACGCAGGAGTAATTTTTTATAACATTATCCCTTGTATTCATTTTTCCAAATTATCCCCTCCCTCCCTCTACTCCCTCCCCTAGATGACAGGCAATTCCATACATTTTACATGTGTTACAATATAACCTAGATACAATATATGTGTGTAAATCCCATTTTCTTATTGCACATTAAGTATTAGATTCTGAAGGTGTAAGTAACCTGGATAGATAGACAGTAGTGCTAACAATTTACATTCACTTCCCAGTGTTCCTTCTCTGGGTGTAGTTGTTTCTGTCCATCATTGATCAACTGGAAGTGAGTTGGATCTTCTTTATGTTGAAGATATCCTCTTCCATCAGAATATATCTTCATACAACATTGAAGTGTACAGCGATATTCTGGTTCTATTCATTTCACTCAGCATCAATTGATGTAAGTCTCTATAAGCCTCTCTGTATTCCTTCTGCTGGTCATTTCTTACAGAGCAATAATATTCCATAACCTTCATATACCATAATTTACCCAACCATTCTCCAATTGATGGGCATCCATTCAATTTCCAGTTTCTAGCTACAACAAAAAGAGCTGCCACAAACATTTTGGCACATACAGGTCCCTTTCGGCTCTTTAGTATTTCTTTGGGATATAATCCAAATAGCAGCAATGCTGGGTCAAAGGGTATGCACAGTTTGATAACTTTTTGGGCATAGTTCCTAATTGCTCTCCAGAATGGCTGGATTCTTTCACAACTCCACCAACAATGTATCAGTGTCCCAGTTTTCCCACATCCCCTCCAACATTCATCATTATTTGCTCCTGTCATCTTAGCCAATCTGACAGGTGTGTAGTGGTATCTCAGAGTTGTCTTAATTTGCATCTCTCTGATCAGTAGTGATTTGGAACACTCTTTCATATGAGTGGATATAATTTCAATTTCATATGATGATCTATTCTGATGGACATGTTTCTTTTCAACAATAAAATGATTCAAACTAGTTCCAATTTTTCAGTAATGAAGAGAGTCATCTATACCCAGGGAGAGGACTATGGGACTGAATGTGGACCACAACATAACATTCTCATTTTTTTGCTGTTATTGTTTGCTTGCATTTTTGTTTTCATTCTCAGTTTTTTTCTTTCTTGATATTATTTTTCTTGAGCAGCAAGATAACTTTATAAATATGTATCCATATGTTGGATTTAGCATATATTTTAACATATTTACCATTTATGGGACTACCTGCCACCTAGGGGAGGAGGTGGGGGGAAGGAGGGAAAATTTGGAACAAAAGGTTTTGCAAGGGTCACTATTGAAAAATTATCCATGCATGTGTTTTGTAAATAAAAAGATATAAGAAAACAAAAATTTAAAAAAATCTTTAAAGTATCCAGTGGGTAATATGAAATAACTTAATCAAAGAACTTATTGTCAGGAAGATCCAACTGATAGAGAAAAGGCCAGACAAGGAGTTACTTAGTCAGTAAAGAATCATTTGAGTTCTTACTATATGACAAGCTTTGTACTAAGCATTGAAGATGCAAAGAGAGACACAAATTAGCCAAGCTCTCAACAAATGTACATAATATACAGTGTATATAGCCATAAAACAATGTCTCTTTTCATCAGGTATTATTTTTGTAAAAAGTTTACAACTTCTTGTTTTTAAGAATTGAATATTACTAATTGTTGTTTTCTATTTGGAACCAGTTAGTTCAGAAGTTGCTGATATATATTCTATAAAATTGGCTAATTAAAAAAAAAAGTTTATTTCAGCATTATATATTTACTATTTAAAAACAAAGAATTGGATTTCTACTTAAATCTAGTAAAGTGAAATTGCATATGAAAATTAATTTTAGAAAGAGAAAAAAGAATAATCATTGTACCTTTAGTTATTTGTCTCGGTTGCATATTTTCCAGAATGTTATAGTCAATATGGCCATTGAGTAGGTACTGTACCCCTTCATACAAATATCATCTGTGTTTTTCTTAATAACTGACAATTCTTTCTCTGTGTGTATTAAAGTTCCGTAGCTCATAATTTCCATGAGAAGTAAATGTGTGGGAGTAATTACCCAGGTGTTCCTCCTAGTTGTTATAATATGACATTGATGGCCACATTCATAGCATTGGCCTCAACTCTAAAGAACAGGTGGGGTGTAAAGAGCTAGAGAATCAGGTCACTGGTGAGCCAGTGTTTGAATGACTTGAAGCTCTTATTGAACATCAGGTGTCCCTGAAAAGGTCTGATGATTCTGAAAAAAATCAGCTAAGGAGAAAGCACTGTGAAAATACTGGAGAATGAAATACTATTAATACTCAGAAAACTTCAACATTTTTAAAGATATCCTTAACTTTCTTGACAGAATATTAGAAGGTACTAATTACTGTAATTATAAATCAACTCTCATTATTTTCTACCCATTTGGATATCTGACTAGAATTATTATTTAGGAGAATAAATGAAAATGTGCCCTAGGACCAGATTAAGAAGTTGATTTTATTTTTTCATAGAACAAAATTCTTTCAGTTAGCACTCAGTCCTATGTTATGAAGTAAAGATAATTATAAATGAAGCCAATCATTTTCCAGTTTGACTGGGAACTCATAATAAGAAAATAAAATTTTATTTTGAATTTTTCAGGAGTTGGGAAAAACCAAATTCTAGAGAACCAAGCGGGTAATCTTATTAGGCCTAAAGCAGCAGGAAAATGATTGAGGAAATCTTCAAGGGAATTCTACTCTCTGTCTTATATTGTAACTAAATTCCAGAACTATAGGATGAAGGAGAAAAACCAAAAGGAGCCATAAAGAAACAATTCCAATATCAAGGAGTCACAATCAGGATTACCCAGAATCTAGCAGCTTCCAATTTAAAGGACTGAAGGGCCTCAAATATGATATTGTAGAGGGCAAAGAAACTTGAACTGCTGCCAAGAATCAAGTATTCAGAAAAAAATAAGCATTATCTTTTTGTGGAAAAGATGGACATTCAATGAAATAGAAGATTTTAATTTATTTTGGATGAAAAGACCAGAGAGGAACAGAAAAGTTGATCTTCAAATACAGAACTCAAGAGAAGCATAAAAAGGTAAAAAGGGAAGGAAAAAATTATGCTTTTTAAAGGTTAAAATATTTGCAATCTTTATGGGAAGATGACATGTAAAACTCTTAAGAACTGTATCTTTATTAGGGCTATAATCAGAGAGTATGGACATAATTTGACTTTACTGTAATGATATCAAAAAGAAGCTATGTGTGGAAATGATATTGTACTGGAAGAAGAGGAAAGGAGTAATAAAATGAGGTCATATCATTCAAGAAGCAAAAAAAAAAAAAAAAAAAACACCCAAAAAAACTATTATACTTGATGGAAAGAAGAGAGGGGGATGAGTATTGTATAAATCTTAATCTCATTGAATGTGACTCAAAAAGGGAATATTAGACATATTTAATTTCACATAGAAACTTGTGTCATCCTATAGGAAGGAGGAGAAAAAGTGTAAAAGGGTAAATAATAGAAGGGAAGACTGATAAGAAATGGAGAAGGGGCTGTAAAAAGAGAGGGCAGATTGAGGGAGGTGAGCAAAAGATGGGTTAGGAAGGAGAGGGGGAAAGGAAAATGAAAAATATAATTTGGGGAAAATAAGATGGAAGGGAATAGAGCTAGTAATTTTAACTGTGAATGTAAATAGGATGAACTTTCCATAAAACAGAAACTGATAGAAGACTGAATTAAAAGCCAGAATACTACTATGTATTGTTTACAGACCAAACCAAAAGAAACAAAAAACAAAAAAAAAACACATTTAAAGCATAATGATGCAGAATAAGGGCCAAAGGCTGAAGCAGAATCTCTGATACTTCAACTGAAGTTAAAAAAAAAATAGGGATAGGGTGCAGATTTCAAATTAGCAAAAGCAAAAACATAGATCTAGTTAAAGGAAATAAGGAAGAAAACTACATCTTACTAATGAGTACTATAGAAATGAAGTAATATCAATACTAAACATATAGGCATCAAGTGGTATAGTATCTGAATTCATAGAGAAGTTAAGAAAGTTGCAAGAAAAAATAGACAACAAAATTATATTAGTGGAGGATCTGAACCTTGCTCTATCAGAACTAGATAGCTGAATTCACAAAATAAATAAGAAATTATTTAAATAGGTAAATAGTTTTTTAGAAAAGTTAGGTATGATAGACTTTTGGGAAAAAAACAACTTTAAAATGGAGACAGAAAACAATATATATATTTTTTTCCTCAGCAGTACATGGAATCTTCAAAAAAATTGACCTGGCATTTGGACATAAAAAGCTCAAAATTAAATGAAAAAAGGCAGAAATAGTAAATGTTTCTTTTTCAGATCATGATGCAATAAAAATTATGTGTAACAAAAGACCAAGAAAAAATAGACCAAAATTAATTAGAAAGTAAATAATTTTATCCTAAAGTATGATTAAGTAAAACAACAATTTAGAGGAAAATACTCATTGAAAGAATCCATCAATCATCTCTGGAAAGAGATCTCACAAGGAAAACCTCAAAGAACATTGTTACAAAACTCCAAAACTGTAATCTCAAAGAAAAAATATTTCAGGTTGCCAGACAAAAACAATTTAAATATCAAAGAGAATAGTCAGGATTATCCAGGATCCAGAAACTTTTACAATAATGGATTGGAGGGCCTAACATACCATATTCCATATGACAAGGGATCTTTGGTTACAACCAAAAATTAATTACCCAAAAAAAGACTAAACATCATGTTTCAGGGGAAGAGATTGATCTTTTTAAGAAACTTTCATTCATTTTTTGGAAAAAAAAAACACAAAAACAGAACTAAACAGAAATATTAATCCACAAATACAGGAATGCAAGAGAATCATAGAAAGGTAAACAGGGAGAAAATATATATTTAAAGATTAGACTATTTACTTCTCTAGATAGGAAAACAATATCAGTAACTCTTGAGAACTGTATCTGTTACTGGGCAGACAGAGGAGGGCATCACATGGACTTAGATGGGATTTTGAATGGTTTCTGATATGCTGACCTCAAAAAAAAGGACATTAAGGTGTGAGAAAATATTTGTACTGGAAAAAGAGGAAATGGGAGGTTTAATGGAAAAATTAGTTCACATGAAGAAGTGCAAAACACATTACAATCTAGGGAAAGAAGGGAGGGATATGAGCATTTTGAGAAGTTTGCTCTCATCAGTTTTGCCTTTAAGAAAGAACAATTTAATCATTCAATTGGGTTTTGAAATTTATGTAATTTTATAAAGACGTAGAAAAATAAAGAGGAAAAAAAGGGAGAGACAGGATAGAAGGGAGATTGAAAGACTAGGGAAAAAGAAGAGAAGGGTGGATGGTGTGAGAAAAGAGAAGGCAGTGGATGGAGTGGATTAAAATTTTTTCTAAGAGAAGGAGATAGGGGAATCTAAAAGATAAGGTAGTGGGTTAAAAAACAAACACTAAGAAGGGAAAGGTGTACAGTGGTAGAAGATAAGGTAGTGGGTGGAGTGGGTAAAAGAAAAAAAAGGAAAAAAAAAGACCTGACTAAAGACAAAATGGAAAGAGAGAATAACAAAACTAGGTGAGAAAATAGGATGGAGGGAAATACAGAGCTGGTAATCATAACTGTTAATGTACATGGGATGAATTCTCCTATAAAACAGAAGCAAATAACAATGTGGATTTAAAAAAAATCCTTCAATAGGTTGTTTATAAGAAACACATTTGACAAAGGTAAAAAGGCTGAAACAGAATTTATTATGATTCAAGTGAAGTAGAAAAGCAGGGGTGGCAATTGTGATCTCAGATAAAGCAATATTAAAATACATCTTATTAAGATAAAGAAGAAATGTGCACCTTGATTTAAAAAAAAAAGTATTGTAAATAATTATTTGGTAATGTTGCTAAATGTGTATGCATCAAGTGGCAGAGAAGGCAAATTACTAGAGAAGATTTTAAGCCAATTAAAGGAAGAAATAGACAGCAAAACTATTCTAGTGAAGGACCACAAACTTCCCCTCTCAGAATCAGAGAAATTTAACTACAAAATAAACAAGGAAGAAACTAGGGAAATTAATAGGATCCAAGAAGACATTGATATGATAAAGCTCTGGAGACAAATGAAAAGGGGCAGAAAGGAATATACCTTTTTTCTCAGTAGTAACATGGCCCCTACACCAAAACTGATTATGTATTAGGACATAAAAACCTCATAATCGAAGGCAAAAAGGCAGAATTAGTAAAGGCTTCCTTTTCAGACCACAATGCAATGAAAATTATATTCAAAAAAGGCTCAGAGAAAGATAGGCTAAAAATAATCTTATTTTAAAGAATGAGTGGCTCAAACAACAAGTCACAGAAACCAACTGTAATTTCATCCAAGAAAATGTCAATAATGAGACAACATACCAAAACTTATATAATGTAGCCAAAGCATTTCTTTCAGGGAAATTTTTATCTCTACATAGTTACATAAATAAAATAGCAAAAGAGATCAATGAAAGGCTTGCGACTAAAAAAGCTAATAAAAGAATAGATTATAACCCCTCAATTAAATACAAAATTAGAAATTTTGAAACTTGCTGAAGAGATTAATAAAATAAAAACCAAGAACAATTTTGAACTGATAAACAAAACTGAAAGTTGGTTTTATGAAAAAAACTAACAAAATAGAAATATTTTGTTAATTTGATCAGAAAAAAACCAAAAACAACAACAACAACAAATCACCATATTCCAAAATGAAAGGGGTGAACTTGCCACCAATGAAAAAGAAATTAAAGTAATAATTAGGAGCCATTTTGTCCAAATCTATGGCAGCAAATGAAATGTAACTAAAATAGATGAATATTTATAAAAAATATAAATTGTGCAAGTTAACAGAAGAGGAAATAAAATACTTAAATAGTCCCATTTTAGAAAAAAGAAATTGAACAAGTCATTAATGAACTCCCTAGGAAAAAATCTCCAAGGCCAGATGGATTCACAAGTGAATTCTACCAAACATTCAAAGAACAATTAATTCCAATATGATGTAAACTATTAGGAAAAATAGAAAAAGGAGTCCTGCCAATTTTTTTCTACAATACAAATATGGCACTGGTATCTAATCATGAAGGGTTAAAGAAAATTACAAACCAATCTATCTGATTAATACTGAATCAAAAAAATAAAATAAAATAAAATAATAGAAAGGAAATTACTATAAGTTATCAATAGAATAATATACTATGACCAAGTGTGATTTATACCAGAAATGCAGGGATGATTCAATATCAAGAAAATTATTGCCATAATTGACCATATCAGTCACAAACCAAACAGAAATCACATGAAAATCTCAATAGAAGCTGAAAAAGCTTTTGACGAAATATAACACTGATTCCTATTAAAAACACTAGAGAGCAGAGGAATAAAGGGAACTTTAATTAAAATAATATGCAGTATCAATCTAAAACCTAAAGGATGCATTATTTATAATGGAGAGAAGCTGAATGCATTCCCAATAAAATCAGGGGTGAAACAAGATGTCTATTCTCAGCATTGTATTAGAAATGATGCCTTTAGCAACAAGAAAAGAAAAAAAGGAATTAGACTAGTCAATGAGGAAATAAAAATATCACTCTTTGCAGAGGATATGATGATGTATTTAGAGAATCCTAGAAGTTCATCCAAAAACCTACTGAAAACAATTCAGAGCTTTATCAAAGTTGCAGGATATAAAATTAACCCACACAAATCAGTGTTTCTATTTATTACTTACATAGCCCATCAGAAGAGATAGAAAGAGAAATTTCATTTTAAATTACTGTAGATAACTCAGATGAAGAAATTGAAACTATTTCTAGCCATATGAAAATATGCTCCAAGTCATTATTAATCAGAGAAATGCAAATTAAGACAACTCTGAGATACCACTACACACCTGTCAGATTGGCTAGAATGATAAGAAAAGATAATGTGCAATGTTGGAGGGGATGTGGAAAAACAGGGACACTGATACATTGTTGGGGAATTGTGAATATATCGCACCATTCTGGAGAGCAAGTTGGAATGATGCTCAAAAAAGTTATCAAACAGTGTATACCTTTGACCCAACAGTGTTACTACTGGGCTTATATGCCAAAGAGATCTTAAAGAAGGGAATGGGACTTGAATGTGCAAGAATGTTTGTGGCAGCTCTTTTTTGTAGTGGCCAGAAACTGGAAAGTACATGAATGCCCATCAATTGGAGAATGGCTGAATAAATTTTAGTATGTGAATATTATGGAATATTATTATTGTTATGTAAGAAATGACCAGCAGGATGATTTCAGAAAGTCCTGGAGAGACTTACATGAACTACTGCTGAGTGAAATGAGCAGGACCAGGATATTGTTGTATACTTCAACAACAATACTATATGATGATCTATTCTGATGGATGTGGCCATTTTCAACAATGAGATGAACCAAATCAGTTCCACTAGAGCTGTACTGAACTCAACCAGCTATACCCAGTGAAAGAACTCCGAGAGATGACTATGAAACACTACATAGAATTTCCAATCTCTCTAATTTTGTCCGCCTGCATTTTTGATTTCCTTCACAGGCTAATTGTACACTATTTCAAAGTCTGATTCTTTTTGTACAGCAAAACAACTGTTTGGATGTGTATAAATATATTAATTTATACCTTAACATGTTTAACATGTATTGATCAACCTGCCATCTGGGGTGGGGGAAGGAGGGGAAAAATTAGAACAAAAGGTTTGGCAATTGTCAATGTTGTAAAATTACCCATGCATACATCTGGTAAATAAAAACTTTTAAAAATTACTGTAGAAAAAATAAAATACTTGGGGGTCTACCTACTAGGACAAACCCAAAAACTATATGAACACAATTACAAAACAGTTCTCACACAAATAAATTCAGATCTAAACAATTGGGAAAAAAAATTAGTTTCCATGGTTAGGATGAGGTAATACAATAAAAATGAGATTCTGCCTAAATTGTTTTATTTGTTCAGTGCCATACCAATCAAACTGCCAAAACTTTATTTCGTAGAACTAGAAAAAAATAACAAAATTTATCTGGACAAAATGTCAAGGATATCAAGGGAATTAATGAAAAAATACAAAGAATGGTGGCTTAGCAGTACCAAACTTTAAATTATATTATTAAACAGAAGTAATCAAGAGAATTTGATACTGGCTAAGAAATGAAGTAGTGGATCAGTGAAATAAATTAGATACACACAGCAATAATCAAGGCTTATAGAAATCTGGTATTTGATTTATACCCAAACTCATTTCACTTTTTCACAAAATTTGCTGGAAAATTTTAAAAAGTATATGTCAGAAACTTAGCATAGATATACTTCTTATACCTCATACTAAAATAATCTAAGAATGGATACATATTTGGGCATAAAGGATTATGAAAACAAGTTATATTTTATCTATCAGGTCTTTGAAGAAGGGAGGAATTTATGACCAAAGAAGAACTAGAGAAAATTAAGAAAAGCAAAATGGATACCTATGATTACATTAAATTAAAAAGCTTTTGCATGAATAAAACCAACAGAAACAAAATTGAGAGGATAGTACAAATCTGAGAAAAAAAAATTACAGCCAGTAATTCTGATAAAGGTCTCATTTCTAAAATATATGAAGAACTGTGTCAAATATATAAGAATACAAGTCATTTCCCAAATGAAAAATGATCAAAGGATATAAAAAGACAATTTTCAGGAGACAAAATTAGAACCTTTTAGAGTTATATGAAAAAATGCTCTAAATCACAATGGATTAGAGAAATGTAAACTAAAATATCTCTTAGGAATCACTGCACAGGTATCAGACTGGCCAAGATTATAGGAAAAGATAATGATTGGAGGGGATATGGGTAAACTGAGACACTAATGCATTGTTGGTGGAGTTGTGAAATGATCCAATCTTTCTGGAGAGCAATCTGGAACTATACCCAAAGAGTTATAAAACTCTGCATCCGAGCTGTGCCATTACAAAGTCTGCATCTCAAGCAAATCATAAATGAATGAAAAGGACCCACATGTGCAAAAATGTTTGTAACATTTGTGGTAGCAAAGAATTGTAAAAGGTAATAATTGCCATCATTTGGAAAAAAAGACTGAACAAGTTATTGTATATGTTGTTATGAAGTTAATGAAATATTATTATTCTATAAAATTCTACAAAAATGATGAACACGTTGATCATAGAAAAGCCTGAAAAGATTCATATGAAGTGTTGCTGAGTGAAACAAGCAGTACTAGGAATACATTGTACACAATAACAGCAAGAATGTGTGATGATAAACTACGAAAGGCTTGATTATTCTCAGTAGTTCTGTGATCCAAAGTAATACCATAGATTTTGGGCAGAAAATGTCATCTGTATCCAGAAAATAACTACTGAATGAGACTGAATGTAAATCAACATAAGTTATGTTCACTCCCTTTTTCTATTTTTTTTTTAATCTCTCCCATGGTTTTCTCTTTTTGCTATGATTTTTCTTTGCCAACATGATTCATAAAGCAATGTATCTCAAAAATAAATAAACTTACTATAATAAAAATGAGACTTTGTGAAGCATGGGGGAAACCTAATGACAAAAGAGTTCAATTATAACAAAAATAGAATAATCATATAGTGTATGCCAAGAATTTTGTAGAGAAATACAATGAAAGAAATAATCCTTATGCATAAGATTTTCTTTTATAAAAGAGCACATAACTAATTTCCATTCCAATTCTCCATATTTCATAGAATTGTTGTGTGTAAGGAGACTGCTTTGTAAACCTGAGTGCTTTTTATATGTAAGTTATTATATATATACATATATATAGATATAGATATATATACATATAAACATTTCTTGTTTAATCAGAGAATAAGGAGAGAATTTATCCCTCTAAAGCTTTATATCAGGCAATGGAAATCATCCTAGAGTTGATATCAGATGAACCAATTAATTAGAGCCCTTGATGAACTCATTGAATATCATTAAACATTCCTTATCTGTAAAAATAAGAGAATAGAATATTTAATGTCTAATATGCCTTTCATCTTTAAATCTATGCCTTTTGATAATGCTAATCACACTTATAGTAATTACATGCTATAGGTATGTGTAGGTAGCATGGGTGCTGCCTCAAAGATAGGCTCAGAAGATCCCATTACCATTAGTGATAGTGACAAGTACAGTATCCTGCTCAGTTCAGTAACTCCAACTGATTGATATTTCCCTATGTAGACATCTTTTCATGGTGACTAAGCAACGGTGTAGACTAACACCTTCTCAGGACTGAAGCTCATTTTTATTTCAATTGAGGATATCAGTTGGTCTGTAATTGTTTTGACTTATGACTTTAAGACTCAGAAGTCTCTTGTCCTGACTCTCTGATTATGTTAATACCCATTCATCCTGTATTCTATTTGTCTCACCAAACCATAGCACATATGTTATCATTTCAAGAGTATGTTTCTATTTTTCTGCATTTCAGGAAAGAATTTGAAGATGCATTCTATGTACAGATTAGGCATTTTACAGATACACATTCTTAGGTATATTCTGATTTAATTTTTTTTCCTTTTTTATTAATGTTTATAATTATAACATTTTCTTTAGCAGTAAATATGCATAGGTAATATTTTTTACAACATTATCCCTTGTACTCTCTTCTGTTCCAAGTTTTTCCCCTCCTTCCTAGCACCCTCTCTCCTGGATGGTGGGCATTCCCATATGTATTAAATATCTTATAGTATATCTTAAGTACAATATATATGTGCAGAACCGAATTTTCTTGTTGTTGTTGTTGCAAAGCAAGGATTATATTCACAAGGTAAAAATAATCTGGGAAGAGAAACAAAACAAAATAAAACAAAAAAATAATGCTCACAATTTACACTCATTTCCCAGTGTTCCTTTTCTGGATATAGCTGATTCTGTCCATCATTGATCAATTGGAATTCGATTAGCTCTTCTCTATGTTGAAGATATCCACTTCCATCAGAATACGTCCTCATACAGTATCTGATTTAAATTTAAAGTTCTCTCCTTATTTTCCACCTAGACAATAATTCTTCCCATAGCTAATTTTTAAGTCAAAGTCCTTTCTTTAGTTATAACCTCCAAGCTAATGATAACCTGAACTAATAAATTATTAAATTCAAAGATTATTTATGGATAATGGAAGGGACTATATATTTTATATAAACCTATGTCAAGAGATTATAACATATATAAAGGTAAGGGTTTAAATTCTTTCCAGGAAATTTGTGCTATAACTCCAAGCAAGTAATTTCACCTCTCTGAACCTGTTGTTGCTTTGTTTTGTTTTGTTTTGTTTTGTTTTTTGTTTGTTTTTTTTTCATTTGAAAGTTGAGGTGTCTTTTTTTTTATTTGTAAATTTCAGTTATCAGTACTTTACTACTCATGTCATAGGGTAATTAAGATATTGTGAAAAAGCATGACTTAGAGATAGAGGACTAAATTGAAAATTGATAGGATCTGGGATAAAATAATGTCATTAATATTTTATAAGAAGATATTTTGGATGTAGATAACAGAATGGTCACCCTCAAAGTCATTAACACTGCCATGCTCAAGTCATGTCACATTTCCCTTAAAAATAACTGATTTTGGAAGGTTTTAACCCATGACTTTGACTCAATTCTTTTGTCCTGACTCTTTAGTAATATTACAAGTTTCCATCCATCCTGTACTCCATTTTCTTCACCTCTATTTGTCTGTCTTCCTCATATCACTTGTGACTTCTCAATGTCTCCAGGAGACTTTCTAAGAGATTATATCAGATAAAAAAATCAAGCATCAGTTGCATTTGTTTCCACACAAATGGTAGAATGAAATGTCAGGTCCGTGTTATATAACTAATATCACAACAGCAATGTAATAATAATTAACATTTACAGAACTCCTTAAGATTTATAAAGCTTTCCTTCTATTCACATCTCATTGAATCCATATAAGTATATGAATCTTGTATATGTATTCCACAAACAAGTGTGGACAAGAATCAGGACATTTATCAGGAATACGTGGCTTGTTTTAATATTCCCATTTCAAACAATGGATTTTCTTTTGGAAACACAATCAAGAAATCTTCAAAAAGAAACTATTATTGTTTTGATACTATTGAAATTCACTCCTTATATCTAACTAATCTCTTATTTCCATAGGATATGGTTATTTAAATAAATATGTATATATTGTATGATATTTCAGGGATATAAAAAAATTCCATGTAAACTACGAACCAACATCTTAATTTCAAGTGTGTACAAATTAAAATTGGATTATGTAAGGCACTGTTCACAGCAAGTATGCTGATTTTTAAGCTACACTTCAGCTAGTCCCAAGACAATGAGAGTATAGATTAACATGGAAGTTTTCTCCATAAAAGAAAATTCAAAATATTCTATTAAAAATGTACGAGAAGGTAGATTAAAGATTAATGCTCCCCCAACTTCCTCCCCCAGGAAACTGAATTGGAATAGAGACAAATACTCAGTGAGGTCTTTGGCACAAAGCATTCTTGGAAAATTGGGAGACATATTGTTAGTTGAATCCTTTGAAGTTTGAATACAGATGTTTCTTCCATATTTTATTGTATTTTCTCATCATCTTTCAATAATCACTTTTTTAGTCTTGTCAGCTAAATAATTTAACATTATAGGGATGTGGGCCAGCTTTAAATAGCTCCAAAGATTTGCCTTGGTTCTGCATTTTAGAAACCTCAACATGATAGGAATATTTCCACTGGTAATAACTAGATTTTTTCAGATGATATTAATTCAGAGTTTTATTTTTGATTAATAGTAGGGAAGTAGTGATTGATTTTAAACTTATTTGCAGCCACCATTCTGTCTTCTTCCAATAGAAAGTAATGGAAAGAAATAGACAAGATCAGTATATCTTTTCTTCCTGGGGAAGAAATATCAATGCATATATTTTAAAGATATCAGTTAACCAAGTAATCTTTTTGGAAATTAGGGGATTCAAAACTATTATTCATTTGAGTTTGATGGAATCTTATCTGAGAGTAATCTATGATTTTTGTCATAATTCTTTTACAAATAATACTGTCAATATAAATCATTTGAAAATTACGTAATTTATTTTATTATATACTATTGAGAGAATAACTTGTTAAGGAGCATTAATGAAGTAGATAAATTAGAATATCAGCTATCATATATATATATATATATATATATATAGTAAAATGACTTCCTGGGAACTATGGGCATAAGATGATTTTCACCAATTATAAGCTGCAACATTGACTTTCTTTAGTTGATGAAAATGTCTCCTGTAAAACATAGTATTTTAAAAACCTTTCATTTGAAATTTAACTATTGGCAAAACATTTAATTACTAATGTGCCTTATAAAAGTGTTCTTCAAAGGAAAGTAGATAGATTAATAAATTTGACTTATTTTAGACAGGAGATTAATTTATGGTTCAGTTACTGTTTAAGTCTGAATTGCTTTAGATTAATCAACATTGCATGTTTAGATTTAATTTATAAAATTTCTTTTCATGCACATAAACCCATTCATGCCCAGGCATACCAAATATATTCACTTTCATTCCCTTGAAGTTTTCCCCAAGGTTTGTTCTTTGAAATTAGGAATAAAAATTCAGCTACTGGGGTGGAGCCAATATGACAAGGTGAAGAAAGTCATTTTCTGAGCTCTCCCCATGATCCTCAAAGTAACAATAAATACAGTTTCTGGACTGGTTTTGCAGTGATAGAATCCATGAATATTGGGAGTGTAACAAATTACCAGCAGAAGATAATTTCAAAGATCTCCAGAAAAGATATGTTTCAAACTGACATGAAGGGAGATGGGCCAAGCACAGGTGGGTCAAGCACAAACACTGAGTGCAAGCAGTGGACAGTTCTAGGGGAAGGATAGAAGGGGTGGGGAGTCTTCAAGCTGGAGAATCTACATGTAGGAATGTATAGTAGTATTGGCTACTCTGTTCTCATTGAAAGCCAGTAGATCAGCACACTAGTTATAAGACATCTAATTCAAATACAAAAGGAAAATGATAAACCCCTAAATGCTAGAATTTCATGGTACCTGGTCATGGCCACCCAGCACAAAAAGTCAACACTGATCCATAAAAGACAATGTCTCCTGTAAAAGGACAATCTCCCCTTTCTTCACCCTAAAAGCAAACCTCAACTTAAAAAAAAATGAGCAAAAAAAAAAAAAAAAAGAAAAAGAAAGAAAGATAGAAATGACAAGATATAGTTTTTACTGTGGAAGAGAAGAATGGATTTCACACTCTGAGGTTACTTAAAACAGATCATCTCCAGATTAAGCCTCAAAGAGTGATATAAATTGGTCTCAATCTCACAAGGCTTTCTTGGAAGAAATTTAAAAGGATCTTATAAGAGAACTAGAAGAAAAATGAGAAAAGGAAATGAGAACTTTGCAATAGGGTTGTAAAAAGAAACATTGAAATTATCTAAAGAAAATCCTTAAAAATATATTTGATGAAGTGGAAAAAAACATATACCTCCTTATAAAATAGATTTGACAAAATGGAAAAAGAAAACAACTCCGTGAAAAAAAAAATTGTGAAATGGAAAAAAAAATCCATAGAACAAAACAACTCATTTAAAAATTGAATTGTCCAAATACAAAAAAAAAAAAAAAGTGAAAAAGGAACCTGAAAAAAAATCACTAAAAATCAGAAATGAACAAAAGGAAATCAAAAATGCAATGAGACACAAAGAATCAGTCAAGTACAACAACAAAAATACATTAAAAATAGAAGAAATTGTAAAATATCTCTTTGAAAAAACAACTTACCTGGAAAACTAGGAGAGACAATCTAAGGATTATTGGACTTGCTAAAAACCTTGATGAAAAAAAGGAGCCTAGGCATTATCTTTCAGGAAAATCTTCAAGGAAAGTTGCCTTAATCAGACGATAAAATAACCATTGAAAGAATTCATCATTCACCTCCTGAAAGAGACCCCAAAAGTAAAACTCCAAGGAATATCATAGCTAAATTTCTGAACTTCTGGACCAAGGAAAAAATTTGCAAGCAACCAGAAAGAAAAAATTCAAATACCTGAGGAGTGACAGTAAGGTTTACCCAGGACCTAGTAGCTTCCACCTTAAAGGACCCAAAGGCCTGGAATCTTACATTAAAAAAAGGCAAAGGAAAGCCAAAATTAAGCTATCCAATTAAATTGAGCATTATCTTTCAGGGAAGGAGATGGGCAATGAATCATATAGGTGAATTTCATTTATTTTTAATGAAAAGACCAGATCTCAACAACAAAAATCAATCCCCCAAATATAGAACTCAAGAGAATCATAAAAAAGGTGAAAAAAGGAAAGAATTCTTGCGAACTATATCTCTGTTATGAGTATACATAGGGAGTGAAGGTATAATTTGATTTTACTACGATAATATAACAAGAAACTAGAGATAGAAAGGGGATTGTACTGGAAAAAGAAGAAAATGGAGGTAAAATAAGAGAAATTACATCTCATTAAAAGGTAAGAAAACCTATTAAAATTGAGGGAAATAAGGGAGCAGGATGAATATTGTGTGGATCTTACTCTCATCAGAATTGTCTCAAAAAGAGAATATTACATATATTTGGATTTACAGAGAAACTTGTCTCAACTTATAGGAAAGTGGGAGGGGAAAGAGGAAAGGAAAGGGAAAGGCTAATAGAAGTGAAAACAAAAAGAGTAGGAAAAAGGTATAAGAAAGTAGGAGAGATGATAAAGGGGGAGGGCTGCTTGAGGGAAGTGGTGGTCAGAAGCAAAATACTGGGGAGGAAGAAAAGGGTAAAAGGAATGAGAACCATAATTTGGGATGAATAAGAAGGTGGAAAATATATGATTAGTCATTTTAAGTGTGAATGGGCTGAACTGTCCCATAAAATGGAAGTCAATAGTAGACTGGATTACAGACAAAATCCTACAGTATGTAGGATTTTAAAGCAGAGCAATATGTACAGAGTAAAGGTAAAAGTTTGCAGCATAATTTATTAATATTAATTATTATATATAATATATGTTATAATTAATTATTATAACTTATTATTATAAAAAAGTAAAAGTAACAATCATGATCTCACATCAAGCAAAGATCTGAACCTTGCTCTCTCAGAACTAGATAAATTGAACCACAAAATAAATAAGAAAGAAGTTAAGGAACTAAATAGAATACTGGAAATGATAGATCTTTGAAAAAAAATTGAATGGAGACAGAAAGGAGTACACCTTTTTTCAGTGGTTCATGAGACTTACAAAAAAGTGACCATATACTAGGACATAAATACCTCAAAATCAAATGCAGAAAGGCAGAAATAATAAATGCATTTTTAGATCATGATGCAATAACATTACATTCAATAAAAGTTCAGGGGAAAATTAACCAAAAATCAATTGGAAACTAAGTAATTGCATCCTAAAGAATGAATAGGTGAAACAGCCAATACAATTAATCAATTCATCCAAGAGAATGACAATAATGAGACAACATACCAAAATTTGTGGGATGCAGCCAAAGCAGTTATTAGGGGATATTTTATATCTCTATCAATTTTATATCTTTTGCATAAAATTGAGAAAGGGAATTTCAGTAAATTGGGCTTGCAACTAAATAAGCTAGATACGGAACAAATTAAACATCCCCAATGAAAGACCAAATGTAAAATTCCAAAAACAAAAGGGGAGATTAATAAAATTGAAATTAAGAAAAGTAAAATTATTAAGTAAATCAAAAATGTGTTAGTTTTATGAAAAAAAAAACAACACAATGGATAAATATTTAGTTAATTTGATCTAAAAAGGAAAAAGGAAAATAAAATTGTTAATCTCAAAAATGGAAATGGAGAAATTTCCTCAATTGAAGAGGAAATTAGAAGAATAAAGAGTTATTTTGCCCAACTTTATGTCAATAAATTTGGCAACCTAATTGAAATAGAGGAATACATATAAAATATAAATTTCCCAGATTAACAGAGGAGGAAATAAATTACTTAAATAGTCCCATTTTAGAAAAAGAAACAGAATAAGCTATTAATAAACTCCTTAGGAAAAAAAAAAAAAAAACTCCAGGACCAGATGGATTTATATGTGCATTCTACCAAACCTTTAAAGAATAATTAACTCCAATATTATATAAACTACTTGAAAAAATAGGGAACAAAGGACTCCTACCAAATTCCTAATTTATGACACAGACTTGTTACTGATACTTAAACCAGGTAAGATGACAAAAGAAAGAAAATTATAAAGCAATTTTTCTAATGAATATTGATGGAAAAATCTTAAATAAATGTTAGCAAAAAGATTACAGAAAGTCATCCCCAAGATAATATACTATGACTAGGTAGCATTTATACCAAGTATGCAGAGCTGGTTCAATGTTACAAAAAGATATTAGAATAATTGACTATATCAATAACCAAACTAATGAATCAATATCTGCAGAAAAAGCATTTGATAAAATCCAACACCCATTCCTATTAAAGACCCTAGAGAATATAAGAATATATGCACTTTTTTCCTTAAAATGATCAGTAACATCTATGAAAAACCATCATAAAACATCTTATGTAATGGGAACAAACTAGAATCATTCTCAATAAAATCAGGGGTGAAACAAGGTTGCCCACTATAACCATTACTATTCAAACCTGTATTAGAAATGTTAACTTTGGCAATAAAAAAAGACATTAAAAGAATTAGATTAGTTAATGAGTAAAGCAAATTATCACTTTGCAGAAGACATGTTGATATACTTAGAGAACAATAATCATCTAAAAATTACTAAAAACAATCCACAACTTTAGCTAAATTGCAGGACCCAAAATAAATCCACAAAAGTCATCAACATTTGTATGTATTACCAACAAAGTCCAGTAGCAAGAATTACAAAGAGAAATTCCATTTAAAATAACTGTTGATGATATAAAATATTTGGGAGTCTCCCTGTCAAGTCAAAGTCAGGAATTATATATACACAAATACAAAACATTTTCTACACAAATAAAGTCAATTATAAACATTTGGAAAAAGATCAAGTGCTCTTGGGTAGACAGAGCACATATAATAAAAATGACAATACTATATAAATTATTATAGTTATTTGTATTATAAAAATCAAACTCCCAATGTATTTTTACACACCTAGAAAAAATAATAACAAAGTTCATTTGGAAGAACAAAAGGCGAAGAATTTCAAGGAATTAATGAAAAATCAAATGAAGGTAGTCTATCTGTACCAGCACTAAAACCATATTATAAAGACACAGTCATCAAAGCCATTTTGTATTGCCTAAGAATAGAGTAGTCAATCAGTGGAATAGGTTAGCTCACAGGACAAAATAGTTAATGACTGTGGTAATCTAATGTATGAAAAAACCCCAAACCTCAGCTTTTGTGATAAAACCACACTATTTAACAAAAACTGTTGGGAAAATTGGAAACTAGTATGGCAGAAACTAGGCACTGACCCACACCTAATACCATATACCAAGATAAGGTTGAAATGGTTTCATGCTCTAGACATAAAGTGATATTATAAGCAAATTAGAAGAATATAGAAGAGCTTACCTCTCAGATCTATGGAGCAGATGTGATCAAAGAATTGGAGATTGTTTTTGATCACAAAATAGATTATTTTTTTTTTATATTTAGTTAATATTTTGTATAAAAAAAAAAAAAAAAAAAACTAAAGGAAATTATCAATGAGAACTGCCCAGACGTTCTGGAAACAGAGAGTAAAATAGACATTGAAAAAATTCATTGATCACCTACTGAAAAGGACCCTACAATCAAAACGCCAAGAAATATAGTGACCAAGTTCAAGAACCATCAGAGAAAGGAAAAAATACTGGAAGCTGCTAGAAAAAAGCAATTCAGATATGGGGGAGACACAATAAGGATAACCCAGGATCTAGCAGCATCCACATTAAAAGAATGAAGGGACTGGAATATGATATTCCGAAAGGAACTTGGTATGTAGCCAAGAATAACTTACCCAGCAAAAATGAGCATCATTTTCCACGGAAGAAGATGGACATTTTAAAAAATAAAATGAATTCCATCTATTCTTGATGAAAAAACCAGACCTACACAAAAGGTTTGATCTTCAAATACAGAACTCAATAGATTTCTAAAAAGGTAAAAAGAAATCTTGAGAACTATACTTCTGCCATAAAAATGTGTAAAGAACATATGTATAATTTGTCCTAGAAACTAGAGGGGGAAAGGAAATTATATCATAAAAAAGTGTAGAGTGGTGGTACTACATCTCATGAAGAGGCAAAAAATAACCTATTATATTTGAGAGAAATAAAGGAGGGAGATGAGCATAGTGTGTATCAATAGACATATTCAATTTATGGTGAAACTTTTCCCACTTCATTGAAAAGTGAGAGGGAAGGAGTAAGCTAAGGGGAAGGGAATACAGAAAATCTGAGGAAAAGGGTAAAATAAGGGGAGGAACTTTAAGGTGGGGGAGGGATACTAAAATGGGAGGGCTGTGAAAAGCAAGTGGTGCTCACAAATTTAATACTAGGAAGGGGGGGGGTAAGAGGGAAGGAAAGGAGAAAAGCATAAGCAGGGGTTAACAGGATGGCAAGCAATATAGAATTAGTCATTCTAACCATAAATGTGAATGAGGTAAACTCCCTCATAAAGAGGAAGCAGTTAGCAGACTGGATTAAAAATTAGAATCCTACTATATGTTGTTTACAGGAAACACACGTGAAACAGGGTGATACATTCAAACTAAAAGTAAAAGGGTGGAGCAGAATCTATTATGCTTCAGGCAAAGCCAAAAAAGCTAGGGTAGCCATCCTCATTTCAGATCAAGCAAAAACAAAAATTGATCTAATTAAAAGAGATAAGGAAGAACATTATATCCTGCTACAAGGTAGCATCAATAATGAAGCGGTATCAATATTAAACATATATGCACCAAGTGGTACAGGATCTAAATTCTTTTTTTTTTGTACAGTTATGGTTTTTGGTCTCTATAATTTTTTTTATATTTTTTTATAATATTATCCCTTGTATTCATTTTCCCAAATTATCCCCCCCCTTTACTCCCTCCCCCCAATGACAGGCAATCCCATACATTTTACATGTGTTACAATATAACCTAGATACAATATATGTGTGTAAATCCAATTTTCTTGTTCCACGTTAAGAATTGGATTCTGAAGGTATAAGTAACCTGGGCAGAAAGACATTAGTGCTAACAATTTACATTCACTTCCCAGTGTTCTTTCTCTGGGTGTACTGCTGGGTCAAAGGATATGCAGTTTGATAACGTTTGGGGCATAGTTCCAAATTGCTCTCCAGAATGGCTGGATTCTTTCACAACTCCATCAGCAATGTATTAGTGTCCCAGTTTTCCCACAGCCCCTCCAACATTCATCATTATTTGTTCCTGTCATCTTAGCCAATCTGACAGGTGTGTAGTGATATCTTAGAGTTGTCTTAATTTGCATTTCTCTGATCAGTAGTGATTTGGAACACTCTTTCATATGAGTGGATATAGTTTCAATTTCATCATCTGAGAATTGTCTGTTCATATCCTTTGACCATTTATCAATTGGAGAATGGTTTGGTTTCTTATAAATTAGGGTCAGTTCTCTATATATTTTGGAAATCAGACCTTTGTCAGAACCTTTACTTTTAAAAATATTTTCCCAATTTGTTAATTCCCTTCTAATCTTGTTTGCATTAGTACTGTTTGTACAGAAACTTTTTAGTTTGATGTAATCAAAATCTACTATTTTGTGATCAATAATGATCTCTAGTTCTCCTCTGGTCATAAATTCCTTCCTCCTCCACAGGTCTGAGAGGTAGACTATTTTTTTCTTTCTCTAATCTATTTATTATCTCACTCTTTATGCCTAAATCATGAACCCATTTTGATCTTATCTTGGTATATGGTGTTAAGTGTGGATCCATATCTAATTTCTGCCATATTAATTTCCAGTTTTCCCAACAGTTTATTCCAAATAATGAATTTTTATCACTAATGTTGGTATCTTTGGGTTTGTCAAAGATTATACTGTTATAGATGTACCCTTTTTTGTCCTTTGTATCTAATCTTTTCCACTGATCTACCAGTCTATTTCTTAGCCAATACCAAATGGTTTTGGTGACTGCTGCTATATAATATAGCTTTAGATCAGGTACACTTAGACCACCTTCCTCTGAGTTTTTTTTTTTTTTTTTTCATTAGTTCCCTTGCAAATCTCGACCTTTTATTCTTCCATATGAATTTTGTTGTTATTTTTTCTAGGTCCTTAAAATAGTTTCTTGGGAGTCTGATTGATATAGCACTAAATAAATAGATTAGTTTGGGGAGTATTGTCATCTTTATTATATTCGCTCGGCCTATCCAAGAGCACTGAATGTCTTGCCAATTATTTAATCTGACTTTATTTTTGTGGAAAGTGTTTTGTAATTTTTCTCATATAATTCCTGACTTTTCTTTGGTAGATGGATACCCAAATACTTTATACTCTCAACATTTGTTTGGAATGGAATTTCTCTTTGTATCTCTTGCTGTTGCATTTTGTTGGTGATATATAAGAATGCTGAGGATTTATGTAGATTTATTTTGTATCCTGCCACTTTGCTGAAATTCTGAATTATTTCTAATAGCTTTTTAGCAGAGTCTTTGGGGTTCTCTAAGTATACCATCATGTCATCTGCAAAGAGTGATATTTTGATTTCCTCATTTCCTACTCTAAGTCCTTGAATCTCTTTTTCGGCTCCTATTGCCGAGGCTAGCATTTCTAGTACTATACTGAATAGTAATGATGATAGTGGGCAACCTTGTTTCACTCCTGATCTTACTGGGAAAGGTTGCAGTTTATTTCTATTGCATATTATGCCTACGGACGGTCTGAAATATATGCTCCTGATTATTCTAAGGAATAGTCCATTTATTCCTATACTTTCAAGAGTTTTTTGTAGGAATGGATGTTGGATTTTATCAAATGATTTTTCTGCATCTATTGAGATGATCATATGGTTTTTATTAATTTGATTATTAATATGGTCAAGTATACTAATAGTTTTCCTAATATTAAACCAGCCCTGCATTCCTGGAATAAATCCTACTTGATCATAGTGTATTATCCTGCAGATGATTTTCTGAAGTTTTTTTGCTAATATCTTATTTAAGATTTTAGCATCAATATTCATTAAGGAAATTGGTCTATAATTTTCTTTCTCAGTTTTCGATCTACCTGGTTTAGGTATCAGTACCATGTCTGTGTCATAAAAGGAGTTTGGTAGGACTCCTTCATCCCCTATTTTTTCAAATAATTTCTATAGCATTGGGGCTAATTGTTCTTTAAATGTTTGGTAGAATTCACATGTGAATCCATCTGGTCCTGGGGATTTTTTCCTGGGGAGTTGGTTAATAGCTTGTTCTATTTCTTTTTCTGAAATGGGACTATTTAAGCAACTTATCTCCTCCTCTGTTAATCTAGGGAGCCTATATTTTTGGAGGAAGTCATCCATTTTACTTAAGTTATCAAATTTATTGGCAAAATTTGGGCAAAGTAACTCCTTATTATTTCCCTAATTTCCTCTTCATTAGTGGAAATATCCCCCTTTTCATTTGTAAGACTAACAATTTGATTTTCCTCTTTCTTTTTTCTGATCAAATTTACCAAAGGTTTATCTATTTTATTGGCTTTTTCATAAAACCAACTCTTGGTTTTATTTATTAATTAAATAGTTTTTTTTTTCTTTCAATATTATTGATTTCTCCTTTTAATTTTTGTATTTCAAGTTTAATTTTTGGTTGGGGGTTTTTAATTTGGTCTTTTTCTAGCTTTTTAAGTTGAAAGCCCAATTCGTTAATCTTCTCTTTCTCTATTTTCTTCAAATAAGCCTCGAAAGATATAAAAGCTTTAGCTGCATCCCACAGATTTTGGTATGATGTCTCATCATTGTCATTATCTTGGGTGAAGTTATTAATTGTTTGTATCTATAATTTGCTGTTTCACCCAGTCATTCTTTAAGATGAGATTGTTCATTTTCCAATTACTTTTTGGTCTATTTACCCCTAACTTTTTACTGAATGTAGCTTTTATTGCATTGTGATCTGAGAGGAAGGCATTTATTTCTGCCTTCCTACATTTAATTTTGTGATCTTTATGTCCTAATATATGGTCTATTTTTGTATAGGATCCATGAACTGCTGAGAAGAAAGTATATTCCTTTCTATTGCCATTCAGTTTTCTCCAAAGGTCTATCATACCTAGTTTTTCTAATGTTCTATTTACTTTGTTAAATTTCTTTCTTATTTGTTTTGTGGTTTGGTTTGTCTAAATCTGAGAGTGCAAGGTTGAGATCTCCCACTATTATAGTTTTACTGTCTATTTCTTCTTGCAATTCTCTTAACTTTTCCTTTAGAAATTTAAATGCTATACCACTTGATGCATATATGTTTAGTATTGATATGGCTTCATTATTTATGCTTTCAGCAGGATATAGTTTCTTTCCTTATCTTTTTTAACTAGATCAACTTCTGCTTTTGCTTGAGATGAGATAAGGATAGCTACCTCTGCTTTTTTGGCTTTACCTGAAGCATAATAGGCTCTGCTCCAACCTTTTACCTTTACTCTGTATGTATCTCCCTGCTTTAAGTGTGTTTCCTGTAGACAACATATTGTAGGGTTCCAATATTTGATCCAGTCTGCTATCCGTCTACTTTTGGTGGGAGCGTTCATCCCATTCACATTTACAGTTAAAATTATTAATTCTGTATTTCCTGCCATCATATTATCCCCAGATTATGCTTTTTTCCTTGACCCCCCCCGATCCCCTTCCCCGATATTTAATTTATAGACACGCAGCCCTCCCTTTTTTTAGTATCCCTCCCCCCTCCCTCCAAGTCCCTTCACTTATTCTCCTTTTCCTTTTCCCTTTTCCTCTCCCCCCTTTTAATGAGGTGAGAGAAAATTCTCTGAAAAACAAATATGTCAATTATTTACTCTTTGAGCCTCTTCTGATGAGAGTAAGATTCACACAATGATTCTCCCCCTCACTAAATTCCCTCAGATATGGTGTATTTTCTATGCCTCTTCCTGGGATGTAGTTTCCCTCTTTTTATCATTCCTTTTTCTGAAATGACCTCCTTCCCTTTACTACACCACCCCTTTTTTATTTTATATCAGTAAAATCAAATTATCCATGAGTACTTTTTATATACCCACAACAGAGTTATAGTTCTCAAGGGTTCTGTGTACCTTTTTCTGTTTCTCTTCAGTCTTGTGGATGTAGATCAAATTTTTTGTTTAAATCTGGTTTTTTTCTTAGAAACATATAGAATTCCTCTATTTCATTGAATGACCATCTTCTTCCATGGAAAAATTGATAAACTTAGCTGGGTAGTTCATTCTTGGTTGCAGTTCTTTGGTCTTTTGCCTTTCGGTATATCAGGTTCCAGGCCCTTCTATCTTTTAATGTGGAGGCAGCCAGATCTTGAGTGACCCTTATTGTGGCACCTTGGTATTTAAATTGTTTTTTTTTTTTTTTAGCTGCTTGCAAGGTTTTCCCTTTTGTGTGGTAATTCTGCAGCTTAGGCACAATATTCCGTGGTGTTCTTTTTTTAGGGTCTATTTCAGAAGGAGTTCGATGAATTCTTTCAACATCTACTTTCCCTTCTGTTTCTGTTATCTCTGGACAGTTCTCTTTGATAATTTCCTGTAAAATAGAATCTAGGCTCTTTTTTTGGTCATAGTTTTCTGGGAGTCCAATGATCCGCAGATTATCTCTCCTAGATCTATTTTCCAGGTCTATAGATTTTCCCAGTAAGTATTTGACGTTATTCTCCAGCTTTTCATTTTTTTTTTTTTTTTGTTTTGTTTTGTTTGACTGATTCTTGGGTTCTCTGTGAATCATTCATTTCTATTTGTTCCATCCTGACTTTTAAGGCATTATTTTCTTCTTTCACAGTTTTTAGTTCTTTTTGTAAATGCCCAATTTCGTTTTTAAATGAATTATTTTGCTCTATTGAATTTTTCCATTTCCCTAATTTTTTTTGAGAATTATTTTCTTTTTCCAATTCAGAAATTCTATTTTCTTGGGACTTTATTTTTTCCAATTCAGAAATCCTACTTTCCTGTGATTTTTTAACCTTTTCTAATTCACAAATTTTGTTTCCCTGCATCTCCTGTGTATTCTTTATTTTTTCCAACTTCCATCTCAGAACGTTGTTATTCTCTATCATAGCTTCCCTTTCCTTTCCCCATTTTTCTTCAAACTCTCTTAGCTTTTTAATAGTCTCTTTGAGGAGAGAGTTATGTGATGGGGGGCAGGAATCGTTCCCCTTTAGGTTGTTATCTGCTGACTCTCTGCTGTTAACTTCCTCAGGGTTGGATACCCGTTCTTTCTCTGTGTAGAATTAATCAATAGGTCTTTTTGGCTTCTTACTCATGATTAAAAAATCTTTTGGGGTCTGTCCCTGGCGTAGGAAATTATTTATTTATTTCTTTACCAGCTTCCTCCCAGACAGGATGGATGCAGAGGCTCCTGCGCCTGAGCTAAGAGAAAGCTCTGGGAGAGAGTTCCCCACCCCTTCCCTGGAAGTGACTCACAGGTGATCAGCAGGATTGTGCTGTGAGGATGCTGTGTCCTAGCAGCTTCCCTGAGGTTTGAGACTGAACAGTAAAGGTGACACAAAGCCCAGGCTATGCGTCCCGGTGGGGCATGGATGTCAGCAGCAGGTGATGTGAAAAGCCCCTGCGCTCAAACTGGAAGTGCCTGCCAGAAACCACAGTCCCTAGTTCAAAGGTTCTGCTATTCTGGGACTTCCAGGGGCTGAGTTCCACAACCTTCAGCTGAGCCAGGCACTATGTGTTACCTTGGGCCATATCTGCCCACTTCTCAATCTCTTAATTACTCACAGGTGAAAGCTAGGACAGCCTATGTCAGACGTACCCACAGTGCCGAGATCTGCTGAGTCACCCCCGGGAACGGGGAAGATCTAATCTGGCTTTAAATTTTTAAAGTGGCTTAGATTTCTCTTCTGAACTGCTGTTTTATAAGCAAAAAAGAGCTAACAGCCTGTGCCAGATTCTTCTATCTCAGTGGCTTCTCTGATGCCAGAGCCCTCCCCAGTGCGATTGGCGCAGTATGCTAGCACCCAACCCTCTGTGCTGGCCTCTCTTCTTCCTCCCTTGGGAACTGACCTTTTCTGTTGAAACTCCAGATTCTCTTCAGCTGGGAAATCGTGCTTCCAGTCCTTGTGGTATCTATCAGTCCAGCGCTTTTGAGGCTGAATTTATCTAATTGGTTGTGAAGGAATAAGGACGTTCACAGAGTTGTGTGTATCTTTTCCGCCATCTTGGCTCCGCCCCTAGTATCTAAATTCTTAAAAGGCAAATTAAGAGAACTGCAAGAAGAAATATACAGCAAAACTATAATAATGGGAGATTTCAACCTTGCACTCTCAGAATTAGATAAATCAAACCACAAAATAAATAAGAAAGAAGTCAAAGAGGTAAAAAGAACACTAGAAAAGTTTGATATGATAGATCTTTGGCAAAAGCTAAATGGAGACAGAAAGGAGTATACTTTCTTCTCAGTAGTTCATGGAACCTATACAAAGATTGATCATATACTAGGGCATAAAAACCTCAAAATCAAATGCAGTAAGGCAGAAATAGTAAATGTATCCTTTTAAGACCACAAAGCAATGAAAATTACATTCAATAAAAAGCCAGGGGAAAAAAGACCAAAATTAATTGGAAACTAAATAATCTTATACTAAAGAACGATTGGGTAAAACAGCAAATCATAGACATAATTAATAACTTCACCCAAGAAAATGACAATAATGAGACATCATACCAAAATGTGTGGGATACAGCCAAAGCAGTATTAAGGGGAAGTTTTACATCTCTAGAGGCCTACTTGCATAAAATAGAGAATGAGGTCAACGAATTGGGCTTACAACTAAAATTGCTAGAAAAGGAACAAATTAAAAACCCCCAGACAAACATGAAACTTGAAATTCAAAAAATAAAAGGTGAGATTAATAAAATTGAAAGTAAGAAAACTATTGAATTAATTAATAAAACTAAGAGTTGGTTCTATGAAAAAACCAACAAAATAGAAAAACCCTTAGTAAACCTGATTAAAAAAAGGAAAGAGAAAAAGCAAATTGTTAGTCTTTATAACGTGCTATTGTCTCCAGAAGCTGCCGATTGCTCTCTGGGAGGAGATCTGCTATGTCAACTCAAATCTCTCAGACAGATTCTTCTTCCTGTAGAGAACAGTTGTCTCCAGACAGTTGCTATTAACTCTCATCCAGAGAAGTGACTTCCCTTCCTGCAGAGAGCTGCATCAAGCCTGGTCTAGAGCAGAGACTCTCTTTTTTCCTCCAGAGTTGCACTCTTTATCCTCCCAGAGAATGGGTGTGGGATAATGCAAGGGTTTCTGGGAAGAGTTACTTCAACCAATGAACTTGCTCCTCCTAAGCATGCAAGCTCTTCCCCAGGAATTCACATGTCAAACACTCAGGAAAGGCCGGAACTAGAAAATTGTTAAATACTGACTTAGCACTTTTGTAAAAACCTAATATCTCATTATCAAATTAGCACTTAGTAAGAACCTAACATCTCCCCCTTTGTTTTGATTTAGAACATGGGGTTGTCATGACCTTGAAACATAAATCCATCAATATGGAGGCATTACATGTAATTACATAGATTACATAAACACATAGTAACATAGTAACATAACACATGCTAGAAGTATGTAACAAATAATATGATCAAATAATCATAAATTGAGAATTTATAAATGTCCATAAGTCCATTGTCCATTAGTCTCATCTTCTGTTAGGAAATCCATTGATTCCTGCTGGTTTTTAAAGTTTTTTAACAGTCTTCTTATTAGCCATGCTCTTTCAGTGTCAGATAGTTCTTAGATTTTCTCCTTTGTTTTGAAGTCTTTCTCTTTTTCTGTCTCTCTCTTTTTTTTTCCTTGCTTAATTTTTTTTAATTTTGTTTTTTATTAATTTTTATAATTATAACATTTTATTTGACAGTAAATATGCATAGGTATTTTTTTTTTACAACATTATCCCTTGTACTCCCATCTTTTCGGAGTTTTAAATGTGTTAAATGTGGTAAGATAAGATCAAAATGGGTCCAAGATTTAGGCACAAAGATCTAAATTATAAATAAATTGGAGAAAAATGGGATGCTTTCTCTCTCTCGCTCTGATGGGCAAGGCGAATACGACTCATTGGCACCCATCTGATTCCTTCTCCATCTGAAGAAATACAAGCAAACCCTCTCCCCCAGGCAGTTAACCTATCTGGTCCCTTCCATTCACCACTTTCTGTGTCTCTCCACATCACCTGGTGATTATCTAAGGACAGTGGACCTGCTCGCACTGGACACTGCCCTTCTGGTGGGTTATTAAAACCTGTCTGCCGGAGCCAGTGCATCTTTGTCAAAAATTAGAAAATTAATGGTATAGAGAACTAAATTTAGAAGTTCCCTAGGGCTATCTGTGGCTCCTCCATTCTTTTGTTTTTGGAGGAGTGTCTTAATGTCTCTGTTTCTTCTCTCTACTATTGCCTGACTTTGTGGATTAAAAGGTATTCCAGTAATGTGTAATATCTTATACTGCGCACAGAAGTGCACAAAATATTTAGAACTATATGCAAGTCCATTATATGTTTTTATTTCTTGTGGCACACCCATAATTGCAAATGCTTGGATAAGGAATTCAGTGACCACTCGGTCTGTCTCTTTTGCTGTTGGCACTGCAAAAGTAAATTCTGAAAAGGTATCTACTACCATGTGGATGAAAGACAGAAGACCAAAAGATTTATAGTGGGTCACATCCATTTGCCAGATTTCATTGGGTCTCAAACCATGAGGATTCTTCCCTGGAGGGAGTGTAGGAGCATGGAAAGGAAGACAAGCTGTACAGCTTTTTACTATGCTCCTGGCTTCCTCTCTTGTGATTCCAAATTGTAAATGTAAAGCTCATGCAGCCTGATGATATTTAGAATGAGATTCTTGTGCTTCCTGAAATAAAGAACTACTAGCTAACATGGTAAGAAGGCTAACTACCTTTGAATTTCCATCAAAAATAGGACCTGGAAATCCACTATGTGAGTGGACATGCAAGATATAAATCTTGCCTGGATGTTTTCTCACTTGCTCTTGAAGTTCCTTAAAGAGTTGATAAAATTAGAGGCTGCAAATTTTATTTGGGCTGTGGCAATTCTTTGTACTACACCTACTGAATAGGCTGAATCAGTAATTATATTTACATCTCCTGGGTAATAAGTAAGAGCTAGCATAATAGCAAATAATTCATTCTGTTGAGTGGACTGAAAAGGAGTCCTGACTACTCTATTTATGGTTAAATCATGAGAGTATACAGCACAAATATTTTCTTTGGAGGAGTCTGTACAGATTGTTGGTCCTTTAAGAGGAATCTTAGAAACCTTTTCTTCAAAAATCCATCACCAATTATGTAGTAGCCGGGTTATCTTTAATGGAGATCCAAGTGCAAAATTTAGAGCTGTGGCCAATAAAATTTGCCATTCTGGGATGGTCTCACAGCATACATTAATGTGTGCGTTAGTATAGAATGTGCATATTTTTCAGGAGTTATTCCAGATAATTGTATTACTCTCTTAATTGCCTTTAAAAAAATCTGGCCACAAGCACTGGGTAAGGAGTTAGGCTTTGTTCTGGTTGTGCTGGGAGGTTCCCCCACTGAATCACACTGTCTCCTTGATGAAGGACTGCTGTGAGTGCCTCTTTTGTAGCAAAAATTGACATTTCCAAGGGTTTTTGAGTGACTCTTTCAACCACATTGGATAAATCCAATTCAACTTCTCTCAAAGCATCTTGTGCTTCTTTTGTAAGCTGGCGTAGTGAATTTAAAGCACTGTCTCCCCTTAAAATGTCACATAGAAATTGCAGTGGATGGGTAGTTAAGACCAACTTTGGACACATCCATTGGATATCTCCTATTAATTTTTGGAAATCATTTAAGGTGTTCAACTTTTCTGTTAATAAAGAAAGCTTTTGTACTGTGAGTGTCTTAGGATATATTTTATATCGTAAATATTGAAAAGGAGCATGTCTTTGAATTTTTTCTGTAGCTATATGCAGTTTGTAGTACTTTAGTGTTTCCATGGTCTTTTGTAGACATGCTTCTAACATTTGTTCCTCAGGTACACATCCCAAAATATCATCCATATAATGTAACAATATTACTTTTGGAAATGCTTTTCTTATTGGAGCAAGAGCAGCAGCAACATACATTTGGCACATAGTATGTTTGTTTTTTACTCCCTGTGGCAAAACTGTCCATTCATATCTTTTATAAGGCTCAGCCAAATTAACACTAGGCACTGAAAAAGCAAAGTTTTTCATATCCTCCTTATCTAGAGGATAGAATAGAAACAATCCTTAATGTCTATAACCCATAGAGGCCATTCTCTTGGCAACAGAGTAGGAGATGAAAGTCCAGGCTAAAGAGTTCCCATAGTTTCCATCTGTTCATTTACTCTTCTTAGATCAGGTAACATCCTCCATTTCCCAGATTTCTTTTTCATCACAAATACTGGGGAATTCCAAGGACTTAGAGAAGGCCACAAGTGTCCTTGGTCAAGTTGTTCTTGCACTATGTCTAATAAGGCCTGAATTTTATCACTTCTTAAGGGCCACTGTTCTACCCACACTGGTGAATCAGTCTTCCACTGAATAGGAACTGGTGAAAGTGCAGGTAGGCCTTCAACAGCAGCCC
Source organism: Sminthopsis crassicaudata (assembly GCF_048593235.1). Classification (NCBI taxonomy): domain Eukaryota; kingdom Metazoa; phylum Chordata; class Mammalia; order Dasyuromorphia; family Dasyuridae; genus Sminthopsis; species Sminthopsis crassicaudata. The sequence continues at coordinate 414,145,997 of NC_133619.1, forward strand.
TGCCTAAAAAGCCAAAGTGATTATTTGTAATCCTATCTGCTATAAAATGTCTCTTCCCCACAGATTGATGGGGATTTTTTCAACCACAAAAGGAGTAAAAACTCCTCTTTCACCTTCAAATAGCCATCTTAAAGGCCTAGCATTAACTTCTGCAGCTATTGATCCTCCTACCCCAGACATGTGGGTATCTGCCTTAATATTTGGTCAGTGAGTGGGCCATTTGGCACCTCTAATAACTGTACAATTTGCACCCGTGTCTACCAATCCTTCAAATGGTATTCCATTTATATAAATAGTAAGCATAGGTTGGTCAGCTGTCACAGCTGCTGTCCAATATATTCCTGGATTTTGTTCATTGGAGTCAGAATATAGGCGAGTATCACCAGATTGCTCATTAGGGGTACATAACAATAAGCCTGATGCTACTACTTCTCCTGGTTGATAAATCACACGTTGTCTACCTGTGTTAGTGACTGGGATATTAGCTACAATTTCTCCAGTTTCCCACATCAGTGTTTGGATGGACACTGTTTTGTAGGCACTCTCAGAAAGTGAAATTGTCAAGCCTACTGTGCCTGGAGGCAAAGGATCCATAGGCTCAACAGGAACAGATTTCACTTCTCCAGGGAGTATCTCAGTAGTCTCTACTGCACGCAACTCTATTTTTCCTAATTTCAATCCCTTTATTCCATCTGATTGCCTTTTGGGTGATTGATCATGTCTTAAAATTCTCTGGATGTAACCTTGGCTGCCATCATGCCCCACTTGGGGGGATGAAGCTGGGCCCCGCCTCTTATTTCCCTGGGTCAATCTACATTCAGAGGCCCAGTGGAGACCATTGTGACATTTTGGACATGGAGTTTTAGGTCTTCTCTCACCCTGTCTTCTCACTGTATCTCCATACCTACACTGAGCTCTTAGATGTCCAGTTTTTCCACACTGAAAACATTGCCGAGTTTCTCTAGAAGTCCCTTGCCAGGAGGGATCCTGCCTTTCCACGTTCATCATAGTCTGGGTGTAAAAAGCATTTGTTCCCACTGTAGCACAGTGTCTTATGATCTCCTCTAATGTAGCATCTTTGTTTAATCCCCCTATAATTCTTTTGCAAATCTCATTGGCATTTTCCTTAGCCAGATGTCTGGTCATTATTTCTGTAGCTGCATTTTCTCCAATAGTTCTTTTGACAGCAATTTGCAAACATCCCACAAAATCTGCAAAAGGCTCATTGGGACCTTGCTCCATTTTAGTGAAAGCCTCTCCTGTCCCGTCCTGCGAGACTCAGTCATTCATGGGGAATCGAGGAGGATCCAGCCTGGGGGAGAATGGGCGAGAAAGAAGAGGGAGACCAAGCAGATCTTGTCAAGGTCTCATTTATTGATGGAAACAGCTCAAGTTATATAGGGTAGAGCTAGGTGTAATACATGAGGACAAAGTTGGGAGGGGAAAAGGGGGCAAGGGAGAGTAAAGGTATGTGCTACCTGCGAGAAAGGGTATGGGGGGGACTGCAGGAAGGAGCAGACATTCCAGGAGGAGGAGGGGAAAGAGCATCCTGTGGTTACAATTCTTATCTGAGTCTCTAGGGTCGTTAAGCCCTGAGACATTTCTGTGGTTAATACAATACCATGGCTATGTGTTTACAAGTATGGGGGTCGTTCACTTCTCTAGCCACCTGGTCGCCATCTATTGCTAGATGCAAAGTTTATGGTCTGGTAATATTCCATGACTATAGTTCCCGTCACCGACATATCCCCCTTTTCTTATATAAAATAAAGGAACCTATACATTAGGTCGGTGGAAGGCTTGTCTTAGGCTATGTGGGTTACATTATTCAAATCTATGCAGTTTCCATATACATGAGGTAAAGCAAAGTAATTAGGTAAGACAAAAGGTAACACATGAAATTGACACTTAACAGCCCATACCTTAACTTGACAATACACAATAGTTCCAGTACACCAAAAAGAAGTACATAGCATTTTCAGGTCATTCTTTTTTTCCATTACATTTTACATTTAATTTTACATTAAACATATAATCCCACATTGCAACAATCTCTGAGCATTTTCTTTTTGTATCAAGGTATGTATATTTTGTAAAGAGCATTTGTTCCAATTAATAATTTACTAATATTTCCAGTAAAACCCAAACTAGTAATAATACTATCATTAAAAAACTTGTAAGAATTGGCCTTGATATTTTAATGTATTTTGGTGGGGTAGGATCATCGTGGGCAACTATTGAGCATTTACAGTCAAAGCTTGAGAAACATCTTGCCCAGCACTGCGCAGTCTGCTGGCCAAGGTCCCAAGGTCTATTGAATTAACTATACCCAAACCAGTTCCAGCACCATCAAATAGGGTATCGTACCAGGTTCTTTTCTTTCTAACACAATTCATCAGAGGAGGAACAGTTATATTATTGGTACAAGTTTTAGGAACTCTTATGATTGATGGAGGATGTTTTGTAGGAAGGGGAGATGTCAGTAATAGATATTTTATCTAATAATGAGCCTTCAATACCGCTATCAAGATTTTACATGCACAATTCATCAGTTGCTTTTCAATGTTGGTCTCAGCTTGTTCTCTGCATTCAGTTGGGAAGTCCACACCCTCGGAGTCCACCAGTCCTTTAATTCTGGTATGCTGAGTCCACTTTTTTTCCTGTGTAGCACTGCTGTATCTGATGTCAAGAGGATCTGGAACAGTCCTTTCCAGCTCAGGGTCAGCTTGTCCTCCTTCCATGTACGAACCAGGACCCCATCTCCAAGCTAGAGCTCATGCACTGTTGAAATCCTAAGGGAGGAGTCTAAGCAATAAGCCTGTTTAGTTGTAAAGTTTTCAGATGTTACAGTAAAGACATAATATATTTCCTTAAAAACAAATCCTTGGTTTCAAATATTGGATACAAGGAAGAATTTTGAATCCCTTTTGGATAAGGGTGACCATACAATAATTCATAAAGTGACAATTCCACATCTCTTCAGGGGTTTTGTTTTAATTCTTAATAAGGCAAGGGGAAGGCACTTGGTCCTGGGCAATTGTGTCTCAGCCAATTCAGTCAGTTGCTGTTTAATTTGCTTATCCACCCTTTCCACTTTACATGATGAGGGAGGATGCTATAGCTTGGGCCACAGATTGGAGGATCTTAGCTGTGAAACAGGTGTCTTGGCCTAAATCTGCCTGCTCCACCATCCCATACCCTGGAATGATATGCTCAAGAAGTACTTTTACAATTACTGAGGCAGTTGCCCAGGCAAGGGGAATGGCCTCCACCCATAAGGTCAGATGGTCCACTACAACCAACAAGTATCTGAGACGCCCCACTGACAGCAGCTCAGTAAGGTCCACCTGTATGCTTTGGAAAGGCCTAATACCAGGAAGCTTTCTCCTTTTAGTCTTGTCATTGGGCCGCCTTATTCATCCTCTGACAAACAGGACACCCACTGACCAGTTGCCTTCTATTGTGTATAAGCCAGTGCCACAGACCTAGTCAGCACCACATCACACAGGTCTCCGACATTCCAAAGACTGCCCTGATGTAAATGTTGGGGTACATGTCTTATACCTGCTGTGGTCAGTATCTCTCTGCCATTAGGGAGGAGCCAGTGCCCTCTTTATCCTCCTGAGCGCCAAGGCTTTAGATTTCCTGCTTCTCTTCTGGGGTAAGGGAAAGTGGAGGCTTTAGAGGCAGAAATGCCAGAATTAGCACCATCATCTCCTCAGTACTTACAGATTCCTCTTCTCCAGGCCGTTTCGCCTCCTCATCTGCAAAGGAGTTTCTCCTTATCTCAAATGAATCTCCTCTTTGGTGCCCCTGCACATGAATCACTGCAACGTTCTTAGGTAACATAAGATTAGTCAAAATTTCAGTGACCAATGCCCTGTGTGCCAATCCCTTACCTTTACTGTTTCCATTGTTTCCCTCAAGTAATTTACAGGATCTAATTTCTTTTTACTTTCATTTATACAATGACCTAAATATTTTACCTTACATTTCACAAATTGCAATTTGTCTTAAGAAATTCTCAGTCCCTGTGCTCCTAAATAATTTAACAAATTTATAGTGACTTGGACAGGGCCACTCTTTTTTTTTTTTTTTCCCCTGCCACAAGAAGATCATTTACATATTGTAAGACTTTTAACAATAAGAAAATTATCACAGAATGTTCACATAATTCTTATATACCCAAGTAGATATTTCATAAGTTGAACATTATACCAATTATTTTGCTTTTAAAATACCCAATACACAGAAAAATCCCAAACTACATATTGCCATAACAAAAAATTTTCAAAAGGACAAGGGCAAAAACTATTATACTTGGAGTCCCTTTAAATAGATGGCATCAATACAATTAATTAAAACTTCTATTTTCATATAAAAGAATCTGAAAAGTTCTCAAAAACAGCAATTAAACATTTTTTATAAATAGCCCATTCAGACTATATATCACATTTCTGATCATATTCTTTAAACACAAAAACCATTATGTATTTTAGAAACAAATGTTCACTCAATTAACATCATGTAAGAGTGGCTGACCCTTTATCAGTTTGCTTTTTTTTTTTTTTTCCTTGGTTGGAGGCTCTCATTCCATGGGATGGGTCTGCTGTGCTGACAATCAAAGCTGATCTAGGTCCCAGAAGCAAGTCAATATCTGAAATTTGACCCAAAATCTAGAACAAAACATAAATCTAACAAATAAAGGTTAGAACAGTCTATGATAGAAAGACTGGTCCATAGGACTGCTGCAAAAATGTGAACAGGCCAAAACAGATTGTTCAGCAGCTTCCTATGTGAAAAAAATGATTAAAAACTTTAAAACAAAACATTTGTATTTTCTAACAGTAGCAGACAGATAACCTGACTAAATGCTTATTTGCCCAAGCATTTAGGATACAATGATTGCATATAAAAGGGTGGAGCTTTACAACTCCCAAAAAAAGCATTAACTAATTAACTTTAAGTTCAAGAAAATTTTCATTCCCAATAATAAATTCCATTCATCAGATTTCTGATAAATTCTAAACTAATATTTATCATAACCTTATATTGATAACAGTAAGGAATTTGTCTCAATAATTTCACAACTTAAACAATTATCATATTCAAATAGAGGTTTCATAAATGAGCATTTTGCTTTTAAAATACTCAATACATAGTAAAATATCCCAAATTGCATATTGTCCTTAACAGAAACACTTTCAAAAGACAAGGAAGAAAAAAACTATTATTTTTGAGGTTCTTTAAATAATCTCATAATGACCCAATATAATCTTTAAACTTTAAATGTTTTAAATTTATACAAAATGTCCAAATACTACATACAAGAATTCAAGAAGTTCTTAAAGTAGCCATTAAACTTTTAATATGGATCACATTTATGACCATATTGCACATTTTGTATCAAGATACAAATATTCAATCAATTAACCTAAACTTGATCCAGTCTCTTTAAATCACTCTTTTGTTGCTACAGCAGCAACTTGAGGAAAAAAAAAAAAAAAAAAAAAACGGCAGGAAACACCTAGGGGGGAGGGGAGGAAAGTATTCCATGTGCTCACCCTTCCCCTATTCAAAAACACTTTTTTCCTTTCATCCTTCCATTAAAAACTTTTCTCTTTCCTTCTTGCAACATACCTTGCTCATCCTTTTTCCTTCAAAACCTGTAAAATTCACACTGTATAGCCCATAACCCGAATCAAACCCAAACAAATTTTTTCCTTTCTGAGGGTTGGCCTAACTGCAATTAGCAAATCTCTCTTTTTTAGCAGTTAATGAATCAATATTCAAACAAATACCAAGATCTTATACTCAAAATAAACAATCTAATATGCAAAGACAATAGCCAAATAATATTTCCCATAATCAAATGTTTTTTTTTTTTCTGCTCTTTGAGTTTCGACCAGATAAAAGTTTATAGCCTTTACTCAAGCAGGCACTAAAGACTGCTTTAAGGGAAAAAAACTTTCTAGTTTAAAATAGCCAAGTTTCATTTACTTACATTAGTACAACAGGTTAAAATTTAAAATCACAAATAACTAACCAATTTCTCAATCCTAGTTCTTAAAACTCCTATTTCCTCCCATATCCCACAAAGAATGTGAGAGAGTGTGGTGATTATTTGGAGGTTTTAATCAGAGAGAATTGAGCTCCTAGTTTTCCTTTATCTGATTAATTCCTAGAGGTTCCATTGCTAGAATAGCAAAAGCAAGGGGATGGGGGTGGGGGGTAGAATCTTTGCCTTTGAAGATAAAGACCAATTCCTCCCTCCTCTTCCTTCCCATTCACAAATACCTTTCTGAAACCTTCTTATTCCTTAATGCAAACCTGCATTACTCTTTCTTTTGTCCTTCAAAACCTTTAAGATTCAAACTCCACAAAACTCACACATTTCTAACAGGGATGGATTAGCAAATAAAAAATCAGTCCCAAAGTTTGAGAGAGAAAAGAAATGCTTTTAAAAATGGACTTGCCCGAGAGTTGGGTATAGAGAATTAGGAATTCAGCTAATCTATTCAGAGTTCAGATGTTGAAACTTGAGGTACTTTTCTCAAATGCACTATGTCTCTGCATCTTAAAAGAGACTCTAGGCATGGAGAAGGGAAGCTTACCTATCTTTTAACACAAGCCCGAGAATGTTCCCTTTCTATAGCTCCATCTGATCAGACGTCTCTGTCAGACTCTACAAATATTCTCCTGCCACAGGAGAACTATTTGTCCCAAATAGGAATTCATTTGCACTTCAGCGTCCTAAAGTCAAACGATCCTCAGAGCTCCAAGCTTCCACAATTCAAGGCCACTAGTAGAAGCTTCCCAGGTGGCATTAAGCAGATAAGATTGTATTGTCATTGCTCCTCTTTAGCAGACTTTGAAAATCTGCTTTTCAGAGAAAACTTCCCCACCAGTTTAAAATAGTCAAGTTTTTTCTTTTACTTACAAATTGGCACAACAGGTTAAAAAGTTTAAAATCACAAACAATTTTTATATTAAGTAACATTAAAATAATCAATTCCCAAATTTCTTAATCATTGTTTTTAAAATTTAATAAAGCTCTTAAATCACCAAAGCAAACTAGAGGCTTTTCCTAGGACCCGCCGCCAGAGAGAAGTTTGTTTCACCTTGAGCATTCTTCCCTCCCAGAATCCAAACAGAGCTTCCCTAAACTTCAAAGCCCATTTTAATGCATTTCTCTGCCTTCACAGGGAATGCCTAGATATTCCATGATTTAAGACCACTCTGAAAGAATTACTATTATGAATGAATTCCAATTTCCCCAATTCAGCCTGATATTTTTCTAAGCCTATAACACAGAGGCTGAAGAGCTTGCTAACTTTTAACACAGAACAGAAGCAATGCAAAGCAGACACACACAAACACAGACAAACACAAAACTCTATTTTCACCTTTTACATACAGATTTAAATCTGATGTACCCAAATAGTCCTGGGATAAACATGGGAGGTGGTGGATATGGGGCTCTTTTGGGGGATCCGGAATTTCAATTATAATAGACAAGAGGTTTGGAAGGATTTTTATCAGTCAAAGGAATAGAGGTTAAAGAGGCCTGCTCGGGATAAGGGGTGGAGGCAAAACTCTGGGACTGTTAAGAACTGCTGTTTATCCGGCTCTCTGGGGGTCGCTTCTACGGTTTCATGAATCAAGCCCCAGTAAGAAAAAACTGTCCCGGGAACTACCTCAGGGCCCTCCTTGTAAGGCAGTGAAGGGGAAGGGGCCACTGGGCTTGAAGCCGGGAGGAGGATGGTCTTTGTAAGTGAATTTTGCAGGGAAGAAAGTTCAGTGGAAAGCTAAAAAAAAAGAAAGAACCTAACTAAATCTTTTTTCTTTACTGTAACCCCTCTTTCTCTGAGGGATGCTTTAAGGTCCTTTGTAAAAACCTGCTCTTTAGATAACTTATACCAAAATTTTTTTTTTTCTCTAACTCTTCTTTCTCTGAGGAATGCTTTAAGGTCTGTTATAAAAACCTGCTCTTATGGCCCATTCTTATGAGACGGACGAAACTACTCACTAAGGATGGAAAACTTTCATGAGCGGTGAAAGCAGTCCTGGCAACTTCTCAGGGGTCGCAACGACTTCTTCTGGTGGGGGTCCATCTGGCAAGGGTCCATACCTCGAAATCCACATTGGGCGCCACTTGTCCCGTCCCGTGAGACTCAGTCATTCATGGGGAATCGAGGAGGATCCAGCCTGGGGGAGAATGGGCGAGAAAGAAGAGGGAGACCAAGCAGATCTTGTCAAGGTCTCATTTATTGATGGAAACAGCTCAAGTTATATAGGGTAGAGCTAGGTGTAATACATGAGGACAAAGTTGGGAGGGGAAAAGGGGGCAGGGGAGAGTAAAGGTATGTGCTACCTGCGAGAAAGCGTATGGGGGGGGACTGCAGGAAGGAGCAGACATTCCAGGAGGAGGAGGGGAAAGAGCATCCTGTGGTTACAATTCTTATCTGAGTCTCTAGGGTCGTTAAGCCCTGAGACATTTCTGTGGTTAATACAATACCATGGCTATGTGTTTACAAGTGTGGGGGTCGTTCGCTTCTCTAGCCACCTGGTCGCCATCTATTGCTAGATGCAAAGTTTATGGTCTGGTATCATTCAGGGTTAGGACTTCATAAGACAAACCATCTAGTAACATTTTAACATAAACTGATGTAGCCCCATAAAGGGTACAACCTTTTTTCAAATCCTTAATTTTACTCAAATCTAAAGGTGCATACATACCTTCTCCTTTTTTGAACTACAGAGTCAATATCTTCAATCACAGGATATGCCTATATAAAATCACTTATATACTGTCCTTCTCTCTTAGCTTTAACCAATGTTTTTTTTCTAATCTTGTCATAGGCTTAGGCTGCTTCACAGGCAATTCTGTTTCTGTTTCTGCCTCTTTCCCTCTTCCTTCTTGCTCCACTCCTGAAGGATTAATTGAAGGAGGAGATGGGAGATGCTCCTGTTGCTCAGAATTGTACTTAACTTCGTTGTTATGTGATTCATCCTTTTCTCCTAGTTTAGTTGAAACTTCCCCATTTTGCTCCTTCTTCTCTTCTTTTAGAATAGCATTTTTAAAGCCATTTGGATTAAATTGTAGGTATGAATTGTATCTTTGGAAATTGAGTTTAGTCTAGAAACAAAGGGCAAAATGTCATAAGGGCAATTGTAGTGTTCACCTAATTGCTTTCCTACTAATTCCCATTCATCTAGATCCAATTCTTTTTCCATAGAAAAACAAGGATATATGACCTTCACAGTTTTTAAAAGTTCAGTAATCTCCTCCAAAATTATAATCAATCCTTGGCTTTTCATAACCTTTATAATGCTCTCCAAACATTTTCCTTGAACAGAAGGCGTTTGCCCCATTTCACTAAAAAAGATTGCTGGTTTAGCCCTTAACAAGTTAAGTTCCTTATTTTTCTATTAGCACACTCACTTAGTCTTTAACAAAGTTTCCTTGTTACTCACGGTTCTGGGTCAGAGAGACTGAGATCTGGATCGGAGGCTTTTTCACTGGAATCAGGATCGTGTCTGTCCCTGTTCAGGCGCCAAATTGTGATGGTCCAGTATAGCTCCTCTGAAGGGCTCAGAATAAGTTCTTGTCAGGATAAGCAAAAGTACTTGCCCCACGTTGTGGACGCCAATATGTAACATGCTGTTATATCCAGAACCTGACAATTGCTCTCTGGGAGGAGATCTGCTGTGTCAACTCAAAGCTCTCGGACAGATTCTTCTTCCTGTATAGAACCGTTGTCTCCAGACAGTTGCTGTTAACTCTCATCCAGAGAAGTGACTTCCCTTCCTGCAGAGAGCTGTGTCAAGCCTGGTCTAGAGCAGAGACTCCCTTTTTCCTCCAGAGCTGCCCTCTTTGTCCTCCCAGAGAATGGGCGTGGGATAATGCAAGGGTTTCTGGGAAGAATTACTTCAACCAATGAACTTGCTCCTCCTAAGCATGCAAGCTCTTCCCCAAGAATTCACAAGTTAAACTCCCAAGAAAGGCCGGAACTAGAAAATTGTTAAATACTGACTTAGCACTTAGTAAAAAACTAATATCTCATTATCTCATTAGCACTTAGTAAGAACCTAACAAATCCTGAAAATGAAAAGGGAGAACTCACCACTAATGAAGGGGAAATTAGAACAATAGTTAGGAGCTACTTTGCTCAACTTTATGCCAATAAATTTGATAACTTAAATGAAATGGAAGAATACCTTCAAAAATATGGCTTGCCCAGATTAATAGAGGAAGAAGTAAGTAGTCTAAATAGTGACATCTCAGAAAAAGAAATAGAACAAGTTATTAACCAACTCCCTAAGAAAAAATCCCGAGGACCAGATGGATTTACAGTGAATTCTACCAAACATTTAAAGAACAACTAACTCCAATGTTATATAAACTATTTGAAAAAATAGGGGATGAAGGAGTCCTATCAAACTCCTTTTATGACACAGACATGGTACTGATACCTATACTAAGTAGATTGAAAACTGAGAAAGAACACTATAGACCAATCTCCTTAATTAATATTGATACTAAAATCTTAAATAAGATATTAGCAAATACAGTTCAGAAAATCATCCCCAGGATTAAATAAACTATGATCAAGTAGGATTTATACCAGGAATGCAAGGCTGGTTTAATATTAGGAAAACTATTAGTATAATTGACCATATTAATAATCAAATTAATAAAAACCATATGATCATCTCAATAGATGCAGAAAAAGCTTTTGATAAAATCCAACATCTATTCCAACTAAAAATTCTTGAAAGCATAGGTATAAATGGACTATTCCTTAAAATAATAACGAGCATATATTTAAAACCGTCATATGTAATGGAGATAAACTAGAACCTTTCCCTGTAAGATCAGGAGTGAAACAAGGTTTCCCACTATCACCATTACTATTCAATATAATACTAGAAACACTAGCCTCGGCAATAAGAGCCAAGAAAGAGATTCAAGGAATTAGAGTAGGAAATGAGGAAATCAAACTATCACTCTTTGCAGATGACATGATGGTATACTTAGAGAACCCCAAAGACTCTGCTAAAAAGCTATTAGAAATAATTCAGAACTTTAGCAAAGTTGCAGGATACAAAATAAATCCTCAGCATTTTTATACATTACCAACACAATCCATTAGCAAGAGATACAAAGAGAAATTCCATTCAAAATAACTGTTGATAGTATAAAATATTTGGGAATATATCTATCAAAGGAAAGTCAGGAAAAATATTAGCAAAATTACAAAACACTTGCCACAAAAATAAAATCAGATTTAAGTAATTGGAAAGACATTGAGTTCTCTTGGATAGGACGAGCGAATATAATTAAGATGACAATACTCCCTGAACTAATCTATTTATTTAGTGCTATATCAATCAGACTCCCAAGAAACTGTTTTAATGACCTAGAAAAAATAACAAAAGAATTCATATGGAACAACAAAAGGTCGAGAATTTCTAGGGAAGTAATGAAAAAAAAAAATAAATGAAGGTGGTCTAGCTGTACCTGATCTAGAACTGTATTACAAAGCAACAGTCACCAAAACCATTTTGTGTTGGCTAAGAAATAGACTAGTTGATCAGTGGAGTAGGTTAGGTTCACAGGGTAAGATAGTGAATAAAAATAGTAATCTAGTGTTTGACAAACCCAAAGACCCCAACTTTTGGGATAAGAATTTATTATATGACAATAACTGCTGGGAAAACTGGAAATTAGTATGGCAAAAACTAGGCATGGATCAACATTTAACACCACATACTAAGATAAGATCAAAATGGGTCGAAGATTTGGGCATAAAGAATGAAATCATAAATAACTTAGAGGAACATAGGATAGTTTACCTCTCAGACTTGTGGAGGAGGAAGGAATTTGAGTCCAAAGGAGAATTAGAGACCATTATTAATCAGAAAATAGAAAATTTTGATTACACCAAATTAAAAAGTTTCTGCACAAGCAAAACTAATGCAAACAAGATTAGAAGGGAAGTAACAAATTGGGAAAACATTTTTACAGTTAAAGGTTCTGATAAAGACCTCATCTCCAAAATATACAGAGAATTGACTTTAATTTGTAAGAAATCAAGACATTCTCCAATTGATAATTGGTCAAAGGATATGAGCAGACAGTTTTCAGATGATGAAATTAAAACTATTTCCACTCATATGAAAGAGTGTTCCAAATCACTATTGATCAGAGACATGCAAATTAAGACAACTATGAGATATCATTACACACCTGTCAGATTGGCTAAGATGACAGGAACAAATAACTATGAATGTTGGAGTGGCTGTGGGAAAACTGGGACACTGATGCATTGTTGTTAGAGTTGAGAAAGCATCCAACCATTCTGGAGAGCAATCTGGAATTATGCCCAAAAAATTATCAAAATATGCATATCCTTTTATCCAGCAGTGCTACTACTGGGCTTCCATCCCAAGGAAATACTAAAGAAGGGAAAGGGACCTGTATGTGCCAAAATGTTTGTGGCAGGCCTTTGTGTAGTGGATAGAAACTGGAAAATTAATGGATGTCCATCAATTGGAGAATGGTTGGATAAATTATGGTATATGAATGTTACGGAATATTATTGTTCTGTAAGAAATGACCAACAGGAGGAATACAGAGAGGTTTGGAGAGACTTACATCAACTGATGCTGAATGAAACGCGCAGAACTACGAGATCATTATACACTTCAACAATGATTCTGTATGAGGATGTATTCTGATGGAAGTGGATATCTTCAACATAGAGAAGAGCTAATCCAATTCTAATTGATCAATGATCGACAGAATCAGCTACACTCAGAAAAGGAACACTGGGAAATGAGTGTAAACTGTGAACATTTTTTTGTTCTTGTTTTTTTTTCTTCCCAAATTATTTTTACCTTCCAAATACAATTCTTTCTTTGGAACAACAACAAAAAAAATTTGGTTCTGCACATATATATTGTTCCTAGGATATACTATAAGATATTTAATATGTATGGGAATGCCTGCCATCTAGGGAAGGGGATGGAGGGAAGGAGGGGAAAAATTCAGAACAGAAGGGAGTACAAGAGATAATGTTGTTAAAAAAAATTGCCTAGTATATGTACTGTGAAAAAAATGTTATAATTATAAAAATTAATTTAAAAAAAAGAAAAAAAGAGAATGTTATGAAATGTAAAATGAATAATCCAATTCATTAAAATTAAGGATTTTTACACAAAAATAATTAATTCAAGATAAGGAAGGAAGCAGAAAGCTGCCAAATAAGTTTTACAGCCAGTATTTCTCATAAAGCTTTCCTTTCTAAAATACATTGAGAATTGTGTCAAATGTAAAAGAATATAGGTTTTTATCTAATTTCTAATGGCCAAAGGAAATTTACAAGCAATTATCAGATGAAGAAATTGAAGCCACCCATAGTCATATGAAAATTATATTCTAAATCACTATTGATTAGAGAAATTCAAACTACAACAAGTCTGAGGTACCTCTTCATATACCTCAGTTTTGTCAAGATGACAAAAAGATAATGATAAATGTTGGAAGGAATATAGAAAAATTGAAACACCAATTCATTTTTGTTTGTTATGAATGGAATTTTTGTTATATTGACTTGATTCAGTCACAAGCATTGAATATTTTCCAGATATGTAAGCTCTATATTTCTGTTGTTATTATTATATATGTACATTTTAATGTGTTTTCTTATAAATCACTTTTAGAGAAAAAAAAACAGAACAAAAAGTAGAAAAACAGAAGAAAAAGAAAAAAAATTAAAATAGTATGTGTTGATTTACATTGTCTGCATAATTCTCTCTGTTTGGATGCAGATGGAATTTTTCATCCAAAAGTTATTGGGATTGCCTTGTGATAATTGAACTACTGAGAATTGGAAAATGAATGAATGCCCAATAAATTAAGAAATGGATGGATAAATTGTGGTTTATGAAAGTAATGTAATGTTTAACATATATTTGACTACTTGCCATCTATGGGAGGCCATAGGGGAAGGGAGGGAAAATGGAACACAAGGATTTTTAAGGACTAATGTTAAAAAAAAATTCTCTACGCATATATTTTGAAGAAGAAAGCAAAAAAAAGTTAATAAAATTAATTAATTATCTAGTAAAGTAATGGAATACTGTTGCTCAATAAGAAATGATGAGTGGGCTGATTTCAGAAAGGTCTGGGAAGACTTACATCAACTGATACTAAGCAAGGGAACTAGTAGAATATAGTACACAGCAACAGCAAGATTGTGTGATGATCAACTGTGACAGACTTAGCTCTTCTTAGCAAAAACAATGTCCAAAGTAATTTCAATAGATTTGAGATGGGAAATGCCGTTCACATTCAGAGAAAGAATTATGGACACTAAATGTGGATCAAAGCATGCTATTATTACCTTTTTTGTTTTTATTGTTTTTCTTTCACAGGGTTTTCCTCTTTTGCTTTGATTTATCTTTCACAATATGATTAACATGGAAATATGTTTTAAATGATTGTACATATATAACCTGCATCTGACTGAAGAGAAAGGAGAGAAGGAAGGAAGGAAGAAAATAATTTTAACTCAAAATGTTACAAAAGTAACTATTGAAAACTATTTTTTGTGCATAACTGGGGAAAATACTATTAAAATGTGGAGTGGGGAGGGAAGAATTAAATGATTTGGCCTTATAGATTACTTTACAAATGGTTTTTAATATTTACTTTATGTTTCTTCTGGATGTTACATATCAAATTTCCCTTGAAGTTCTGCCCTTTTTATCACAAATATTTGAAAGTCAATGCATTAAATATAAATTTTGTTGTTGTGTTCAGGATTATACTTAACTTTGCTAGGTAAATTACTCATGCTCATAACTCAAACACTTTCTCTACATAATATAGTATTCCAATATCTCCAGTTGTTCAAAATAATAGTGTTAGGTGTTGTGTAATCTTCATTGTATCCTTATGTATATATTTTTTCTCTATTTCTGCTCACCTTCTTGTTTTAGATCTTCAGAGCAATTTTTCTTAATATTTATTGTAATATTGTATCAAATTCTTTTTTATCATAATTTTAATGTGGTACAACTATTTTTATATTAATTCTCCTCAATCTTTTCTCCATATCAGGTGTTTTTCTGATGACATGATTACATTTTCTTTTTTGTTCATTCTCTTGATTTTGTCTTATTTATTGGTGTCTTAGAATGTAATCAGCTTATCTTTTCCCAATTCTAGTTGTCATAAAATTATTTTCTTAAGTTTTAAATTCTCTATTTCAATTTGGTTGATTTCCTTTTTATAATTTTATTGATTTTCTTGAATTGCTTTTTTCCCTAATTTTCCTTCTCTCTTATTTAGTTTTCAAAGATCTTTTTAAGTTTTTCTAAGAAATCTTCTTTGTTCTTGGGACCATTTCATATTTTTTATTTGGAAAAAAAAGTGATTTTTTAGTTCTATTATCCTTGGCTTGATCAGTTTTATAATTATTTTTCTTTAATTTGGTTTTTAACATCTATTAGTATGACCAATTTTGGTTCCGAAGTATGGGAAATGATGCCACAAATCTCAGGTCCTTCTTATTGTTATTTTCAGAGTTTTATTCCAGGGCTCAGCTTTGGTCTTTCTTTTCCATTTCTAAACCTGTCGCTGTCGCAAAATGATCTTACTCCCTTTGGTCTTTCTGGTGGCTGCAAGGTATAGGTTCTAAGCCTGAAGTTTTCTCCTCCAACCCCAGATGCTCCCATGGTTTGTTTGTTGAGTCTGGAGATGTTTGCACTTCACACAGGCTGATACTCTGTTACTGGAAGTCAGGTCTTTGTGGGGTTCTTTTTAGATTGTTTTAGAACTGCTTTAAACTAACTTTTGTTTATTTCCACTGCTCTACATTTCTTTTGAGACAATGTTCTGTCTTTTACCTTGGAAATAATTTGGAGAGCAAAAGTTTTCTGACCTATTCCACCATCTTCCCAGAATCTTTTCCAAATGAAACATTTCTTGAAAAAGATATACTTTTAAAAAATTTAAAGAACCTTTGTACTGACTTTTTCCCACTCGATGAATACTGCTATTTAAGGAGTTATTTTACTTACTGCATTTTTATCCAATTCTATTTTTAAGGCATAATTTCCTTTAGTATTTTTTTACCAAGTTGTTAAGGGCTTTTTCATCACTTTCTTCATTTGTTTTCATTCTTCTACCTATTTTTTCTATCACTTTTATTTAATTTTAAAAATTATTTATTTCTTCCAGAAATTATTGTTGAGTGTGTGTTGTTAATTGTTTCCCCTTTTCAGGCTTTGCTTATAGTTGTTTGACTTTGTTGATTGATTTTATGTTTCTCCAGATGTTCCCTATTATATAGTTATATGTTCAGTTTCTTATTTCGTTGTCTATTCATTTTTATTTCATTATTTTTACTGCATTGCTTCATTAGAAACCTTATATTAATGTTGGACTCTGTTTTTGGTATGGAGGGGAACAGTCACTGTTTCAAATTTCAGAATTTTTAGTATAAGAAATTTCAGAGCTAGTTCTGAGGGGATTGAAAGTTTTTGGTGCATCTTAGGTGTGTGATTTGAGAAGAGATACAGTAATCAAGAAGAGCCTCTTATCCCTGAAGGGATACTGTCCCTCAGGACTTCTACTTTATCTGGACTGAAAATGTTCCTTCTTCCTCTTGAGCTGTGACTTAGGCATGGGTATAAAACATCTTTTGTCCCTGTATCTAGTACTGGCACAGAAGACACCTATAATTTCTTTCATACCAGTTGTTAGATACCCTTACCTTCTCTGACTTGTGAAAACCTGAAGCTTCTGCTACTTCAGCTGCCACCACCTAGCCCCACCACTATTGCTTCATCCATATGGGTTTTAGGTTATCCTCCTTCCCCATGTCATATGTCTTTTTCTCTGACCTCCTGTTTTGTCTTGAGCTGGAAAAAAAAAATTTTCTTACTTTGATACTTTGTTGGCTCTGCTCTTTCAGAATTCACTGCAAGGAGTTATTTTAAAGTTGTTGGAGGGGAATGTTGGGAGATATCAGTTGAGTCCTTTCTCCAACATTTTTTGAAATTACATTTTCTTAATAACTATAAAAAATTTGACATTATTTTATGCTTATAAATGATCCCAGTCAAGTTTCTTGTTATTATAACATTGGTAGTTATTGGGACCTTTGACAGATGGCTCCAATCTTGAAATCCAGTTTTGTTCTAATACCAAAAAGTCAAACTTACTTGGACAAAATACAGTATTATACTGTAGGCCCCTGACACCACTTAACCAGTGACTTTTTGGCCTTCATCAGCACAAAGTTTTATGAATTTTACCCCAGTGACTCGGTTGTAGCAAATGAGCTAAATTAAACAAAAGAAAATCAGGCCACGTCTCTTGGATACACTTTCAAAAAACTGCCAGTCATCTGTATTTTGGAAACTTTAGCATCTCATCTGTTTCATAGAACTAATTTACCTACCATCCATCAAGATGATGCTAAAAATATCTAGGAAATCAAGATGGTTGTATCTTTACTGAACACTATTTTTGATAAATAATTCATTCAAATAATATTAGTTGATACCCAAAAGGGAATTTCAAAATCCAACTCCAACATCTGGATTCATATGTGAATTTCACCATTTTTCTCATCTAATTTTTCTCTTTCCCAGTGTAGATTTGTTTCCTTTGGCCTTGTGCTCTAAGAATTCCATTTTGTTATTCCAATGCTTTCCTATTATATGCAGATCTATTATCTTTATATATATAAAATGTTTTATTATATTAATACATGTGTATATTATATACATTTATAATATATGTGCATACAATAAACTAGTTATTAAAATGCTAGGAAACAGGATAACAAGAGTCTGCATTAATCTTATTAATGTGTACCTTGCACACAATGCCCCATTTGCGTAAACAGCATGTATGTGTGAAAACAAATCTTGTGCAGCCTGACCTTGGGTCTGTAGCTGGTTAGTTCTTGGTCAGCACACTTTAGGGAATGGATGTTGAGGTCCTCAGGTGTATGTTTTTTTTTTGTTTGTTTGTTTGTTTGTTTGTTTGTTTGTTTTTCCTGGCTGACTACAGTTTTGGATTATGTTCTGTTGACACTTCAGCTCAGGCATTGAGCATGCACCAGATCTAGATAACCTCCATCATAAGGGTTGGGCTCTGAGATACACAAGCTATATTCATACTTGTTGCTGAGGCTTGTTGGGCAGGGCCAGAAGAGAGGAATATAAATGTAGGAATGCAGACATAGAGGAGAAAGAGAAGCATTCAGGATGATGTAATCAAGCAATAAAGCTTCTTAATTGCATAGTGGTGTCTGTCTACTCTGTCATATCCAGAGACATCCAAAGGTCTTGGAGGTGAGGATAACTGTGGGTAAGTGCTCAGACCTCCACTGGTGTCAGCAGGTCTGCACCAGCTAAGGACCCCAACAACTGACACCACCAAATTAGGGAAGGTTGAAATAATATGTCCTAGTACCAAGCAACAATTGGTTCCCCACACCACCTATGCATCTACTCAACAGAATGAACTGTTTGCTATAATTAAAGCCCTAGAATTATTTCCTCAGGCATGTAACATTGTTTTGGATAGTGCCTATGCTTTAAAGGCTCTTCTTCATCTGCCTTCTGCCTTTATTGAAGCTAGAAATACTAATATATCTTTCTTGCTTCAATCAGCTCAATCAACACTCCTGGACTGAACTTCTCTAAAAACTTTAGAATTCCAAATTACACAGCTGCAAGACCAGATAGGTTATTTAGCTTCTGAATTACAAATATTCATGATAACTGAAGCTGTGTCATGGAAAAACAGGAAAGTGTAGATGAGGCATTACAAACTGAAATAGAAGCCCTAGAGATAGCTGTGGAGTGGATAAGAGATGAAATGATATTGTAGAGCTTGTTACAAGCTCTTCCATGGCATTTTGACTACCAACCTATTTACGTGACTCCTTTGCAATGGAACACCACCTCACTGACTTATACTTGGGAACAAGTTAGAGATCATCTTAGGGGTGCTCTGCTAGCTGCCAATGTGTCCAATCAAATCCAAGAACTGGCAAAGCTTGTTGCTGACATTAATGTATGAGCAAAAAAAGTACTCAGATCTCCACTAGTGTCAGCAGCTAATACAGATATTCTTCTAGCTTCTGGTGTTTCTATCACATGGGCCCATCATAGCCTTATAGAAGGGAACTGAAAACAAATAATTCAAGCCCTCTCTATCACTATTGCCTTGGGCTTACATTTCACCACCCTTCAGGCCATAGAATACTATGAAGCACCATTCACTATCTCTGATGGCATCTATGGTTCACATTTTTGGTAGCAACAGGTTTCCATGGACTCCATGTTTGCACCAGCTAAGGACCCCAACACTAAAACATAAATATGTAATTATGTTTAATCTTCATTAGACCCTTAGAATATAAATAGAACTAAATATTACAAATATGTCTTAAGGATACTGAACTTTATGACTTTTAAAAATCAAGAAGTTATGAAGAGGGAGTCTAACCATTTTTATTCAAATCCAGACTCCCCTAAGTCTGAACACAATCAAAAGAATATCCAAGATATGGAATGGACAAGGGGGATCCAATAGTGGTTTCTCAAGACTAGACTAATACCATATATTTGTTTTCTTTGATCACTTTCTAATGCTTCCTTCTTCCATTTCTGTGGCACCTACATTTTCTTTGTCCAAATATGTATGCTTGGAGTAATTATCTTTCTTCATCTGAGGTTGAATATAGCTCCAGATGATTCCCTGCCCAGCATAAATTTTTATGAGAAAATCTATCAACTGAAAAAGGATTCTAATTCTCTTTAATTCTTTAAGCAAAAAGACATTTTCTCCTTTATCAAGTTTTAAGCTGTCTTGGCTTTCACCAATTCCACTATCAACCCTACTCCAGTTGTATTCACTTTCTTCAACAGGGCTGAACAAGATCAATG